>NC_069138.1:30464761-30797261 GCF_026914265.1 Mya arenaria | reverse complement strand
GGCCTGGCAAATCCTAACGTGGACAGCATTGCACAGGCCTGGCTAGCACAGGAAGGACCTAGTACAGTGAGAGAAGCAAATCAAATCAAACAGAAACAAACCATCTTCATTGTAGTACAAACGCGACTGTACAGCAACCTTAAAATGTAGTTGGAAATAATGCACACATTGAAACGCTTGAGTTATACAGTAAAGACCCTGACCGTAACGACATCTTTCTTTATTTATCAGACGCCAATTTCCTCTGTATCATAAGGGCTACACCAGTAGGGCTGGTCTATATAGCACAAGACGTAGCTTGGTCTGATTCAAATCAAGGATAAGGACGGTTTTTCACTAAAACACTACTTCTTTATTACGCCTTCGTCCAAAACAGGTGTCGATATCGACCGGACCTCAAACGGTTAAGACAGAAAGGCTTTAAAACAGTCCCCGCAAGGAGGCCAATTAGTACAAGACGAATTGCTGATAACACGCTATTGACCGGATGTGTAAGTCAGTCCTCGGCAGCCCGCCAAACTGTCGCAGTCAGGTCAACCGTATGGGATAAAAAAGGGGATATTTCGGAGTAGCACTTTCGACCGAAGAGGTAGTACCCGCTCTGTTTCCCGATTCATCGACGGACGCCATAGGCGGGTTATTTGACAGTCCTATACATCTAGGCACTCCATATAATATATTTTACTGCAGATCTGCACTGTCGACCGAATAACAAACATAATTTCAATGGAGATACTAATTTGTATAGCTCATGTGCTACTTCAGCACATGAAATACACATACAGTTTGAGTTCATTAATGCTGCACCCTCAAATATTTAACCTTTTGACAACATTTTTATTTTTTGTCTTGGAACGAGCCAATTTTTGCGAAAACCATGTAAACTAGTGCTATAAGACTGATGACAAAAGATCAGATCGCAGATTTTTATATTTAAGTTAAAAAAATAATGGTTTAAGCCATAAAGTATTATTTTTCGAACGGAAATATGAAAATATACGATCTGATTTTTGTCAGCAGTCTTATATCACTGGTTTGCAGACATTTACGCAAAAATTTGCTCTTTCCAAGACAAAAAAAGTTGTAAAATGGTAAATCTGTGAGAGTGCATCGTTAACAATACATATAGACATTATGTCCATGAGTCTACATATGTCAACATTTATACAGTCACAAATGGACAAGAAATCAAAAGTGTCGTACTAGATAGCAGAGGTATATCGCACATCTTACGAACCCTCTACTATAACCATCTTACTGTCGGTTGATTAGAAAGTTATCAATATTATCAACACACTCAACACAAGTTATCAATATTATCAACACACTCAACACAAGTTATCAATATTATCAACACACTCAACACAAGTTATCGATATTATCAACACACTCAACACAAGTTATCGATATTATCAACACACTCAACACAAGTTATCGATATTATCAACACACTCAACACAAGTTATCAATATTATCAACACACTCAACACAAGTTATCAATATTATCAACACACTCAACACAAGTTATCAATATTATCAACACACTCAACACAAGTTATCAATATTATCAACACACTCAACACAAGTTATCAATATTATCAACACACTCAACACAAGTTATCAATATTATCAACACACTCAACACAAGTTATCAATATTATCAACACACTCAACACAAGTTATCGAAATCACCAAGGACCAAGCTTTTAGTGGGTCATATTAGACCGATAAAAAACTTTAACGATTAAGAGACTCGAAAACGTCTGTGATAACCTTTTTATCTTAAAATTCTAAAATTGGATGTTTAGGACATACATGCTTAAGATTTTAATTCATTTCGACTGTTACATTGCTGATGTGATTTTAAACCGAGCTATTTTTATACCTGAACATCATCCTTCTTATCATATTTTGTGTTTCACTGATATTTTACGTGCAATTAATGAAGGAAAACGGTGATTTATTTTTGTAAAGGTTATTATAAATGAACATGTTATGCACCAGTCAATTGTAACCACGCTCCCCCAGGTGCGGGGAAAAGCGGGGACTTTGACATTTGGTCCAGCAAAGCCCGTGCAAAATACCCGCCTTGCGTAGACGAACAGCTGTTAAAATCCCAACCAAATGCCCCGCACCCCAGGGACTCTAGGTAAGGCTCATTCCCCGCTATATTTGGCGCGAAGACAAAACCACCGCATTCCCCCGGCAGTGATTCTCAATGCGGCGACATTTGGCGGGGATTTTACCAGCAGTTCGTCCTCGCAGGGTGGGGATTTTGCCCGGGCTTTGCTGGGCCAAAAAGTCAAAGTCCCTGCTACTCTCCGGACCTGGGGGAGCGTGGGAATTTTATCACTGTATTAATCGAGAGCTCTACAGATTTTTGTTTTGTATTGACCTCTGAAATTTATTCTACTTGATCGATCATCGTAAGGATTACAAATATTTTTATGATTTTAATAACATGACGTGGGATTCCGTGTAGAAAGAAACTGATCGGGTATACATGCATATAATTAGTGTATCGGTTACTGTGGTAAGGCTTGAATAATTTTAACACAGCCTGTGATTATGACAACTTGTTTAAACACGTCTCAAGTATCTTATCAAACAATATTTTCACTGTTTTGCCTTTTTTAAATAACACTGAAGCTAAGACCCCATTCCCACGATTAAAATAGAAGTGCAACGAAAACGAAAGTAGGATGCTATTTTCCGAAAATATGAATTTGTCAATGGACGAAACTATTTATAGAGAATTTCAGAAATCCGAACGTCACCAATTCCTAGAAAATATAGTAGAAACATTTTTTAAAACATGAATTTAATCATGATAACGATATGCCTCAGTTGACTTGTAAATATATAAAGCTCTACTAAACGACTTTGACCACCAGTGACTGGACAGATACATAAACGTGTTTACATATAAATGCATAGTACTTATAGTTGCAGCATGGAGTTGAAGCCTTCAGAAATATATTTTTCGCAGGATTCCATTAACAATGTGTTTGATAAAAGATGTCGACATAGTTACCAGCTCATTGGAGAGACTTTGGATGCGCTTTGTGAAAACAGGTATTCATTTTAAAGCTGCACTCTCACAGAACGAACGTTTTGACCACAGGCATCTGGATCATTGTTTGTCACTTAAATGTTGTTTAAAACCATTTTGGGTACATACAATGAGATAAACAACACATCTGAAGATATTTAGTGTCTTTGATATACAAAAAAGAAACAAGGTATGTAACTCAAACTTACCCGATATCACGGTAGAGTCCAGTTTTACGCCACTCGTGAAAATATTTTTTCTGTGACCACTCGTGAAATAAAATACACTTACACTGAATTCAACAAATATCCTCTATATCATCGTATTCAATACTAATATAGTGTTTGTTCCACAGATGCAGTATTCATTCCATCCCGACGATATCTGTCATGCACAAGAACGGTAGATGGGTAACTTCCGATAATCGACGATTGTGGGTCTTTCGACATCTCGAACGCCTTGGAAAATGCAAAACTGTACCCGTCCATGCCACTTACCACATTCCCGCGGGAAAGATGACGTCATTTAATGGCGGCGAGTCAGTACGCGTGCGCGGAAGTCCAGGAGGAAGGTGGCATATGAAACCCAAACCGGTTGTAAACCAACAGTATACATCATACTCACGCCCGTCGAGTGACCTACACACGCCCTCCTTGAATAGATCATATATTCATGAACATGAAAGGTATTCGACGCCGTATTCAGTTCGACCAACGCCTACGCCTGCCGAATATCACTACTCTGTTCCGGTTTCTGCTTATAACGAAGTGCGGCGTACCGTAAATACGCAGTATAGACCAGTCCAACAGGAAAATAGGATAAGAAACATGTGCACCATTTTATGAAATACTGTACTTGTAAGAGACTCAAACATACCGTTGATTATTTATTTATATTTTAATTATATACATGTAGTTCGATACTTTAATTAAAGTATTTGTTATTTACCTATATATTTCACATGCAATTTACGGAATATTACGTCGTTATTTATTTGTTTGTGTTCACTGCACATGTAAATGTTTGTTGCCCGACATTTATGAATGCATAATATTTCTTTACACGAAAGCTATCACCAGGTTTATGAAATCTGCATGTGCACTAAATTATACATACGGCAGAGATATTTCGTATTTCTTCTTGTTCTTATAATATATGTTATGTGTTGTGTTATGTGCAGATTTCGTTCAGACATTTATGTTCATTAAAATAGGATGTATTACATTTGTTATTAAAATATCTTTTTTTAAATATCATATTTATTGCATTTAAAACTATCCAAAGAGTCTTTAAAATATACCAATATTTGTATCATATGTGAGGGCCAATTTAACTTCAATGCTGTGTTTAATCTGTTTAGTTCTCATTGCATATGGTAACCAGTTTGATATATCAAATTAAAATGGTAACAACAAGAACGCCATATTTGCATCGGTTTTTTTTCTTTCACGGTATTATAATCTTATCTTTACTACCACTCGTGTTAGACCTGTTAGATATCATGCAGGGGCGTAGCTAGATCAATAAAACTTGTAGGCCCGATGGTTCTATTTGAGTTTGGTGACTTTTATATGTGCATTACTCACACTTAATTATCTTTAAAATGATAATAATAAAATCAAGCAATACATCCTGTACGTATTTTCAATAAACACCAACCTTAAGTTAAAACTAAAATTAGTTTTTATTGCATCTTTGGGTTATTTAAATTTTGTAATTTCTCAAAATAAGATGTAGGCGCAGGCCTTCAAGGCCTTTATGTAGCAAAGCCACTTTCACGGCTTTTGTGATTACAGAGATTTGATATCAATTTAAATGATTCATAATGACATTGGTGTAGCTTTTAAGAAATGGAAAATGATTTTTTTTTTTTTTAGTTTTCTGAGCTTAAGTAATTTAATAACAAATCTGTATTACTAGGTTTATACCAATTCATCGTGAAAACCACACAGCAAAGTAAGTCGTTTTGCTTTTAAGAGATATTATATCTTGTGCACATTGAGCGAATCGTTGTAGATATCTAATTACTTATTACTGTCGAAATACACTTTATCGAACTCTGTTATCTCGATTTTCCTATTATTTCGAACTTTTTCCGAATGAATTAGGTTTAATAATACACTTTTTGTATGTCGGTAATACCGAATGTTTCTTTTTCGGAAGTGTTTCTCAAAGACTTCGTCATACCGAGATTTACTGTAAATGAACAATTAGCCTAGATTATTGATATCATTTAAATGATTAGTACAGGTGCACAAACGAAAAGTATGGAAAAAAATCCGCTGTAGATTGTTGGCACCTTTTCTTAACATTTTACTGCTATACGGAGCTGTCGATTTTGAACTTGGTCCAGGACCTTTTGTTAGCAATGCATCGCGTTTACCTTTTCTGCCCAAGAAATATAGGAGGTATTCGAAACAAATATGAGTATATAAAGGTGTTATTGATATCTACTGTAGTTTTGCGAGTGTCTTGTGGAGGCTGTAAAAATTCGCCCCACATTTTTTATTTAAAGGGGCAAGAAACCAGATTGACAACAATTGGCAAATTCAGTATTTCATAAAATTAGGCCTAGAAGTGTCATTTCGAGCTAGTTCGAGGCCGATGATACGTCACTTTTCATGGTTAATATAATAAACGCATCAATTATGTTGCTGTCTCATCTGTGCATAGCAGTTTCCCAGTTTAAATCATCTGTTTAAGAGAACAGATAAATATACCGACGCTATTTTTAAACTTACTGGATTTAACCTGGTATGCAACCGTAGTAAGTTGTAAACAACGATGTCGATTTAAAATTTTGAAAAAAAAATAATCTTGCAATTGTACCTACTGGTGTATAGCTCCTTGAATGTTGTCATAATTTCCAGTTTTACAGATACTGGGGACGTTGTCTTAAGTTCACATAATCGTGGACTTGTAAAGACCTTGTATATACAAACGTTTTAGTTCATAGATGTTAGCCGCAGACCTTCAGAGTTAAGGACCGCAACGTGATAAATTACATCATAACTGCAACGTCGGCAGGCAACATTTTACTTCGAAAGCAGACTAAAAACTGTTTTTCTTCAGCATTTTAAGTAAAACAAAGGGCAGTCTATGCCCCTCAAAGAGCACCGCCTTTGTTCCATAACCGCAGTTTAATTAGATGATTAGTTTCATCAAACATTTCGACAAACCTGTTTCCAAAATATATATTTGACAGTGCTCCGTCAGGCTGCCGTTTTGGGAAAAGGTGTTTTAAAAAAACTAAATTCTCAATCAAACTCTGGCAAAACACCGAAGGCGGGGCTCCCTAAACGGTGTAGACTACTCTATGTTTCATTTGAAATGGTAAAGGAATAGTCAAGTTATTCTATTTTTGTAAAGGTCAACATTCGAAGCAAAGTGTTGCCTTCCGAGGTAGCATTTATGATGTAACTCATCACGTCGTATACACACACTGAATGCTATCTAAGATAACTTATTTCACAACAACAAGTTATTTTCTCTAGAGTTCACAAATAGAAATTACCTTAAAATAACATGGAACGAATAGTCATGAAAAATAGCTTAAAAAGGCAACATATTATTTAAACTTTAAATCGACGTGGATGTAATGCACACACTAGCAAAAAATAGTTTTTTTGTCTTTACGTATGCAGAATGTTTCCCAACATGCTTCCGCGTCACGTGACTGCAATATGCGTGCGCATCAACCCCATAACCTGTATTGGTTGGTGCTTACTGCGGTTTGACATTATTGGGTGTGGCAAACGCACTCAGTGATCATTGTGAAACATTATATTTTAAAAAGACTGATGTGATTGAAATAATCTTGTATGAAGTAATGTCCTTTATATTCATGAATACCACTGGTTAGGTATTTGATGTTGGTGTTAACACTGACTCCGATAAGGTTTATCTACGAAAAAAGGAGCTGGTCCGTACGAAAAAATCTTAATAAAACGGCCAAACGGCCTGAAATACTTGGTACGAAGTGCGTACTCAAAAAAGACTTCGTACGAATTTAATAAAACTGGCCATGAAGTTCTGATAATATTGATGAGAGAAATAATACCCTTATAGTTGAGCGAAACAACCTGAGCTCTTCAATGTGCATGATCAATTTCCCCCTTAATTTAATTTGAAAACCTCCAAACAGTGAATGTCAGTTGCGATGTCGGCAATGCTTATACACATGTACATCTAAGATCGAGGGATCCGCGAACAGCTACCACCGCCAACTCAAATACCTCAATCCATAAAAACAAGGAGTCAAACGGCATGGATAACATTTTTAAATATAACCATATCGACTCTAATATTGTGGTATGATATATCAAAGGGAGGTAAAAAAATTGAAGAATTCGTATACAATTCAAACATTTTATGAAACCAATCGTTATCCATAACTGAAGTGAAAACAAAAGAATATGGTATCTGGTACTGACATTAAAAACATTTAAGTTCAATAACTTATTGACAGTTTTTAACAAAAGTTTCAAATCAAGCATGTTTGAATCGATGTAAAACGGATATTTTGAAACGGAAGTTATGCTTAAAAGGTTCAAGTGAACAAAGAAATCATTTTTCAATATTTGCAAAAAGAAATAACATAAGTGGCTAAAAGTTCACACCAACGGGTCTTCAATTGAAACGAAATATTACAGAAAATTAAACAAATCTGCTGTTTAAACACATAACTTTGTATTATTTCAAATGCTGACGCTAAGCAATGACGGAAATAAACGATTTTAGATATTTAACATTCGCTTAACTTGGATACAGTAAAGTGCAACTTACGACTGTCTCTAACATTTCAAAGTAGATGTCTGAAGTCTGAAGCAGTGTTAGCTGAACGTTCCGACAGAAAAGTTTTGATATGAATTTGTTATTTGCATCATGTGTGTTAGTCATGTCGCCACTACTATCCTATAATCATCTAATTTGCGCTGGGCAAAGTTACAATGACGTCAGTATTTTGCAAAGAAAGGAAGTGACGTCAGTTAGATCAACAATATCTGGTGTGTCACAGATTCAATGCGTACAGAAGTGCATCGAAGCGAAAGCCGCCGATTTATGCAAATTATCTGGATTTGACAAAGATACGGGCACTTGTTACCTCAGTTTAAACAACGTCGATGAAGTCGTCAGTGTTGCAGATGACAGCAAACTTGTACTCATACCAGGGGATGGTAAGCAATGCAGCAAAGCTTTTTAGTTTTATTTTGCCCGAAAGATGTTGTTTTACCTTAGATTTTCATTGGTTTGCTCATTACGGCTTAGTTAAATAAAACATTTACATTTAAGTGCTCCCCTAGAGCGTATAACTTCCATAGCATTGTTAATTGTCTAATTATGAGAACAGTGGAGTAATAGGGTGCGTTTATACACATGTGTTCTAATTTCTTTCTTACGTGAATTGCATACTTAGTTGTATCTGAACGTTGAAGTTAATTTTTCCATTGAAATCCTTAGAATATTCATGGTATTGTTAATTAAACGTGTTGATCATTAAAGTAAGTGCAATTTATTCTGCATAAACCGTCTATTTATGAGTCTTAACACTGTTTTCAGTTGTGGACAAATTAGGCAAATTATAATGTAGTTCTTTTGCATAATAACAACTTTCTAAGTATAGATACATTATAAAGGGGGGGGGGGGCATTAATAATATTGTATTGTGAGGCGTTGCAAATCTTGTGTATGAATTAACTCGACATAAAGCATTATACGATTTATTGAAAATCAAACATGTTCCCATTCAACGTCTCGCAAAACTTGCTTAGATAATTACAAACCGGTGAAAATGTTTTTATCAAAATGTTGTTCAGTATTCAGATTCTCTTATTTTAGAAGTTTAATCAAGTTTAAAACAGACAGCGTAGGGTGCCTCAGATGATGAATAAGGCACATTGTACAGTGGAATCCGTTTGGCTCGAATTCCCCAGCGCCGGAGAATACATCGAGTTTCAGTATTCCGAGCAATGCGGGAATGCTTACGTTTAGTAGAAAACCCCCCAAAAAACATCGGTTCTTTACATCCAGTTAGAGCCAAAAAAGAAAATCGAGCCAAGCGAGTTCGAACCGACTGTATATCGTTGAGAATAATTTTAACTATGGATTTGACAGAAAATGTCAGGAATTGTGTTTAATTGAAAAGGTATTATGCTTTCACCGCCAAAAACGTTAATTCGACAGTCTTAAGCATTTAATTCTATGTATCAAGTCAGAAGGGTGCCATCGTTGATCTCAATGAGGGCAGATACATGCTATACAAAAAGAACTAGATGCAGCATCTTTCTTCGTTCTTTAGCTTAAAACCATACTTTTTGTATCTTTTAGGAAACGTTATTTTCTTCTATACCTACACACACTCATCGTATATCCGAACGGTAGCCATTTAGGCGTATCTCATGAAAGAAGTAGCGTGTGGAAAAATTACTATGATATTCACACATATCCGAACAGCATATTTTTGACCGCATTGTATTAAACGGTCATTTCACCAACATCTTTCTCGATCGAAATCACTCTGCTTGCTTTCCGCGATCATGTACAATTTCAGAAGCCTGGTGAATGGGTTCATTAATTATTTAAATGTTGTCACCGCGGCACCTCTGATCTCAACGGGTAGTAGATTCGGGACAGGATAAAATTCACTCGTGTGTTCGTTCCGATCGTCTATAACTTTATACTGGCTAAGGTCACAACTCCGAACACTTTGAGGTTTTTCACAATTATCATATTAATAAGTATGCTATTTTAAATAAACACAAAGTTATTTATTGTTTCCGATGTTTTTCAAAACATGCAATTCAAATGTAAAGCGTGATTTCTATTTATAAATATCATAAATGTAGGTCAGCATAACTGCAAAACCTAAAGATGCGCATGCGCCCTCTGACGTCATTCCCCCGTGTGATACATTTTGATCTTTAAGGTATAAACATTGAATGGCATTTTATTCAGAAAAATACTCAACAAAACAAGATGAAACTTCGCAAATGTGGCCAAGGCAAGCCTTTGTATTGATCTAGATCATCGAAAAATCGATCACTGTAAACAAACGCGTGTTTTTGCTGGTGTTCGGGATTGGTGCCCTGTTCGGAAATGTACCGTCAACCAGTATCTGTAGATATATGAAGTATAGCTACACAATTGATTTTTTAAAAGCACTTGTTACATCTGGTTTATGCTGACAGGTAGACACTGTCGGCGGAAATGGGAATTGGTTAGGTTATATTGATGTGTGCCTTAAAACTGTTATTACTTCTATCAACACGTAGACAATACTTTACAAAAGTTATCTTGAATGGGGATTTTACGAGACGAACTATATCCTGTCCCCCGAATATACCGCCAGCTTAAGGCCAGGGGTGGCGCGGCGACTGTTTTATTAAAAATGATATATTCAAAACCCTATGACACATAACGTTCGAACGCAGAATATGCTCTTCTATTCATGTATATCAATGATTAAGCAAAAATATGACTATATGTTGAGGATCATATTTTACTTTCAAAACCGTCCTACCAACCTCATAGGCAGGAAGAAGAAGAAAAAAACAACATCAGATAAAACGAAGAAACTCATTTCCTGAATTAAACCAAATTGACCAACATTTAGAAGCACAATTTAAGTATACACTGAAAAGTTTGTATAATGTTAAAAATTTACTTTAAAACTAGTTTAATTTTTAGTATAAGCTTCTTTTGTAGTTATATGATATTTGAGAACATTCTTTTTTAAATGAAACCTAAGACCAGATAACGTGTTTTGGTATTGACTTTCCGTCGCAATGATTTCATCATAATATATCGGAATTCTTATACAAACAGCATACAGAAAACTCTTTTATAACTCACTAACGTCGGTTATAATGCCACCATATTGGGATATATTTTGTGTTCAATTATACATAAACTCCCATATCAACAAGAAACGAAGAAGGTATAACTTATTCGTACACAAAGCAGGGTGTGGATACACAGCAACGACATACAATAATACAAAGGCTTATAATATAACGTTGTCCTTGGCAACATGATAAAACCTTTACTACTCAACAACCACCCTGATTGAAAAATATAAGATATAAAATTGACGCTCCTGTAATTACAATAATTCGGATTGAGAGTGCAGTTACTTTATTATATTTTTTTATCTGGACGCAAAATATTGAATATGGACATTTAACGACATCGATTATATCGTTGTTTCGATAATTGTAGTAAATGTTTGCGGATGACAGCTCTTAATGAGAGTATGTTCATCAAATATATATCTTACATACATATATTTGTCACTACTACAGCCTATAGATGCTCCAGAGGGGACTATCTTGTCAGCGGACGGAAACCACTGCCAGATGATCAAATAACCGCTTCTAGTACATACGCATTTTTCTTCGCTGTTTGTACAACAGTAGCACGCCTACACACAGAGGCAAACTTGATCAACGTTGGAAGCTGGTGCGCAGCTGATGGGGACCCCGACCCATATATTCAGGTACAGGTACACCTATTTTAGCATAATAAGGACTGAGCTATCTTACAGAATGTTCATATGATTAAACAGTCAAGCTGAAATATGTCGACAATATTTAAAACTTGTCAATTCTTTCTATAAGGTGCTGGTCTTGTTAAATAGTATACTTTCTTGTTTAAAGTTGATATTATAACCGACAAGCTAACCCTAGTATTATACTCGTAGATATCAAATTCTATCTCCTAGTTGAAGAGACGTAATGAATGATATTAAAACACGCGCTTTTAATGTTTTATTTAAGGTACGCTTTGTCAGCCAAAGCACTATCACCGGTATTGTGCTTCAAGGCCGACCATACAAGCACGATCCAACTCAATTTTGGTACTTACTTGAAACGCTGGAACAGTTTGTGACGTCATATCGGTTCTGGTACAGTGATGATTGTGTGACGTTTCTTGCATACACAGACGACAATGGAAACCCAACGGTAAGGCGATATGATATGAAACTGTTATTTCATGACGACAAATTCTAATTTTATACATATGTACAATCGTACGCATTTAAGAGCTACCGACAAAAGTCGTTTAGAGTACTATATTTCAATTTCGTTATAAATATAACTTGATTTTGAAGATTGTGCAAGTTTGTGCTCTAATATATTACTAACAGCAGCGGCTTGAATAAAACTGTAATATCAGCATTTTAATAGCAACTACAAAGGCAACATAAATAGTTCAACACAACCTTTTATGATATTGTTTGGTAAACTTGAGCATATTACCATAGACATTAATGTTTACATCACATTCATTTTATTGTTTAAGAAGTAGGTAAATTGGTGAACAGATGAGAAAGTCAGCAAAACGGCACTGGCAGACATTCATTCAGGCTCTGTAAAACAATATTTTCCAGATCATAATTTTCACAAACTTATATAGTCTATATTTGGAAGTGTTCACATACAGATGCCCTAAAGTAATATATCGGTTTTCCATTTTCAATTAATTTATTTATTTTTAAGCTATTTGAATAAAACACAATTTAAAATACACAGTTCTAGTTTCTTCAACAATTCATAGGGTGTCAATGTTTCACTGATAAGTCAAATACCAATAGGAAGGCTATATTCCCATTGAAGTTGACTTTTAATAAAACAATATCATTTTTATAAATACAGTTTCAGTAATCCGAAAACTTGATATTATTGTATTACCGAACCAAGTCAAAGTTTGTGATATGATCATGCTCGTCATCATAAGCAGCAGCAATAGCAGTTGAAGTCAACTACCATCAATATTAAGAACTTGAGTTGAATATATATACTAATTATCGTTTTGTCTTCGACGTTTGTCTGTAAGTCCGTCAGTCATAACCTATGGCCAGATTTACACGATTGATTTGTAACATTTCCAGTAGTGAATATCGCCTTTGCTCTCGTTTTTTTTTCTCAGAGTCATGGGACCTTGTAAATTCTTGTTTATAGGCAACAGGTGAGGGCCCAACCGACACTGAATGAGATACCAAGACGAAGTCTCTTTAATAGGATAGAAAAGCTCGAATATTTGACCTATATCCCTGACCATAATATTGAGAAACATTTTTGGTATAATTGCACATAAGTATTGAAATTGGAAGAATGCGATTTTGTCAGATCAACACTTGCATCGATTACATATTTCAAATAAAATGTGATGTGTGTAAAATTATTGAACATTCTCCACATCTGTAATGAATTGGATCCTATATTTAACACGTGTGCATATTTGAGAACACATGGCTTACAGGGATCATAATATAAAAAGTAGAGTCAAACAACCATATACAAAATAGTAGCTTTGTTTTATTTCCCTGATCGAAATAACTTTTTCGAAAAATGGTACCTTATTTATTGCTTAAAAGTTACAATGACTTGTTTGCTAAGCACCACATGTGTACATTTGGCTGTGATGACAAACCAATGAACACTTTTCTGCAATAAAACGTGGAGCTGTTGGTAATGATACGTAGGATAGCCACCACTTGTAGTTCGGAAATTATTTTCGTGGCGTGTCAGATATAATAACAATACACGATGAACATGTTGCAGCTTTATTTCGGAGATTTTTTAATCAAAGCTACATACAATGTCAGAATTCCTTAGACTTTCCTCTGTTTGCCATCCAGTTGATCATTTAAGTTATTAAAAGAAATAATTTGAACTGCATATTGAATTTTAAATTTTATTGCTTATTGTGATGCAATAATGTCTTTTGCAGGTATTTTCCGGTAATTCCGACATAGACAGCGTGGTTATCAACATGCTTCCGCGTCACGTGACTGCAATGTGCGTGCGCATCAACCCTGTCACCTGGGTCGGTCATTGCTCACTGCGGTTTGACATTCTTGGATGTGTGAATGACCCTTCTTAATTATTGCGGAATAAATAATTTGAAAGAGTGGTGTGATTAAAACAAACGCGCATATAATGTATTGCCATATACGAATAAATTTGGTTAGGTAATAAGTTTAATTTAAAATTTGATATCTATTTTTTTCAATTCTGCATGTTGATACTGACTCAACGACGGGGTGTTAAGACAGTACTTTGCAGATATTTATGTTTGTTTTTTGTTGTTGAGTGCACAGTTTAATCTCAAAGAAAATTCCTTTTTGCATGGAACGTTTCAAATCTTCTACATGTATTAATATTAAAGTGTGTATGTAAATTGTCGTGGATATGCTTGTTGTCTTGTACACAGTTGCGTTATTATGTCCATCACTGTATGTCTGTAAGGCTTTGGCCTATGCGCGCCTTTAAAAAAGGTCAACGTTATTGCGTTTATCATCGTTTGTATATCAGGTTTGGGTCATATGTGCCTATTAACGTATTGGGTTTGCATAACTGTGTCTATCAGTATTTATCTGTCAGGATTTGATGCACGCCTGCCTACTTACGTATTATGTTTCATTTGATATGTATACCATTGTTTTTCTGTTCGACTTTGTATTATTATTTAATCGTTGTTTTTCTCTAAGGCTGTGACTCATACGCGTTTTTAAACAACGTAATATTCATGCTCATATTTATGATTGACGACCAAATAACAATACTTACTGTTTGGATGTTAACTCTTTTAGCTTATTCATATTTTGAATTCACGTTCACTTTCTTCGATATATTATTGTCGGTTGCATGTTTACTTGAATTTATAGTAGAAAATCATCGTTTGAATAAACGCTCTTTCTGTGAATCGTTAGAAATTCATATTTTTTTTGTCGGAAGTGTCCCCTGATTCGAATATCCTTTTTTCCTTTTGTACACAACAATTCAAACATATAACATTAAACCAGAGCATGACAGTAGTTCACACATTTTTAATAACATTCATTCTATTTTAGATACATGTATTTGCCCGGCAAAAGAAGACTTGCGGTATATTATTCAACTAAATTATTGTTTAAACATGATCTTGTAATCTAGAGTATAAAACAAGGATCTGAATAAGTTATTCAGCAAAAAATCAAAATGGTATTTGGAAAATGATATCGTCAATTGATCTTAGACACATAGTGATAGGAGATATAAGTCTCACATTGGTCCCTGTCTATTAATGTCAATCAAATCAAAATTCAAAGTACACGCCAAACAAATTTTCACTGACACAATACACATATGGTTACGTTCACTGCACGTACACAACCATAGCATTATAGCTATAGAAAAACATTCTTGACGTCAACTTGTGACGTCAACGTTCGGTGTTACTACTAATACTCAGTATATTTTGGTTTGTTGTAAGACTTTAACCAGGAAAATGCACTGTAAGGAGGTCCTGTAACAATCATCTATGTTGCAAAATGGCATGATTGTCAGAAATGCACATGTAGGCATAGCCCATCACCTGACTGTGTCGTCCTTACGTTTTGTTTTTGTCTGTTGGTAGCTGTATTTGGGCGTCAGTTCAAAAAACGAGTTTACTTTTTAAAGACAAACGGGTTTATTGCCATCCAAAATCAGCTAGTAAACACAATTTTTTATTGGAATTTAGAACCAAAAAATGCGGTCATTTAGTATTACTTTACAATCAGTGTGCACAACATTGTGTGTGACATCAGTTGTATTTTAAATAGACAACGAAATGCGTTTAAAATCATTCTGAGCAACAATAAAATAAAACACAATTCAAACTTTCAAGTTGTACTATTGTTTAATTTTCAAAGCTAGCTATTTGTGTTTTGAAATAAGGTGCAATACAGCTATACACAACAACTACAGGTATAATTGGAGGCTGTGTGTTTTTAAGCTCCAACGTTAAAGGTAAACAAGTTGATATATTTCGAGTTATACTGTTCGTATATGGTGACCGATAGCGTCCATTTCTATTCGGTAGTTTGTTTGGTCTTCGGTACATACAAAGTGCAATAAAACGGACGCTATTGATTGTACCCGTCGCTGATATAAACGTGATATAAACTAAATGTAGAACACTTTTTACGATTATCAGCAAAACATGTCAAAATTGTACTATACGCTCGTAAACAGACATGGCTTGGCTTTAACTCTATCTTTGCTGATATAGATATTCGTGAACTTGGCGTTTTTCATATGTTGCTCACACTAGGCCAAAAATGATTGCTTGTTCATTTATTTTCTGTTTAATTCTAACATAATATTGTTCTACATATAACACTAACAATTATTGCCAAAAACAAATTAATCACCAGGCATCCAAAATCAATCCATATTTGTATTTCTACACCTTCTTAAGATATGCTGTATTTTTGTGTTGTCAGTCAAAATTAGCTTAAAATGGTTCGATTCAAAACAAACGACATACTTAACATTTGAAAAAACTAAGACATGAATTAATGTAGATTGACCACTAACTTGAAAATATGCCCGTATTCGTTAGGATACCTCTCATCGACTGCAACAGTTAATCATTTGATAAGGGTGCAGGAGTTATACAACATAGGTTATTTATTTCTTATTAACTGCAATACCATTATGTCTCATTAAAATGTTCTTTTCTTGGAAACAAGGCAGCCGGGAAATTTAACCAATGCCTAACTGAAGAGTGTATGAGTATCGATCAGCATCTGTAAATAAGAGTGAGATTGTGCACAAAAACTGGTTTAAACCCCCAGTACATTTACATTTTAATGACCGTTCTAAGGCGATGCCTAACAGTCCTTGATAACATACCTATTTTATGTAGTATATATGCACTGTGTTTTTTGCAGAGTTTTGTGCTGTAGTTCCATGTCTCTTGTTTGTGATTGTTTTTGTGTTCCATGTCTTTGGCGTTTACCATGTGCAATAAAACGGGGTTTATGGTTAACTTTTGGCTACTGAGCTTGTTTCTGTAGTTTTTTTTTTTACATAGGCGCAAACTTGTTGTATTATTGACATGAAAATGCTCTTGGTAATGGAACAACTCTTTTACATAGAAAAGTTCATTGTTTAAGATGTAATTATATTATTAATGGCAATCAAGATTGATATCATTCTGTCTATAGGATTTCGCTTTGTGAACACAAAGGATCATTTGTTGGAGTAAGAATAAAAATTCTAGTATATTTGATATTTATTTTCTCTGCTGGTTACGTAGGTTTAGAATTTTTAACAGGTTTTGAAATTAAAATAGGTTGTGAAATTGGAATATTACGATACACATTAAATCCATTTGGTATGACTTGAGAAACAAAAAGTAAACTGACAGTTATATAATGTAAGTTTTAGCTTGACTCTTGTCGCTTATCTTTCATCCATTTTGACTTACAAATCTTACGTTGCATATAACTAATGTCTATTTTAATGAACAATATTTTTACAACTTAATGCGATTCATAATTAGCTTGATGCAAGAATGATTGATAGATGTGTGCATACAGAAATGATTTATGACTTTATAACGAGGCGATATTTCATTTTAACAGTCAGGTCGATGAACGTTGTTCCAAATTAGAATAAAATTCTAACCAATGATTATAGTCTACCTTTGACTAACCGGAAAACAAATTACTCAATGCTATTAACTATTATCAAAACGTGTTTGCTCTTATGCTCTTGTACATATTAATTAAATATTGTGTTAAAATTTGCATTGATATTTTCATTGTCAAATGTATTCTCATTCAATAGAAAATTATTAAATCAGCATTAATCATGTTAATAATAATGACGGAATGGACCACTAGTTTACAGTGCAAGTTAATTATCATTTTAATTAATGCGAATTATATCTTTAAATACACTGCTCAAGTTCGTCAAACTTCACTTTACTATCTGGTGTTAATGGGGACGCATGTTTGCTGAAACTTATATTTCAATCATGCGGTATGTAAAAATCACTATGTGTGTCAAAGACTTGCATTTTTCAGTTTTTATGATCATAAAGGTAAGGTTTATTCAGTTGATGCAGATGATTGGCGTTTCACAGTACCAAATGTGTCAGAAAGGCCAACAATTAAACACTTATTAAAATCTTATTTTTTTTGGGGGGGGGGGGAATTTTGATGAATAATATTTTGCAAAAGTAAACAATTATTCCTTAGCATTATGTCTTGGTTTGAAAAGGAGTTGAGCAAACTTTACGACGGAATGTTTAACCACGAATTGATTTAAAAATCTTTAGGGTTTGTACGGAAAGGTCTTCGAGCACTATCAAGATATGTTTGTGTCAATTCTTTTTTTGATTTTGCCCAGTCAACAGTGCCTTGTGGCTTCTTGATGTCATTATTATATTTTCAAATAAGAAAGGTACATAAAATGATAAAAACGAATGAATGAATTTGACCTTAGAACCCACTTTTGCACTATGGAAATTCTTTAAGAAGAAAGATGTTCATGCGAAATATATATATACAATCATGTATTTGATATTTGTTTATTTTTATTTCAAAATTGCCTTTTGCTTCGTTCTCACTTATTCTCAGTAAAATGTTCTGAAAGATTGCATATACATATGATGGTGTTGAATTTAATCATTAGCGTGATATTGCAACATGAAGTGAATCGATCGTACGGACGGAGCTTATTTCCAAAGACATGCATTTCACGTCGCATATTGTTTTATATTCACATTTGATCAGGGATTATCCTACCTTTGAATAATTACGTTTCCGCTATTCAATTAAATTAAATTCAATCTATTTGCATTATATTGCCTCCGGCCCAAATACACAATATACAGCATGAATTAAACATAATGCATGAAGTTATGACATAAACAGACAAATTACACAGTCAATTTAAACAATGTTGACGTTTAATGGTTAACAGTACATAACTAAGGAATATTTATCTGAACATTTCTAGGTATTTGTCCCTCTCTTTAAGGAAGTATTAAAGATACATGGCAACTGTTCGAATACGATTCACATTGTCGTTTTACATCAAAGCATAACACTTTTCTAGAGTTCGATATTGATAATAATACAAAGGTTTATATCTCATTCGAATATGAATATAAAGGACATGATAGCATGAAGTGGTATTCATCCAGTACAGTTTCACAATACATACACACACGATATTCTCCTGAGATGTTATAATGTCAACCTTTCTCTATCATTAAGCAATGTGAAGATCTCCGGAATCTTGCCATATAATTTCTAAATTTTTCCACATCCATAGCAGCAATTAATTATTCAGTTTCCAAGCAATATTTATAGTTGCAATAATATTGCAATTTACTATTGTCTCTACACCTTGACTGCCAGTTTTGTATGAACTGGTCTTTTAAAGTTTGAACATATTGAATTAAAAATAACCTTGTGTTTGCAACATTTTGCGATTCCAACACATATCTAAGCCCATTATTGTATAAGTGTAGCCAGGCTTAACCGAATGTTACGCACGAAAGTAGGAGGGTGTGGGATGGGGAATATCCTTGTAGCCGGTTGGGGGTTCGGGGTTCTACACAGGGGATAAAATGGAACATGGAACCACCATGTGAGCTCTGAGGTGTATTTGGAGGTATGTATAGGTTCGAGGCCACCGACTTTGTAGTTACCAAGTGATTGATTTCGGCTCAGAAAGCTATCTAGCACAGAGAAGCTACGTTTACTTTGGCTGATCGTCCTTTTATTCTGATATCAATGTTTACCTTATATATATATATATATATTTGGGCAAGTTGAGTAATCTTAAGCAATATTTTATACATCGCTTTGAAGCATAAATGTGCATAGGAATTCTCCCTGTATCTCCAAGTAGGGCATCATTACATGCAGTGTTATAGACATTCAAAATTCTTTTGCAAGCATACACCTGCACTGTTCCAATGCACTGTGCGTGTTTTAAGACCCAAATTCAGAACCATACAACATATTAGATGCAATTTTCGAATCAAATAAATGTTGTAGATAACTAAAAATGAACATAAGTACCTTTTGGCTTTCATCAACATAACCTCTGCGATTTTATACATTGATAATCTATTTGAAAAAAAAACATCCAAACATAATTAAAAATTTTCAATGGAGTATTAAACAAAAGTATTATCAATTGTTTTTTATCCCGCCCTAAATCCTGCTTGGGATTCTGAGAGCCTGTTGTAAGCCTAAACATAAAAGGTAAGTCACTATATTGATATATAGACTTTACTAAAAACATCCAGTAATGCTATAACCCTATAATTATCAGAACCACTATAACTACCATTTTTGTGTAGAGGTATAAGGACTGATTTTGCCCTGTTATCTGGAAATTCACCTCTAGAAAACAATCGATTAAAAAATTTACGTATAAATGGTAACAATACGCAAAATACTAACTGCTGCGGTATAAGACTACCTTAAGACGCTTTATTTATATTCCATGCTTTTACACTCTGTTGTATTTCTTCATCAGTAATCTCAGAGTTAAAAATCAACTTTTCATTATGTGTGTCTATATCAACAGTGACACATATATTATTACATACATGGTTATTTCCCTCAGTATTCGAAAAAAGATTACTGAAGAGATCATACCATTTGTCAAATGATATAACATTCTCTGATTTACTTTTATTTAATATCCGTTTAATTTCGCTCCAGAATTTTCGGGAGTTGTTTACAGAGGAATCTTATCTCTCCTGTGTTTTTTAAACTTATTCAAAAGCTGTGTAGTAATGCGGTTTGCCTGTGTACATTCCTTACCAAACCACACATTGCATTTCTTTGGTTTAAAATTCCTTCTAATCTTATATTACTGTTACAAATCACATTTTCAAATTCATGAATAACTGAATTTATATGTGTTTCAGCATCTGACATCATAGTATCTAGATTTGTAAAATACCCGTTTAGGATATTTTCAGATATACAATTAAGTTTTAATGCAAGTATGCATCTTTAAATATAAATGTCTTGGGGAAGTATAGTCATTTTATACGCACACGTTTGAAACTGGTGATAAAACCAAATATGTGATAAAAATCGATTAAAAAAGGAATTATTTTTAACTGAATGTTTCAGTGTTATATTACCTGTCCTAGCCCTCGTGTTCACTGTTGTCACGGACAACGGTGTGAAGATGCGGCTCAGAACGAGGCCACCATCGATGTTAAACTTTAACCCAGCCTTGGTAATAGTATACATAAGTTTATTACATAGTAAACTGTATGAATACACGTTCATATTAATTTGAAAACCACACACACATATATAGAGGATATTTGTTCATTGAAGGAATGAATTGCGGGGATGATGTCATTATCGGGGTATGAGCGCAATTGGGCTGGTCTAAGTCTATGGAGTCCGAAGTTCAGTAAATATCGTTACCATAAGACGAGTTTGATTACATTATTTATATTATAAAAAGTGGAATGAAGATTGGCAAATATATTAATGTTTTAGTGGATGTGCCAGTGGTTTATCCAGTACTGGTTTGCCCCGTGCTCATGGCAGGGCTCAAGTCAGATGACGGACCAAACATTGTTGAACATTCACGCAGGAAAAGGCGTCATTAAGGAACAAGTCACGTGGAGGTCCGTACATATATTTATATGGAAAGCCTTATTAAACGTAAAGCCTTACATGAGCATAACATGATACACACATGAAAGAGTGTGACCAGCGTGTTCATCATATTTTAAAAAAAACTGTTAATACACCTACATATAACAATTAACACCTAATGAAAGTTCATTGTTGCCATGACGCATGTCAAACGACTGATTTACGTTCAAATCTAATGCTGCAAAAGAACAATATATAACAGAAACAGGCGTTTATGTCCTCTCCGTCTTCAAATATTGTATGT
The DNA here is from genome assembly GCF_026914265.1 of Mya arenaria. Classification (NCBI taxonomy): domain Eukaryota; kingdom Metazoa; phylum Mollusca; class Bivalvia; order Myida; family Myidae; genus Mya; species Mya arenaria. The sequence continues at coordinate 30,775,502 of NC_069138.1, read as the reverse complement.
TAACATTGCGTTTTGTTCACATGTTGAAAGAAGTTTGCTACATAGTGTTCAAACTCTACGCAGTGGAAACTTCGCCTATCAATGTCAAGTAAACAATTCAAATTCAAAATACAGTTTGAATGGGTACGCGGTTAAATTAAGTTAACATCACTGACTGTATACAATGACCATCGGGCTAGAGCCATGGGATAATGTTACTTGACGACACCGCACAGCCATTTCTTCTCTCTTAATATTATTTACCAGCGTTCATTACTGCAAATTCTTGTTTACTTGACGTTTTGAAAATCCATCATATATTGTTAACGTTGAATGTCAAATATAAATGGTTATTCTGATATTGTTATCCCTGATTTTTGGCCGTTTAAACTGACTGTCTTGGCAAAAAGAGGATTATACAAAACCGCGAAAACCTGAACACGAAAATGCGACTACTTTTTAGAAAACAAATATTTCACAAATAGCCTTCACTGTTAAAATACAAAACAACCAAATGTTTGTTCTCTGGATTGATTCCACCGTTTAATCGACCTTGCTATTGGTCGTCCTTTCGTGTGTTTGCCCTTTTGTTCCATTACCTTACAACCCGACGACCAAAGAAATGGTAAAATCAGCAACCATTTTAACGGTAATTATATCGAGAATGCGTTTTTTTTTCAGGGCGAATGGCCAATGCACATCCGTTAAGGAGACAATGTTCCCTACAAAGGCTCCTGGAGTATACAAACTAGTCGACAACATCGGTGAGCATCCATTATTATATGACAATGTAATGCTATGTTTAGCACCGTCTTTACCATGTATGCCGGGCGGATAGGAAAATCCGACCGAGGGTACGCGTTGAAGCCGCTTACGTTTGTTTGCTAGCATTCTCCGCATTGGTCGGATTTCTCGGTCCGCCTCCTGTGTTTTTTTATTCAGTTTACAAATTCACTTACACAAAGTCGACTATTCTCATGGCGCGCAGTAATTAAACATCAACGTCCAAATAGTTCCCGCTGTTTACAAGTTTCAACATGATATTGTGTTTCTTAACTGTGCCCTTCAGCATATTTTTTTTATTCGTGAAACAATATTGCACTTACATAGTATCAGATGACGCGTGAGTTCGCTCACCTACGGTAAACAAAATATGTATTGTCTTATATTTTGTATATGGATGGTTCGTTCACATAAAATTATCTGTCATGTTTTCTATAAGATGCAATATTGATTTTCGTGTATACCTTAAACAGTGGATGGTTTTGTATTACTTACTGTGTCAAAACATACTTCAAGGGAACGTGCTAAGCGGGGACATACAGATAGTGGCTACGGACTACAACTGTTTCTCCATAAGTCAAGGTTGCACGAGGCCCAGTGCAATGGGAACCATGTGTGAGGATCCTTGGCTCTCTGTAAAAACACGCATGCCAAAACCTGACCCTAAATGTTTACAGAAGGTCGACCAGGTTCTCGCAAATATCTTGCAGCTCCGCCTTGGTGACCTGCTGAGGATTCCACACGGACGAAGTAATGTTTTGTTTCTTTATAAAATTAGCGGTCTAATGTCAGGCTTGAAAGAAACATTGTTGGCACAAATTCTTTCAGCGCGCCTTCTGAATTACGCACATCCATTATATTCAATTTGTTAATCATGTTTAGCGCTTAATTACAAAAGGGGCAGACATACAGTAAATTAAGGCCTTCCCTTAACTGTCTGCCTATGCACTATAAAAGTTTGACTAAAGCGTTCGTTCAACCAAATGCTAGTGATGTGTCATAAACAGTGGCTACCCGTGTAACGCCCTATGCATAAATGCGCGGTTCTGATATGTTGAGTAGAACCATGAATCTTGAACACGACTCCTCCGATCCTGAAAAAATCCTTATTCTGTCACAATCACAAATTGAAATATTCTTGCACCGACCAGATACACATTCATGGACAATCGTGAATAAACGTGGTTGTTCATGTGTTGCTATTCAGTTAAATTGGTAAGAATTCAAACTGTTTATAACCGATATGCTCATTTAGTTAAATACAATTATTTAGCGGCTACTGGAGAACTCAGAAGTGGCTTGCTTAATGGTTTATAACAACGAGAGGTAACTCACATATAAATTTATATCTAGAGTTTGCGACGTAGCATGAGCTAGGCAACGCACTTGAAGCCAAGCTGGCGAATATTCTTTGTCGTTCTCTTATCGTGATGCATATTCAAATATCATACTTACTTTAATATCAGTTAGGTCATACTCGTCTGCGATCGTCTTTTATCGCGTATAACCGAACAGTATTGTTATTTGTGCCGTATAGTTCAATATTATTAAGGCTTATGTCGTGGTATAGCACTGTCCCTAGACCATCATAGAAACAACTTATTGTAAAGATATGTTTGGAGAATCTGATTTATTAAATGTGTCTTTACCGTTCCTATTCACTTCGCAATATTGACATATAAAGGTGAAGTCAGCATAGCTCTGATCATGGTACACGACACGGTTTTTTGTGCTTGGTTTTATTACAGTTAGCTCTTTGTCAAGTATTTACATATAAACGTGAATTCATAATGATAAACGAATTTATAGAATCAAACATTGTTTTTTGTGTATTTGTCATAAACTTGATTGATTATTTCAGGCTGCCTCGCACCTCTGTCCCCACCGAAGAAAGGCCTGTTTTAAAGATGTCGTATATGACAATGACAAAGTTTATTTGCTATAAGGCCACCGGCCCATTACAATATACAGACATACAGTAGATATTTACAATCTTGTGCAACAGTACAATGAAACACATTGAAACAACTATACAGTAATATGTTTTTATTGATTTTAAGAATTTCATTCTTCAAGTCGAACTTTTCTTCGGTAGTATAATTCTGTGATAGTTCACAATAAAATTCAAACTAAGCTGTTGAATCGTGTATGTCTTCTATTCATGTTCATCGACTTGTACGTTTATGTCATCGAAGGAAGAATATGTTTATTGACGTTTGAACAAAGTTTATTTTAAGCAAATGTGTAGACATCATAAAATACAATAACAGAGTCTGTCCAATTTCTGAAGGGTAGTTGAAGTAAAATTATATTATGTTTAAGTGTATATGCCAGTATTTTCCGCATTGTTAACATTCCTGTTCGAGCTGAAGGGGGCTGAATTTACGACATAAGCACGCTGCGTAAGCTGATGAACGATACTTAAAATACACCTGGTCTTAATAGGCCGATGTATGTATCTCATTCCAATGTTTATACATTTCGTTAAGTTTATAAAAAGGAAAACAAAACATTAAAACGAGTTGCCCAGTCATAAATTAATTGTAACAAACCCACTTTATTTGTAATAAAAATACGAATGTTTTCAGGAGAGCATGCTTTGGACCCACTGCCATTACGAGCATTATTTATTTTGTCTCACCACGTCACTGACTGACATATGTTTTATATTATATATATGCCATGCCGGTCATTTTCTGGTCCAATTGATGTTATACATTTGTTGTAGCGATATCATTTCAAGCACATTTATTCATAGACAGTATGACTTATTACTTATAAGGTCAAATTTTCGTTGGGATCTTAAACTCGTGGATAAGCCGACCCACGAAATATACGAAAATTAATGTCCCACGAATATGTATGATTTCACAATAGTTTTAAAACAAGGGAGATGAAGAACACAGCAATTGCATGAAAATAACTTTCGTCCAACAAATATGATTTTACCGATGCCTCTGAAAAAGCAAATGAAGACAAACTTTATTTTCATTAAACATGTGGCGATTGTTTGAAAACACTTGTGACGACCTTGAACTTCGACCTGCGTACAGTAGTTTGAACTAAACCAACACAACTAATAACAACGTAAAGTTTTGGTGAATTCACTGTCAGCATTTCATTTTGTAATGAGCCCTAAAACACATTCTGCTAGTCCTTCTGCAGAAAACAATTATGTGAATAAACCAAAATGCGTGATTGAACAAACATAGTTTATAATGAGTGTATTGTATATTGATAATCATTTAAAGCTTATTTATTTATTCAATTGGTAAATATGGAGCCCCATATGCCAAATATTTGTAGATTGAATTTACATCTAGCTAATACTTGTCAACTAAGTTCTAATACAGATTCAAACAATAACAACGGGGCTTGTTTCCAAAAACAATATGTGCTATTCTTGCATTCTAATGTATTTGCTGTTTTTTACTTCGAAGTTGCCCAAATATCACCTCTTCCATAAATAATAGAACTTTTAACTGTTTACTCAAGGAGAACGTCTCTTAAATATGCTCTAACTTGAAATGTGGAATCTTGTGGAATACAGTATGTAGGGCAGACAGGGAGACCGTTGAACGCCCGATTACGAGAACATGTTTATAAAATATTCAATAATGATCATAAAAACATTCCAACAATACACTGCTTACCTATAATGCATAAAAACCGTATGAATCATGATTCATCGTTAATTCCATTTCATGTTCTACTAAACAGGTTCGATTTTACTTACATCCTGCTTAACTGCGATTAGGATGCATGTGAAAAAGAAATAGTAACAAAGTTTATGAGAACTCTGGAATTAATTTCTTTTGGTCCATCAACCATTCTTTAGAAGTAGTTAATGATATTGAAAGATATAAGGCTTTAGTGCTTAATACTTATGACTTTTCAACGCTTTATTAATCTATTCCACAATATTTAGTTACAAACAAATCGACTACTCTTATTGAAAAAACATTTGTCAGGGAGAAATCTACTTATATGGCAGTAAATGATAAAAACAAACTTTTTATGCACCAGTGAATTGTAACCACGGGCCCCCAGGTCCGGGGAATAGCGGGGACTTTGACTTTCGGTCCAGCCAAGCCCGGGTAAAATCCCCGCCCTGCGGAGACGATCTGCTGGTAAAATCCCCACCAAATGCCCCCACCCCAGGGACCCTAGGTACGGCCCATTCCCCGCTATGTTTTGGTGCGAAGAAAACCACAACATTCACCTCGCACTACCGGGCCACTTGGATGGTAAAAACACGGCCCATTTCCCCGGCTATACCCGGACCTGGGGGCCGTGGTTACAATTGACTGGTGCATTACCAATGATCGCTCAGTTAAATATATCTATTGGACATGCACAGATGTCACTGAAGTATTAACTTTTGTACTGAATAATTCTTTTCTAAATGCGTTTATTTCATACTGCTATGAAAGTGAATATATGTTGAAAATATCTGAGTCTGAATATCATGGCCTTGTTGATAAATGCAATAATACTATTAGATATATTGATTATATTCTTGGATAAGTTTGGATGAGCCGGTATTTACAGATATACCCTTCACACTTGCAACTTTATAGTTCTTATACATCCATTCTAAAAGCATCCTTTTCAGATCTGCAACTCGAAGTTAGGGAAGATGAATTGAGTATCAACTTTATGATAAACGTGATGATTTTAATTTCAAGATAATGAATTACCCTTCTTTAGATGTTCCTAGTTCACCATCATATGGTGTTTTTATTGTACAGTTGATAAGATTCGCTAGAATATGCATAACAAAATTTTCAACTCTCGCAGTATACTTACGACGGAAACATTTTGAAACAGGGTTTCAGATATCATAAATTAAGGAAATTTTTCTCAAATTATTTTAATGTTCATTATAATATTAAATCAAAGTACAATAGTAGTCTTGAATCAATGATTGCTCACAGTATTGCTGATCCCAATTTTTATGGGGATTTTTTAAAGAATATTCGTAAAAATAAATATTTTCAGCAGCTAGTTGGGCAGATAGACTCCGTGAATTGCTTGGATCCTATTTAAACCGTGGATATAACGGCAATAGTTTGCAGGTCTTTGCCTTCTGGGTTTTGATGATGAATTCCTCATAAAGAATATAAAGATGAATATGGTGTCCTTACATACTCGTGTTATCTTTAAAACCGTTGTTGGCTCGATAGGAATGTCTCAGCGTGTGACGCCTCTTTCTTTAACATTTTTACTAAGGGTAGTCATTTGAAGGAAGAATTTAGCATATATATGTTGTTTTTATTAGCTCAACAGAGCACTTTGTGCTCAAGGTGAGCTATTGTGATCGGTCTTTGTCCGTCGTCCGTCCGTCAGTCAGTCAGTACGTTAGACCGTCCGTCCGTCAACAATTGCTTAAAAAACATCTCTTAAACTACCTGGCCAAAATCAATGAAACTTCACAGAAAGCTACCTTGGGAGTCCCTCTACAAAAATACATCAAGGGGCCACGATTGATTAACCACAACAACAATAAAATGGCCGACTTCCTGTTTTGCTTTAGAAAGCATCTTCTCTGAAACTACCAGTCCAAATTCAATGAAACTTTACAGGAATCTTCCTTGGGTGACCATCTACAAAATTACAACAAGGGGTCACGATTGATGTACAAGATGTTGTATTTATGGTTTTATCAGCACTTCTTAGGGGAATAAAGTCTAATTCATAACTCGGCATTGTGTTCACAATCTCATTTATTTTCCTCCACATGTCCCTCTCCACGCATGCGCACCATCAAAGGGAAACAACCTAACATTAAACGTATCAATTACAGCTTGAAGTACAGTAGAGTGTTAACTCCCTTCAACTGACAAAACCTGCCTGCTCGTTAAACCCTATATTCACAACATCCCCGCCAAAAAACTAAAATTGAAATGTCAATTTTAACACGAGCAGAAAAGTTTTGTCAGTAATCAACAGTGACTAAATAAGGGTTTAAAGATGAATTCATATTTGCCGGAAATGTCTCAAAGGCATGAAAGAAAACCAATATGGCGGCGACTATCAACACTGTGCCTCACCGCGTGTAGGGGTAGAAATTCTTCTTTTCCGTCGAATACATTGAATGTCAAGCACATGTACTTAGCGTTTCAGATGGGATGTAATTTAGATTCTCCACCATGTTGTATTTATGGTTTTATCAGCACTTCTTAGGGGAATAAAGTCTAATTCATAACTCGGCATTGTGTTCACAATCTCATTTATTTTCCTCCACATGTCCCTCTCCACGCATGCGCACCATCAAAGGGAAACAACCTAACATTAAACGTATCAATTACAGCTTGAAGTACAGTAGAGTGTTAACTCCCTTCAACTGACAAAACCTGCCTGCTCGTTAAACCCTATATTCACAACAAAGAACAGCAAAAACAACAAAATAGCTGACTTCCTGTTTTGCTTTAAAACAAAACATCTATGAAACTACCACTCCAAATTCAATAAAACTTTACAGGAAGCTTCCTTGAGTGACCCTCAACAAAACTACAACAAGGGGTTACGATTGATCAACAACATCAACAAAATGACAAACGTCCTATTTTGCTTTTTAAAAAAACATCTCCTCTAAAACTACCAGTCAAAATTCAATTAAACTTTACAGGAAGCTTTCTTGGGTGACCCTCTGCAAAAATACAACAAGGGGTCACGATTGATTAACAACAACAACAACAACAACAACAACAAAATGGCCGACATCCTGTTTTGGTTTAAAAATATAAAACAAGGCATCGTCATCAGTAAAGATATGTTTAAAGTGCAACATTTTGTATTAATGCTTTATCACAGAGTTGTGGCCCTGTCTTGTTTTTAATGATGTTTTCTTTGTTTATTCCCAGTTTATGTACAATGATGCCTTTCATTATGAAACCCTTTGATCACACAGTTTTAAACCTTTTATTTGCTAAGGCTGAGGGATTTTCATATTTTCAATCAATAACTGCATCATGCCTTTCAAATGTTTTTGCATTTGGTACTCTGAATTGTATTCCTTCATCTGCAAAAAGAGTCGGGAACCCTTATCATTGAAGTCCTTGGGGTTCACCTATTAGTTTATTATTATTTGTTTTATTAAGTTTTCTTAAGTTAATTCATACTTAATAATAAGATTTACCATTTGCGTTTTACTTTATTTGGGATGGTTGGGATAAGAGTGAGGTTGTGCACACAAACTGGTTTAAACCCCCAGTAAATTTACAATTTACTAACCGTTCCAAGGCGGTACCTAACAAACCTTGAAAAACACACCTATGTTTTATATACTATATATGTACTGCGTTTGTTGAGATTTGTGCTGTTGTTCCATGTTTCTGGTTTGTGATTGTTTGCTTTTGTGTTTACCCTGTGCCATTAAACGGGGTTTATGTTTAAACTCTCGGCTACTGAGCTTGTGTCTGTAATTTTCATATAGATAATGTTTTTCTCTATTTTCCGCATCACTCGTACTCTTCTATATACTTCATTTCATTACCTGTTACATGACTATTCTCTGTTATTTACTCATATTCGTTACGCATTACAATTAACGATACGATTTATAATAATGTACACTATCCAATATGGTAACAACGAAACACTTTTATACTACATGTAGTTTACAATTGTACAGACAAAAAAATCAGGTTACCTAATGCAAACGTTTGAAATATAACATTATACCTTATGCATATAGAAGAATATGTCCAATCTCTTTCACTGGTTCGCCCAGTGCTCATGACCGGGCTCAAGACAAACAACGTGGAGGTTGATAATATAAGCTTTCCCATTCCACTCCTTAAACAAGGAGGAAACTTGTTTGTTTTATAAATTCGATATATGTTGATAAAGGCATACTTTTGCATGATTAAATATTATCATAAAGTGTTTAAAGATATGCACAATATACCATCACTGTAAATTGAAAGCCTCAGCCTTCATGCATTATATTTATTTCGGTCCGTATCTGTCAGGATTAATCACTGCAATTTTGACTGACAACGAGAAGGACATTGCTCGTACATTGCTTATGCATCACTTTAATTGAGCGCAATCATTCGATGGCTTAATGTTTTCAGATAAAATAACGAAAGGTATATAACAAAACAAGAAGCGAAGCAGTAAGGGGGTTTAAAGTTCTGTATACAAAACGAGCCAAATATACTTATATTTATGAAAAAGAGACGGCACGGTCGAGCGTGCAGGACGAATGAACTTCAATATTTTCGCCAATGAAGTGAAAAGTATTTGAACAAGAAGGCACACACCGTGAATAGCTAGTAACATTGCTTTTCACAAAGTAGTGGATTATTGATCTAGATTACGCTGGTTCCATTCCCGCTCATACGAAGGTCACATTGGTGTTATACATACGAAATAGCAAGTTGTATCAACGTAACCGTGATGCAATCTTTAATTCAAAGGTCTGTGTCTATGAAACCGGGATGCAGTCTGTAAATCCCAGGTCTGTGTCTATGAAACCGGGATGCAGTTTGTAAATACCAGGTCGTTGGATTTCTATGCATTGAAAAGTCTAGAAAGTCGAATGTTAGATCTCGGGCCTGGCAATGCATGTAAAGAAGCTAACCTCTCAGATTGCAGAAGTTGCTGGTTCTTTCTTGAAACAGCTAAGTGTTTGTATTCTACGAACAGTCATTCTCTGACGTTGATTTAAATTTTAAAAACAGTTAAGAATGACCCAGTTTATGATAGAAAATTAACACTGATCAGTTTTCAATGACTGTTTTGATTGAAATATAATGTTGTAATGATTTCATATTCAAAGTTAAAAAAACAACACTTTAGGGTCACTTTTTAACGGGCAAATACAATATTTCCCGGAAAAACGTTTGATTATGCCCCGCAGTAGTGCACGGGCGGCGTATAAATGTAAGTTGAACATAAATTTGTGCTATGCCTTTTACAATTTATCGGATAAACGTTTTTCTTATTCAATTATAAATAAGTTCACAAATGTTAAAATTAATATTTTCAATCCCGTATAAAAAAAGATCGATAAGACCCTATGATATTCTTACATTAATCAGAACCTGTGGAAAGGCTATAAATATGACGTTATTTTGTGACGACGGAAAAAAAAGCGTTTACTTTATACGTCCAAGAATTTATATATTCTAATTTGTTGAAGTTTATATCTATTATAAAACGTTCGCTACAAAAAAGTTTGAACATTGGAGCAGATGAGGTATATTTTGTGTAAGAGTCGATACACCGGAGTTACGCTAAAATTGTATAGAATTAATGTCTTATTTAAGTGCTTACTTTGAAAGATTGTCACATTGATATTACATGCTTTTAAATTCGTCTGAATGTCTCTAAACATGCGATAAACTTGTTAAACCATAAAAATAGAATAATATACATGTAAAATAGCAGGGTAGATAGAATACAAGGTTTGTACCGAGATAGAGAAATATACTCCTGCTTGTCACGTTAGATATTTTGGCTCGCTTAATTAAGCTCGCTCAGATTGTTTTTTTTTTTTGCGTGCTGGATAATCTTTCTCAATCTCTAAACTAACCATGTTTTGTTTTATTTTGGATGCATTCGTATTTGTAATATACATATATACACTTACATATAAATTGGAGAAAACAATATATATCGCATGTGCATTATAATTTAAGAGTTGAATGAATATCACAGTTCGACATAATCAATGATAGTGTTGTGCCGTGCGTTTTTAACTATAAACCCGTTATTTGACACCTATGGGGAATTAGCTATTGAAGTCCAAAACAAAATCCTTTTCACGACACGAAGTTCTTTTCAAGATTTTATTATGTTGTTCTTTCATTAACAAATACTTGATGTAATAACACAGTGTGTGTAGTCCAAAAATTAACACCAAATTTATTGTACAACAGCGACAACGCTATAGTTTGCTGGACTGTGGTAAAACCACCTTCGAGCTCAGACAAATTTCAAGAGTCTGTTTTCTATGAAGAACTACCTTTTTTTCTCCTATCTTTTTTTAACAATTAAAAAATCTGTTACCTTATATTGTGCAGCCCGATCATGCCTACCATAAATTAAACCAATATAAAAACAGGAAATACTAGTACTTCATAAAGACTGTCAGCTCAGCCCAAACTAATTACTTCTGATTTCAAATAGTTCTTAATCAAAACATATGTCAAGGTGCTAAATTAGATACAAAGGAACAATAAAACAGTTAGCTGAAGTCAATATGGCTTCGAATGACACCTCCTTTGTTTGGCAATAAGCAACATCCTAAATCGTTGGCGTTTGCCAACCTGTTACAAACACAGTTGCATATTTCAAATAACAGGTGTAAAAACATCTAACAAATAATTTGTAAATAACCCAACGCTGAAATTATGAAAAATGGTTTCAATTAACAAAACAATTTTATCCAAAGTATGGCATGACGTACAGCATAACAATAGTGTGCTCCTACATTAACAACCGAAACAAATGCAAACTTGTAAAAGGCCTTACTATAGGTAATGCATCAGACCGATATAATATGATATACTAGTGTGATTGACAAATCACATAAGATACGTTTGTGTAACGATATATAATTATACAATATCTTTGGTACGCTCTTCACTATTTTCTAAAATTAGCTATTGATTTAGGCTGTACATGGGCCAACGCATTAGACAGCACGTGTGATTATCCCTGGCTTTCGGTAAAACGCGAATTCCCATGCCTGACCCATCGTGTCTACAGAAGATCCACCGAAATCTGGAAAATATTTTCCAAATCCGCCCTGATGACTTGTTTAAATTCCCACACGGGCACAGTAAGTGTTGTTAAGTAAATTCATAGTAGCTTACAATTAATACGAGGATAGATAACTATATGTACATCATGCATAGGAATTTAATTGAATGGAATTTCTGACAAATGTTTATACCCCAAGAACCATAATAGGATAATCTCGACATAATAATGTGCATGTCAGCATAGTATTGTGCTTATGCTTCCTTTATAAAGCAGCTTAATTGTGAAGTCTGGCTTGGTTACACACTTAATAATGGAAAAGACTAAATTCACAGCAATATAACTTTATGTCAGTATCATATGATTGAACCGAACGGACATTTTCGCTGCATCATTGTCTGACCAAGTTTAAAGCTGCACTCACACAGATTGAACGTTTTGACAACTTTTTTATTTTTTGTCTTGAAACGAGTCAATTTTTGCGATCATCCATGGAAACCAGCTATATAAGAGTGCTGACAAAAAAATAGATCGAAGATTTTTATATTTCAGTTCAAAAAATGATGTTTTATGCATTTTTCTTAAACCGTTACTAACGGTTTAAGCCATAAAACATTAATTTTCGAACGGATATATGAAAACCTTCGATCTGAGTTTTTGTCAGCAATCTTATATCATTGGTTTGCAGATATTTACGCAAGAATTTGCTCTTTCCAAAACAAAAAATAAAAAGGTTGTAAAAATGGTAAATCTGTGAGAGTGCAGCTTTAAAGCTTTTTCTTGATGTTAAATACTGTATTTAGGAGAAACATGCAACACTGACGTCATCCATTGTAGTTCATCAATATAATTACCACAAACTATTTGATATCGATCAGCGTTAGTTTTGAATTGTTATTAAGCAATGCATGCAAGTATGCATATTTTATGTTAAAATTGTTGTATAACAGTCCACTATTGTGGTTCCCGGTCTTAACACTTGCCTATGAATATGAAAGGAATAAAAGAATTGCTTTCTTAAAATATTTCCTATAAAAGAAAAAAGCAACATATATATTCACAAATTAATTTTATGATAGATGGATTTCTGAATCAAACCTCTGATATAATTTTTTATTTGTTATGGGTGTTTTGTCCTTTCTCTTGCATATAAATCGGTCCAGTTACAAGGTGCCGTGTAAATGTTAGTTTATAATGTGATAAATGTTCATAATTATGTGACCGCGAAAACGGACTTATTTTCTAATTTGAAATGTCATAGGAAAGGCTCACAAATGCTACAAAATCTAATCAATAGTCCGCCAACAACCGACCGCAACAATCACTTGCCCAGAAGATTTCATCACTCTGCATGATAATGACACGGCAAAGAAAATCGGCCAGAAATTCTCCATCTGCACTTACCCCACCCACAAATTCTGAAAATGTGCAGCATTCAACGATAGTAAATTCAAGTTCTGTGTTGAATGGCAAAATCTCACTAACAAAAGAAACGAGTTCTCTCTTTGCCGTTGTAATTCTAAAAATCCAACATTTTATTATTTAATATCAACATGAATTAAACAATTGCACTTATGGCGTTTGTTAGTAAACACTCATGACCTTCAACTGTGAGGTCTGCGATAGCCTGAATAATTGTAACATGATGTGATACTGTCTGGTGACTGATCTACGTTCATGCACGTTGAAAAGCTTTTCATATATAAGCATTATGTATTGAATTGATATTGTCAAATGCAATTACTTCGACTATAAATGTATTGAATTAAATTGAAAAGTTTCGATAACTATTTTTGGGCACATTTAAACATGGGTACCCAGTGTACCGATGTCAAAAGGGATAGCAACATTTGTCCCCCTTTTTAAAAAATTGTACTTGATAATTTAAAGGTTATTGGTCGTGTTTTAATTGACTAAGTAACAGGATGCATTTGGCTCACTCGATAAATTTATCCGCCTTGCAAGATAAACTTATTCCGTCCAAGGCGAACACCTAGTATGTTCATTAGCCGTAAAATAAAATTTAAAAGGCAATATTTGGAGTCGAAAGGCAAAATGATCAAAAACGCTTTGTGGTTTTGTCATGATCGGTTTCGTTATTCGATATCTGCATCAGTATAGAATGAAACAACAATGCTACGTTACATTTTCTATTCATTCGAAGTGTCGTATTACGTTATGTTATTTTTGTCACGAAAAGTAAATGAAATACAGAGCTTGAAAAAAATGAAATGTAACGATCATTTTCGTTATGCGATATCTGTATGAGATTGTTTTATATATTTGTCGGATGTGTTTATATATTTGTTGTTTGATATATTTATTGTTTAATCCATTTGTTGTTTAAATCATTTTTCTGTCTGTTCGAAAATGTCTGCTTGTTCTTTGATATAGTTGTATCATGCTCCTCGGTGATCGGAGGTAGCTGACCCAAAGTTAAACTTCATTTAGTCGCTCATGAGTTTATGAAGGCTATATAACCTAGGGCAACGTAACTCAACCATGGAATTTAGGAACAGAACAGAATATTTATTTAGATACAAGCATATACAGCTTATGATCATAAACATTAGGAATATTTAGTAATGCATGCACATACAATACATATGATAACATAAATGGAGTAAACAAAAAAGCAATTGAGCAAATATTAGCAAAGTTAGAGTACATATTTTAACATAATTTTCATGAGAGTAAATTTCTTATCCCGGAACGTTTAAATAAGCATCTCTATGTTTATTTGCTTTAAGAATAAATATCGCTAATCTGTGTAGCAAAGTCTTCTTGGTAGTGTTCAATAGTTGCACAAGTTTATACACACTTGGTCTATTAAAATAAAAGCGCGGTATATATTGTTCCCGTAACTGTACATATTTGTCACATATTAACACAAAGTGGTATTCGTCCTCAATGTCATTAGAGGTACAGAGTTCACATTTCCTCTCATTTCTTGGTATATTTCGGTAACGTCCGTCCTCGATCCTGAGTCTGTGTGATGAAAGTCTTAGTTTGCTTAAAGCATGTCTTTGTTTTACATTGTCAACTAAACATAAATATGGAGACATTGCAAATGTTGTTTTCATAGCACTAAATAACACAAGATTTGATGAATTATTTAAACCTTCTAACCACTGCGAAACATAAATATCATTTAGTCTCAATTTGAATTGGTTTATAAAACATGGTATATTAACAACAGAATCTCTATATAGCCATATCTCATTGAAACCCGTTGATTGTAACAGCTGTCTCACATTACTCAACCAGTTCGTTCGCCCTTTAACACAATCATTCATTAATTTACAATATGTTGCATATAATATACAATTAGTGTTGTAACTATTCATCAGTTTAAACCAATATTTAACAATTCTCAATTTCCTATGTATCATCAAAGGGAAACGACCAGTTTCTCCATACAATGAAAGATTATTGGTTGTAATTTTAACATTAAGTATCTGCTTTAAATATTTCCTGTGAATACGTTCAAGATTGTCAGCCGTGGCAAACCCCCACAATTCAGAGCAGTATTCAAGTACAGGCAATACATATGCATCAAATAAATCAAAATGTATATTGACTGGTATATAACCTCCAGCAGTAATGCTTTTAAGTGACATCACCGATTTTATCGCTTTATTAGCTATAGCGTCTATTCCTTTTCGAAATTTACCGTTTGAGCTAATATTAAATCCTAGGTAGCAAAAAGTGTCAACAATCTCAATCAGTTCACCGTTATACACAAAGTCAGTATTATTTCGACCTCGACCACCTCGTTTAAAGATCATGATCTTTGTTTTGTCAACATTTACTTTAAGCCTCCATTTATCGCAGTAATCCCTTAAGCAGTCTAAATGGCATTGTAATCCTTCTGCAGTTTCACTTAATAAGACACAATCGTCTGCAAACATAATGAGAAAAATTGTCAGTTCATCTAGCGTAAGTCCTGCGTTAATATTCTGTTGCATCTGTATCTCGATGTCATTTACGAATAGGCAAAACATTATCGGCGAGGTTATCTCCCCCTGGAAAAGGCCTACTCCACTGTGAAAGAATTCCGAGAGGTTATTTGTGTGTTTTATGCACGATTTGACCGTGCTGTACATGGACCGGACAATCTTTAATATTTTTCCGTCTATTCCCTCCTTAATCAACTTAAACCAGAGTCCATCCCTATATATCCTGTCGAAACACATGGAGTAGTCGACGTACGCAGCATACACGTTTTTCCGTTCGTTAAGGTACATCTCTACGATATTTTGAAGTATAAATATGGCGTCCGTTGTGCTATGACCTCCTTTAAACCCGAATTGAGCATCTGTGATTTTGTCATATTTTGCCGACCACGTTTTCAGTCTTTCGTTAATAACGTTAGTAAAAAGCTTCCCGAAACAGCTAATAAGAGTAATTCCTCTGTAGTTGTTTACTTCGTCTCTGGGTTTCTTTTTAAGTACAGGTACAATAATACCTTGCGACAAACACTGGGAACACACCCGTGTCCATAATGCTGTTAAATAATATACACAATGGCTCTAATAATAAGTCCGCCGCTTCGATAAAATATTCATTAATAATATTGTCTTTTCCACAAGACTTATTTCGTTTTAGCTTTTTAATTGCGCGTGTGATTTCACTTTCTGTTATTCTGATAACAAGTTCATCAAACATAACATTCCTATCTTGCACGTTGTCAAATTCGGTTAAGAATGTCTCAATCTCAACATCTGGTAGATTTTCAGAATCATCCGCTAAATCTTTGAAATGTTCGTAAAAGTCATTTAAGGTAATGGTAGGGTCACTTTGCTTTTTCGACTTTTTAAAACGTTTCCAAAAGTCCCGTGGCTTTTCTCGTCTTAAGTCATGCATTTACCTTCTTTTGATATATGACATCAGTGTGTTGTAAGCGGGCGATACCTCAAGATGTCTAAGAAGCAGTTTTTTCAAACGATGTATAAGCAACACAGTTGGGTGTTTCTGGCTGCAGATCATGGTTGTAACAGTCTTCAGTGTTTTAAGAATTTGTACTCATTCTATGATTTTCTGTACATCACCTTCGGATAATGTGACTACATCACTGACTTTTTTTGTTCAATCAACGCAGCATTTACAGGTGATATATGATATTTGTTGCTCTAAATATCGTTCACACATATTTAAACTGGAATTCCATCTGGTAGGAACATCAAGCAGCAATTCGTGCTGAGCAATATCAAGTTTTGTCTGCATTAGCTTGAGGCAGGATGTGACCGATGTACTTATAAAAATATGTTACCACACGCCGCACCCTACCCAAAAGTATATCTACTCGTGGAACATTCAGCCCACTCTGTGTTGCCAGGTTAATAGTGTGAGCAAACCATCCAATATGTGGACCCAAACCCGATTCTTTAACTGCCCGAACGATGTTACTAGCATTGTTAGTAGTAATGGCAGGAGCCTTGCCATTACGTTCAATTTGCTACTGTCTTCATCAGACCATTGGCCAAATTAACAGCTGTATGACATTCACCGAAATGTTGTGTTTCAAGGGTAGTTTTCAACTTGCCAGCCTTTATTGATAAAATGGGCTGTAACAGCAACATAAGTCCATGAATATGTTGTGACAGCAATGTGATAGCATTTTGAAGTTGCTTTTACATTCGATCTACAACTGTTTTCCAGAGTGCGTGCATGGCAGTTTCACGAAAGAGTGTACGACTTGGAAGTATATATCTTGGCTCCAATACCTTCAGCATGTTAATGAAGCCACGAATTTGAACAGTGCTGTAGGGGTGCATATATTGTGCTAAAACACAGCAATGGATTTCGATATAAAAGTTTGATCTGTCAGATGTTAGTTTGGTTTTCAAATCACCTGATTTCATCTGGCCGGTTGATGTAGTACGACTCGATGGTGTGCAGGTCGAAATTGAGGATTTGACGGTCTAAACTTCGGACACATTGATGTAATGTTTTCTTTTTAAATGTTGTATAAGAATGGTTGTGCTGCCAGTTCTTGGGTAGCTTACATCTGTGAAACAACTCCTACATGTGGCTTTCTGTGCGGATCCCTCCCGAAACCCAAAATGTGCCCACATTTTTTATTTTAACCTTTAAAGAGCATCTTTCAATGCATCCGACGCCATGTTTCTCGACTGCCAAGAATGAAACTCTATTATTGATTGGATGCCAGAATAACTATAAACCAATCACACGCCGCGTAACAAAAGCCGACATGTTTAGAATGCGGAAACAAAGGGTCATTTTGTATCATGCACGTTTAATTTGCGGATCGAAGAAATTTGTAGTTTCCGTATCGAACCGAATCGGGGAGTACCAAACTGGTTTTTCGATGCATCGTAGAGAATCATTGCACCTCTAGTTAACGGTCTATTAATGTTAGGTGTATACGTTTTGTACATCGCATTCCCACGGAATATACAACAAAAGCAACGATTCTTGCCATTGAAGTATACACCACTTTCGTTACAAAACTACATTTAGTATATTTATTCTCGAAGCAAGTCTGAAGATGCTTGAATGTTTTGTATAAAATCATCTTGCTTATAATATTTCCGAAAAAGCTTTTTTGATAAATATAAAATTATTTCACTGGACTTTAATGTTGTATATAATGTTGTATATTAAATAAATTGCACAACCGGTGGTTTTCAGGTTAAACCTTTCAGGCCGTTGCACATATGTTGATGCGATCCTGTTTCCGACAAAGGTTCATGGCGTATATAGACACTTGGACAACATCGGTATGTAGCAAAATATTTCAATTCCCAATCAGTTATGAACAACTCTTTCATGTGTGGCACAGTAAATGAACGACATTATTCCCCTTGTGAAAACTAAGAGGATTGCTACTGGCAATACTATTTCTTTGAATACGTAGAAATACGATTCATGACGCTTCATCATAACACAGTTAATTATATATAATAATAATAATAATAATAATAATAATAATAATAATAATAATAATAATAATAAAAATAATAATAATAAAAATAATAATAATAATAATAATAATAATAATAATAATAATAATAATAATAATGATAATATCAATAATAATAATAATAATAATAATAATAATAATAATAATAATAATAATAAAATAATAATATTAAAAATAATAATAATAATAATAATAATAATAATAATAATAAAAATAATAATAATAATAATAATAATAATAATAATAATAATAATAATGATGATAATATCAATAATAATAATAATAATAATAATAATAATAATAATAATAATGATAATAGCAATAATAATAATAATAATAATAATAATAATAATAATAATAATAATAATAATGATAATAAAAATTATAATAATAATAATCATCATCATCATTATCATCATCATGATCATGATGATGATCATCATCATAATGATAATAATAATTATAATAATAAATAATAATAATGATAATAATATATCAATAATGATAATATAGTATAGACGGTGTTTGACGGCACCGAACGAAATACACCAAACGTACAAACACTACTATCAGACCTGACATGCGTCAATTAATGACGAAACTGCCGCACTGAAACGGTCAGTGAATTACAAATGTTCACTGGAACAAAATTTCAGTGCTAAATAAAGTTGCCAATGACATTTCAGAATTGTACTTACCATCACTGTAAATTGAAAGCCTCAGCCTTCATGCATTATATTTATTTCGGTCCGTATCTGTCAGGATTAATCACTGCAATTTTGACTGACAACGAGAAGGACATTGCTCGTACACACATGAATAAGTGCCTCACAAAAATGTAAACATTATTGCTTATGCATCACTTTAATTGAGCGCAATCATTCGATGGCTTAATGTTTTCAGATAAAATAACGAAAGGTATATAACAAAACAAGAAGCGAAGCAGTAAGGGGGTTTAAAGTTCTGTATACAAAACGAGCCAAATATACTTATATTTATGAAAAAGAGACGGCACGGTCGAGCGTGCAGGACGAATGAACTTCAATATTTTCGCCAATGAAGTGAAAAGTATTTGAACAAGAAGGCAAACACCGTGAATAGCTAGTAACATTGCTTTTCACAAAGTAGTGGATTATTGAGCTAGATTACGCTGGTTCCATTCCCGCTCATACGAAGGTCACATTGGTGTTATACATACGAAATAACAAGTTGTATCAACGTAATCGTGATGCAATCTTTAATTCAAAGGTCTGTGTCTATGAAACCGGGATGCAGTCTGTAAATCCCAGGTCTGTGTCAATGAATCCGGGATGCAGTTTGTAAATACCAGGTCGTTGGATTTCGATGCATTGAAAAGTCTAGAAAGTTGAATGTTAGATCTCGGGCCTGGCAATGCATGTAAAGAAGCTAACCTCTCAGATTGCAGAAGTTGCTGGTTCTTTCTTGAAACAGCTAAGTGTTTGTATTCTACGAACAGTCATTCTCTGACGTTGATTTAAATTTTAAAAACAGTTAAGAATGACCCAGTTTATGATAGAAAATTAACACTGATCAGTTTTCAATGACTGTTTTGATTAAAATATAATGTTGTAATGATTTCATATTCAAAGTTAAAAAAACAACACTTTAGGGTCACTTTTTAACGGGCAAATACAATATGTCCCGGAAAAACGTTTGATTATGCCCCGCAGTAGTGCACGGGCGGCGTATAAATGTAAGTTGAACATAAATTTGTGCTATGCCTTTTCCAATTTATCGGATAAACGTTTTTCTTATTCAATTATAAATAAGTTCACAAATGTTAAAATGAATATTTTCAATCCCGTATAAAAAAAGATCGATAAGACCCTATGATATTCTTACATTAATCAGAACCTGTGGAAAGGCTATAAATATGACGTTATTTTGTGACGACGGAAAAAAGGCGTTTACTTTTATACGTCCAAGAATTTATATATTCTTATTTGTTGAAGTTTATATCTATTAAAAACGTTCGCTACAAAAAAGTTTGAACATTGGAGCAGATGAGGTATATTTTGTGTAAGAGTCGATACACCGGAGTTACGCTAAAATTGTATAGAATTAATGTCTTATTTAAGTGCTTACTTTGAGAGATTGTCACATTGATATTACATGAGTAGGGTAAAAAGGGGACTCTCGCGGCCATCTTTGGCGGTTTCCCGCGT
Source organism: Mya arenaria (assembly GCF_026914265.1). NCBI lineage: Eukaryota > Metazoa > Mollusca > Bivalvia > Myida > Myidae > Mya > Mya arenaria. The sequence continues at coordinate 30,754,892 of NC_069138.1, read as the reverse complement.
TAGCGGCCATCTTTGGCGATTTCCCGCGTTAACAGCCATGGGGACTCTCGCGGCCATATTTGACGATTTCCCGCGTTAACGGCCATGGGGACTCTCGTGGCCATATTTGACGATTTCCCGCTCTTAGCGGTTATGTTTAACCATTGTTTGAAATCCAAGACAAAGGGTCATTGTTTAACTGGGTCTCCATTGATTAACAGTATTCATTTCAATAGAAGGGATATAAACAATAGCATTGTCACACTAACCACATCAGTGTATTGTATGTCAAAGGACAACTCATCCAACATAGGGTCATCGACCTAGGATCTATTTAATGGTATTGTTTTCCCTCATCAGACGATGGACTTATCATAACCTCCACCATCTTTATATGTGATCAAACGGATTCTTTTATATGTAAGATCACAGGTCATTGACAAACAAAAGTTCATCAGAACCCAGCCATCGCGTGATCGAAAGTGATTTCAAGAAATTGAATGACTAAAACCTGACCGTTTAGTGTCAATTCGTACAACAACACCATATCTAATAGCCACCCAATTACTCTCCAACGTACCCATTGTAATAACTTAAAAGTGAAGACAGTTAAATGAGCTGCTGATGACTCAAAAGACGAGATTGTCGTTATCATATTTCTAGTTTATCATTCAGGGTGACTAAAGCTCTTCCACTGTGGTGAGCTATCACAATAAATCACTTATTAAACCATTGTCAAATGCCAGCGCTCGATTCACTGGACTCTGTTTATCATTATGGACACCTCCGTTGAACCTTACAATGACATGAAAGTTTTTCAAACAACTTACTAAAAATCTTTTATTTTGACCACCAAAAGAAGGTTTTGAAGATATAACAGTTTTGTCCTCTCTTAGCTTCTTTTGAGTTTCACTATTTTTATTAAATCGGTAAAGGATTCACACAATTTCTTTATCAAATAACCTCATACCTTAAAGGTATGATGTATCGTTTACATTTCATTAAATCAACCCTACAGAAATGTTAAGATGTGTTCGATCTTATTGTAATGAAAACGTGAATGTTTTTTATTATTTATTTTTGTGTAAACTATTTCATTCCATTAATACAATATTTTAAAATTTAACAAGACCAAATTGAGATTTATAAGTTGAGGACATGTCTGACGAGCTATTTTATACCATTCCGGTATGTTGTATCAATAAATAAAATATCAGACAAGATTTTAATATTTATTTTCTTATAAGTACAATACAATGGAAATACAAATAAAGTTGATTATAATTGAATTCAAACAATTTGTTTAACAAAGATCATACATTTTTATTTATTTTTTTATTTATTTTAGGTTACATTTCAACAGTAGAGCAGTAGATAACATCACTTGAAATTACATGAAACTAGATGTAATTTGGTATAAAACATAGAAATTATATGTCTTGTATCTTATAATGTCCATAAGCATATGATTTAATTCCATCTTCTAATAAAAATCTTTTGTCATCAAAACTAGATAATCCTACATTGCTGATTGTTTCCAGATAAATTTTATGGTTATGACTTCTTAATGAATGCATTGTTGAGTGCATTTGAGAATTATTAAATAATACATGTTTATAATCATTAAGAGTCAATGATTTTTTAACAACCGCTTTTGATATCCCTTTTGCTCTTTTCTCGTCTATATCATCACACTTAAATGCATACATTTTCGATCGCAAACCGCAATATTCACTAATACATTTCTCATTTGTTTCACTTTACATTTTTCCCATTACTTTTTTGTTGAAGTCACTATATAAAAAATGATCTTTAGGGAAATCTGAAGTGTCAAACAAATGTGAATAGGCCAACATATCTTGGAAAATGTCCGGTGTTGTACATGATACTAAAAATGAATCTGTGTCCGTTAATTCTAGCTCAACGTTGCTACCATACACTTTTTTCAAATGATTATAATAAAAATCGTACATGGTATATTTTGACAAATCAAGGATACTCATTCCAGCAAAAATTGGTTTATTTAATTTAATTTTTTTGCGACTAAATTCAACACCAACAAGGTCTTCAGAAAAAATCCGGTGCATCTTATAAGTGGGTTTGGATGACACCTTCTGTAGTCGTTTTTCTGTATGAACAAGTTCTACGGACCGATGCTTCCGAAGATTTTCCATGGTTTTTCCTGAAAGTAAACAAAATTTTTGGTAAGTAACTTTTCATCATGTTAATCTTTACATTGAACTGCTCAATATATGTTTTTATGATGGTATCCGTCGTTATCTTAGATACCTGTGTTTTGGATGAGGGATATGAAAATTGGACCGAAAAATACACTTTTTACTTGCCGGTAGTTAGTTTTGGTCAGTTTTACTTTAGGTTCCTCATTGTACATGAGCACTTGTAAGCGTCTGATTGAAGATGAATGAAATACCAAAAAGTGAAACTACGCCTGACAATTATTGAACAGTTGTTTTTGTAGATAAGTATTAGTGGTATGGAAGTGACAATAAATTTATTGTATAAATTACATACGGGCAGATCATACAAAAATGATAACAATGCAATAATTAACACGAACCCCCAAAAAACAAACAAAAAACAACAACGAAAAACAACAACCTTACCGAAGACCGAGTTGTTCATGAGTTTGAAGAAGTTCTTCTCGAAAGCAGTCTTGGCTTGTTGTCGCATTTTGGTGTTGAACTCAACGTAGGGTTTCATGAAAGCCTCTTGTTGGAACTCTAATACTTTATGTATTTTTTTCAATTTTAGACCGAGTTGGAGATACAGTTGCAGGTTGCGATAGTGAAGTACATAATTCTGTTTGTTTTCTTAAGTGGTGAGTAATTTTTCCACCTTTGCTCTGGGTGGAAGTTCCTCACTGTTGTGTAAATGTTTCAACACATGTTGAGCATAAGGAGATAATTTTTCATTGGGTGTGAATTTACGTTCCGGAGCTAATGGGTAGTCGTTATGACTGTCATGTTAATGTTTTGGATATTCTAGATCTACTTCTAGAATATACCCCTTAGATCCATCCTCTGGTATTTTTTCAGGTTCAAAAGTATCAATTTCTTCCTTCTCTAAAATCTTAAAGAAGCCTGTTGGTAGTTGTTGTGACATACTGTAACCATAAAGATTATTGACATCATAATAAGCTAGAAATGAGGTTTCTTTTGTAGGATCATAATCATTCAAATACTCATTGTTTGCTTTTTTGTATCTATTTGATATTTGACTTATACCACCTCGAATACCTTTTTCGATAAATAAAATTTGATCAATGTCTGTCATGAGCTCTAGAGTGACTTCAGTCATTTTCAACATTGCCTGCCAGCTCAATCCCGGACTGGTGTAAAAGTGACAAGGGTCTAAACCATAACACTTCAGTGACATATCACGAAAATTTTCAAAAACATCAGCTAATAACAATATGTCTGTTTTTAAATAGAGATCATGGTATTCTCCAAGACTTTAGTTTAAATGTTTGATATACTCGCTTTGCATGTTCATAGTCTTCTTTTGATATATTTTCCTCAGTCAATGAAGAGTAAAAATTCTCTATTGCTGGAAGATCTTCAAATTTATCCCAGTCAGTCATGAACTCGTAAGGATAAACACCCTTTCTTAACAGGAGGTTTCTATGATCTTTGATTTCTGAATGAAAGTGATGGAAAGACTGTGGGCCATTTTGAGCTAAGTTATCTACAAGGGTCCCAAGAGATGAAGGGAGAAAACCCAAAGAGTCAATAAACCTAAGATTTCCAATACTAAAACTGATATACTTTTCAACTGACTGTGGGATGCAATTGATTTTATAATTTTTAAATGTACCAATGCTTTGACAAAGCAAGTGACCATCAAAATTTTTAAGATTGTGGAAGATGACTGGGATGAAACTAGGTTGTTTACCGGTACATTGTAAATTACAATTCATATGTGCAGCTCCTATGTATTTCCCACTTGTGTGATCATGATGTCTTGCTTTCTTTTCCTTGTTACCAAATACTTTTTGACATAAATAACATGTGTTTGCTTGTTCGAACTGTTTTTCTTCACTTTCCTTTAAAACTAGGGGTTTGATATTTTGCATATGTTGCTGTATTTCATGACTTTCTCGTAAAAGACATTCTAACAATTTTTTGGGTGCATCTGGACCTCTGTAGATAACAGTATCTTTGGTTAATTTTGAATCAGTTGAAATAACTTTATATCCAAAGGAACATGGTTCTAACACTTGATTTTTTGATGTTGAAGCTGTTTGGTTGTTAGTCTCTATTGCTTTATTTAATGTTTCAAAATCAGCCACAATAACATAAGGGACACGCAGTGTTTTTTCATAATCTTTAAATTCAAGAAAGCAGTCTGCTCCTGATGGAAGTTCAATTTTTTGAGCACCATGGACTTGACAGTATGAAAGGTGATCATCTAATAAACTTTGTTTACTAAATCCATGGGGGCAATATCGACAATAGTAATATGCACGATGTCCTTTCGTACCATGACTAAGAAACCTGTTTATGTTTTTTATAAGCACATAATGTGAACTGTTTTCTGATTGCAAAAGCAATAAGTCAATATGATGGAGTCTGTTTTGGCAATTTGTAATGCGTAGTGGAAGAACATCATTGTCTTCAAAAGTAAACACATTTACAGACAAAAATGGGTTTTGCTTCTCAAATTGATTTATTTGATTCAATGACATTGGAAACAGCAGACCTTTTGTGTTTAATTCATTTTCAAATTGTTCATAATCACTCACCAGAGGGGAATCCAAGGGATGAAGGGATGCTAAACAACACCATAGAAAGCACTTTTGGTCAAGATTTCTTATGTTTAGTAAACTTTGATAGTTAATAAGAGGCTTTGGTAGCTCTACAAAACTAGATCCGGACACTGGAGAATATTTCACAGTGTGCACAGTTATACTTAATACTTGTTTGAGAACCCACCCAGAGCTTTCTCTTATGTACTTTTCAAAACTTTCAAACATTTTTTTGAAATGCTTCATTTAAGTTGTTTTCATCAAATGTTATCAAATTTAAACTTCTATAACTCTTAGATCTAAAATGTGGAGTTGATGTATTGTCTCCATCTTTTGTGTGTTACACTAGCTCAACCTGCACTGATAAATACCATTTAATAGGATACAATTGAAGTCTTTTTTCTAAAATAGTTTGAATGTTTTTATTGGCATTGGCAAAAAATGCCAGCAGATCATATTGTTCATGTTGATTTGGTTGTATGGTGAAATCTTGAATGTTTTCATTAATAGCATGTTCATAACTGTGGTCCATTGTTGTAGATGATGGTGTTCTTGCAGTGGAAGTTGGTGTTGATGATGGTGTTGATGATGGTGTTCTTGCAGTCGAAGATGGTGTAGATAATTGACTGTAGTTGTGTTCATTTTGAAGGTGCGGACTTGGAGAGAGCGGTGTTCTTGCAGTAGAAGATGGTGTAGATAGCTGACTGTAGCTGTGCTCGTTCTGAAGTTGTGAAGTGGTGAGAAGTCCTGTTGTATGATCTACATTGCTTGTTGAAGAGGAGCTTTGGGTGTCGCTGCTTGGAGGTATTTGATTATATGGAGTTATTTTTCCACCAGTTTGTTGATGTTTTCTAGACAAGTGTTTTTTAAGATAATCTTTTCTTTTAAATTTGTCTCCACAAACTTCACAATTGTAAAAACTTTTGTGTGTGAGCGCATGAGATATCAAAGAAGTCTTGTTCTTAAAGTGTTTTCCACAAGTATCACACTCAAATATTTTTGAATCCAATTTTATCCTTTTTTGTCTCTGATATTCCTCATATTCATGCGCATATTTTGAAGTAAGGTAATCACTAAAACTTTGATCATCCATGTTTGAAGGTTAATGTTAAGCTGATCCCACTTCAAGTCAGAAATGCTTTAAATATTCTACCTTTTCCCGCTTATACATTGTAAACGATCCACTTTTCTTGGGTTGGATTTTTCCTAACAATAGCTTTTGTCGTTTTAAGCTCAATTTTCATTTTTTTCTTTGGTGATTGTTCTGTCTTTGTAGTTGTTCTGTTACGACCTTTTGTTTCTAATAAATCTTTTGTAGTAGGCCATGCTTTTTCAAAAACAATATTTGATCGTTTTACAAACTTTTTTTTCTTTGGATTTAAAAGTTGTCCTCCTTTTTGATATGAAGTATCCTTAATATCTCTTGTATCATCGTTCAATTTATTATGTATTGATGATTGTTCCAATTTTTTATGATGAAACTGGTTATTGTTATCACTTTTTGTAAATTCCTTCCTCATATGTTCATATTTTGATTTTGAAATCAATACTAGTTCTTGAGCCATGACTCACAAGGTTGTATTAATAAAATAAATTGCTTAAAATTTTTTAGGAGGAGAGCTCTTCTCTTTTTTTGTGATAGCCCTTTTACCACAAACTTACGAATGACATTCCTATATCTTTTCAATGACTTTTTGATATTGTCGGAATTTTTTAGATTTCCAATGAGAATATTGTAAACCACTTTCACAATCACACTCATTTGTGATTTTGTTAATGCTTTTATCAGCATTTTTGTTGATTTTCACTTGTGTTTAAGAGAAATTTTAAAAAATACTTTTCCTTTTCCATTTTTTCACTCATATTTTTCTTTTTCAGGTCGAAAGACAATCAACGTCTGAGAGGGAAATATGTTGGTGCGCAATATATACAACTTGTTTGAATGTGGGCTTACATCAACGAGTAAGTAAGAGTATTTGTTTTGTGTTGCTTTTTTATAGGCATCCATAAAATATTTTAAATCACCTGGAAACATTTGACGAGCATATGTTTGAATCTGAAGTTGGTCTCTCTGGTTATTAAACAATACAAAGTAATGACTATTCAGACTAATAGTTCGGAAATACTTTCCTCCAGAAAACAGATTTTGTACCACAAAAAAACACTGAATTTTTTTTGTGGGGACTATAAATCGTAAATAAGTTCACAATGTCAATACTTTCTGAAGCCTTTTGCACTAAATCATCAATGACTAAAATCTTAAATCCAGAGTCGTATGCCCAAAGATCCATATCTTCTTTAGATGGTAAACCTTCAAAGAATTCTATGTTTTGCACATGTGTTTTCATGCTGTCATATAATGGTTGATAAGTTGAATAACAGTATATAATTTTTCTTGGAGCATCATTTAACATGGAATTTGCACTCTTAAAAAGTTCAAAAAGAAAGGTAGATGTTCCGCTTCCACTCGCTCCAGCTATAATGCAAGTAGCTGGACTTTCAAATTTCACAACAGTGTTTGTCATGATGTTAATACGAAGACTTCAGCAATATAAATGATCTTAAGATTGAAAAACAACAACACTTTTAATGTAGTTATACATTTTTTATTAATGCTCTACATGATTGGTTAAAAACACATTGATTTTGTACACAGTCATTAAACATGCTACTGACATAATTGTATACACATAAATCATTACTATGAACATCATTGGCAAACATATTTACAATATCATAAAACAATACACCATTCAATCTATGAATCAAGAAAAATAAACAGTACATTCCATACACATCACTATACAAACTTTGTAATTGCTTTGAATTTGTTATAAGTGATGAAAAATTTGATGTGTATTGAGGGAAATAGTCATTAAAGTAGTTGACAGGCATTCCATAACTATCAAAATATTCTATGGTGGTAGAGTTTGGAAAGTAAAAGGCACACCAATGCCTTCCTGTCTTTGTATGATCATCTGTATTTGCTATAAATCCACATGGAATATTCATTTCTGTAGGAAGTTCATTTGCTGCATAAACACCAAGTACAGACTTTCTTAGCAAAGGGAAACAATCTAAACAACACTGAATTTGGGATGTATTCATTCTGTAATTATGTCTCTTTGTGAATTGATTTGAAAAAAAGCAGGAGAGCTACTATGTACAATATAACTTGTTGTATCTGTCAATGATGTCTTAAACTGAACCTCTAAACGCACATTGCCTGTTTTAACAAGAGAAAGAAATGTGTTGTCATCTAAAAAGTTTGGTTCTAACTGAAACGAAAAAAGTGTTGATGATTTGGCAAAGTCCTCTCTATTTATATCCAGTCCTGAGTTTTTACCCCACTGTCCATTTGTTAGAAACATGTTTGTGTAGGCTCTCATAAAAGATTGCCCTTCAGATGCATCAAAATTTAATTTTAATGGGCTACCCCACACTGGAACACCATCCACATATAAACATATGCTTTGAATGTTACAGTTTAAGAAATGAAATGGATTGGATTTATAATCACCAGATAAAGCCTTTGATTTTACAAATGCCACAACTACTTTGTTTGGTTTTTGTCCTTGAAACAAATTATCCCATGTAAACATTGTACTTCCAGCAGCAAGACTTTGCGATCGACACTCTACTCTGTCAAATGGATATTTAGCTGTGCTGTTTTTCAACAACTCTGCATGAGCTACAATAAGAGCTGGATTGACTCTTACCTTCTTTGCTAGTAAGTAAATGTCTATAATCTTTATTTTATAGTTGGGAGATGCATCCCCTGCTGATAAACAAAATGCTGGAGAGCTTCGGTATAATTTCAATTTGACATCAACTTGATTTAGTAAATAGCGTTCAATAGTAAATAAACTGTGATATATTGGTCCTTGAAGCTTCAGAATCTTGGAGCCTTTAATGAATTCTGATCTTAAAAAGAGACCATTATTACCAGCGCTGGCATCCGTAATAACTGCTCCAGTACTGTCATTATCATCTTTAATATATAATTGAGATAATAATTGCGAATGGCTAGCATCATGACCGCTGTGTAACAAAGTCTGAATCATTGCATATGGATTGTAATTTGATGAAATTACAGCTTTGTTTTGTAATGAGACTTCAGTGGCTGAAAATAATGCTTGTAAGAATAAATTTACAGGTCCCACTTTAACACTTGTAATATCACTACCATCTGGATTAGTAACTTTTAATTTCACACATAATTGTGTTCCTCGAAGATCGAGATAGTCCATTGAATTTTGTCCACTTATTTGGAACTCGATAGGAGTATCATCTGACACTTGTGATAAAGGTCGAATTTCTTGGTAATGCACATCACTGACAGCAACTTGTGTAGGTGGTAAATCAAATAATAATAGTTCATTTGGAACACCCTCAGAAAATCCATCTTGTAAAAAGTATGACATTTTTAATAAGTGAATATGTCCTGGACTGGTCTTGAAGTTTTTCTGTTCACTTTTGTAGCACCGTTTTTAAAGTTTTTTTCTGTAGTTTTTGATGTCTTTTTCACGGATTTTGATGCTTTTTTCAATCCTTTTTTAACGTTTATTTTGGTGGTATTTTGATCTATTTTCGCTGTCTTTCCGTGTTGTTTTACCTTTTTGATTGAACCCTTAACGTTTGACTGATTGGATGATGTATGCGAAAAAGATGATACTTCAGGTGTTTTTATACCTTCTCGTTTCAGTTCGCTTTTCGCTTGATTTACAATTTGCTGTGTGGGGGGAGTCACGTTCAATGTCAAGTCACTGCTCTCTGTGGAAGCCTTATGAGGTATGGCAAATCCTTTCCCAACCTGTGATTTATTTTGTTTAAAGTAATAATCCATTTTTCTGGGTTTGGTACATACAACTTAGAGTGATTCATAATTAGGGTAAAATGAGTAACGTTTGAAGTGAAGTGTGAGGTAGACCGGTGAATCAACAAATGTTGCAAAATTGTTATCTACTGTCTTTATATCAAATTCCATTTCACGAAACTCTGTTTTATTTAATGGTAAATAAAATGGAGTATCAAACACATAACTCCATTTTTTATCGTAATTTTTTTCCACTCTTCTCAGTAATGCGTGTTCACTGCCATTTACAATGCTTTCTTTAGATATATTCGAATAAATAAATATGGTGTCAGTTAAATCCTTCTTTTTAACTTTATAGTCTGTTTGTAAACATATTTCTTTTAAAGCTTCTTTCCAATATCCATCAAAATGAAGTGGTAACTTCAACTGCACTTTAAAGCTATACGGTTTATTATCAATAAAAATATCATTGCTCTCATTGTCTCTCACAAACACATAACGTTCCATTATTATTGTTCTTGAACTTGATCTGCATCAATCCAGCTATCAAATGATTTTGGAAATCCTTCCCATCGAACAAAATACTCTAATTTCCCTTTGACTTTTCTCTTTTTTAAAACTTTATCAACATACCAAAGACTGTCTGCATCTTTATCAACAGGAATTATTTCATTTTGATTCACATAACCTGATATTGGTTCTTTATTCAAGTCTATGATCTTATACAATGGAAAACCTTGTTTGAAAATCTTGCTCTTTATTTTAAAAACTTCTGTAGTATATTGTTGTTGATAAGCTCTTCTAAAGGGATGTTTCGTGTGACTTAATCTAACCAAATCACCAATTTTATATTTAAAGCGAGGAGGCGTTTTGGGGAATTTTTTAGGTTTTAGATACATTTTACTCCAAAGTTGTGTCTCGTTTTTCTTTGTAACATCACTTGGTGCTAATCCATCCAAACTCCGATGAGGGGAATTATTGTAACTATTTACAATATCTTGAAGGTGATCTATATATCTATAATTTCGCTGATATCTTAACATTCTAAATATCATACCACGAAGGGTACGAATGACTCGCTCTGCATAGTTTGCTTTAGCGGTGCTTTGTGTATTAAACAAGTAAACTCTCTTCTTTTGCATAAACGCTTTTAATTCACGATTGATAAATTCAGAACCTCGGTCCGTTCTTAACTTTTTAAACTTATGAACACTAAGAATATCCTTGATTGCTAACAATACCGTGTTAGATTTTTTATTAACTAAGGGTCGAACGGATAGAAAACGTGAAAATATATCTATAACAATGAGTAGGTATTTAACTCCATCATTGTATTTAGCAATGTTATCAACTGCCATTAAATCCATATCACCCTGATCGTTCATACCCGCCACTTCAACACGTGGTCTTTTATATGTATGTCTCGCCTGACGTTGAATGGCATACGAATCTTGATTGTTGAGCCATTTCTGTATGAAATAAGAAGTAAATACTCTTGGATAGTTTTGGTTTAATATCCTGTGTAACTTTTTTGCACTCAAAAAGCTGCCTGCGTTTTTAGAATCGAAATAATATTGTGATAGGATATGTTCCTTCTGCGTTTTATCCATGATTAAACATGATCATCGTTGTAAGTAGTTTATATTATGGAACACATGGGTTGTTAATTAAACTAAAGCAAGGAAATGAAAACATGTATAGATAGATATAAATACATTTATTTGAAACTAAACATGTATAAAATAAGTCAGCATATGATCATACAAGCATATACATACAATGACATACATGTACATAAAGTGAATTAAATATTTATTTGAAACATGCAAAAAGGAAATTCGTGAAGTAATAAATATAACAAATCATTTTACGCCACACAATGTCAGAGTTTTTAATTTCTCATGAATTCTTCTTTTGAAGAAAAAAAATGCAGTAAAACACATACAACATTGCATAATATGTCCATTTTGTTGTGTTGTGAATATTCTTTTGCTCAACGTGATGGACGAAACAGTCGATCTTCAATGCGATTGATTGTCAACACCATTCTTTTCATTTTTTTCACACCACCGCTCGGTTTTCATTATCTGCAGATAGTCATTGCTCTCTAGCAAAAGTTTGTGTAAATCAATCATTTCAGGGGAACTGTTTGAAATGCGCACAATTTCTTCTCAACTTTGTAGTATATTTTTTTCATTAACTGCGTTTAGCATGTCACTAAAGTAACGTTCTATTTTATGCTCATCATCATCAGGGTCTGTATCCATGATACAATCGTGATCTTTTTGAGATGGGAGATCCATCTGGCAACCATAGCAAAGTTGTCTAGTCACCATACCCATAACCTCACACAATGCCTTCGCATATACAAAGTCAAAGTACGATTTCATTAACGTGACACTTGTAGAAACTGGAGTATAAATCTCTGTAGTGTCCATAACATTCGTTTTGGAGTCACAATGTCCATTTTCATAAATATCTTGAGATAGTTCACTGCAATCCATGTTAAGTTTTTCTGCTGCGATATGATCACATCAAATGTCGATGAAACACTGAATGTTTGTGCTGTGTTGTATGTCTTTTATAGTAACATATGGTAACGGAAAAATTCAAATTTGAATTTTCAGATCATCCGGGGATATCGCCATATTGAAAACCCGCCAGAGGTTCGGTCAACGTCCATGGTGCTCGGGATGAGTCATTGGAGGGCGAAGATCGGGTGTCCTTATGCTGCCATGAAATGTCGTTTTTATGATGTCCAATTATGTTCAAAAATAAACAACTTGGAGAATGTGTTCTATGTTCTAACAACGACTCGTCTCCTTTCTGCCACTGATGTAATCGCAAACCACAAGAAAAACGCTCTACTGTGTCATTTCTGCCAGTATAATAAAATCCTGCTGAAGATAATTGAAACTTGTTTGGTTCTATTTGAGGTGGCCACATGTCGAACGTTTTAAGACTGTCTTGATAGAATAGCATGCTTGGAGAACTATATTCAAACTCTAATAGTTTTTAAGTTGTCATTTCGACTGTCCGTGTAAGAATGAAGCCAACAACTGAACACTTTCCTTCATATCACAGAGAGTTTCAAAAATATCAAATGGTAATTGAAGACTTTGGTGACCCTTTTTAAATATTATTTTAATGCGCTGCTGTCTCTCTTTCACAACTATGACAAATTTATCACCAAGTGTGCATGTAATTTCCCTTCTTATTGGTGACCAAGAGACATTTTCAAAACCAAAACCTCTCAAATATGTCTGCAACTGGTTAGAAAAACGTATCTGAGCTTGAGCCATTTCTGTATTTTTTAAACACTTTAGACAACTGTTAAAGCACAGACTTACAATATCCAATTTGTTCGGTTTGTTATATACCACTATTGACAATCCAAAAAAAAAATGTCTTGGACGTTGATTATTCTCGTACTATGAGCTCGTCTTTAAGTCCTGTATATACGGTTAAAAAGGGAATGAATTTACATCCATCCGGATATTCTTCAATCTCTTGATGGCTATTGTACTGATCAACTATGGTTTGAAAATTGGTACTTCTTAATAAATCTGTCATATGTCTATGACTATCTCGCAACCATTCGTATATGGAAATTGCTTCAAAATCGGTGATCCAAGGTAGCATAGTTCCATTCTCATCCCAAAAGGAATCAAACATTCTCCTGTTTGAGTCATATGGTGTCAAATTATAACTCATATTAGCAGGTAAAACAATGGCTGCCAACTTCAATCGCAAAAAGATTAATACTGATAATCAATGGAGACCCAGTTAAACAATGACCCTTTGTCTTGGATTTCAAACAATGGTTAAACATAACCGCTAAGAGCGGGAAATCGTCAAATATGGCCGCGAGAGTCCCCATGGCCGTTAACGCGGGAAATCGTCAAATATGGTCGCGAGAGTCCCCATGGCTGTTAACGCGGGAAATCGCCAAAGATGGCCGCTAACGCGGGAAACCGCCAAAGATGGCCGCATGATACCCCTTTTTACCCTACTTACATGCTTTTAAATTCGTCTGAATGTCTCTAAACATGCGATAAACTTGTTAAACCATAAAAATAGAATAATATACATGTAAAATAGCAGGGTAGATAGAATACAAGGTTTGTACCGAGATAGAGAAATATACTCCTGCTTGTCACGTTAGATATTTTGGCTCGCTTAAGCTCGCTCAGATTGTTTTTTTTGCGTGCTGGATAATCTTTCTCAATCTCTAAACTAACCATGTTTTGTTTTATTTTGGATGCATTCGTATTTGTAATATACATATATACACTTACATATAAATTGGAGAAAACAATATATATCGCATGTGCATTATAATTTAAGAGTTGAATGAACATCACAGTTCGACATAATCAATGATAGTGTTGTGCCGTGCGTTTTTAACTATAAACCCGTTATTTGACACCTATGGGGAATTAGCTATTGAAGTCCAAAACAAAATCCTTTTCACGACACCAAGTTCTTTTCAAGATTTTATTATGTTGTTCTTTCATTAACAAATACTTGATGTAATAACACAGTGTGTGTAGTCCAAAAATTAACACCAAATTTATTGTACAACAGCGACAACGCTATAGTTTGCTGGACTGTGGTAAAACCACCTTCGAGCTCAGACAAATTTCAAGAGTCTGTTTTCTATGAAGAACTACCTTTTTTTCTCCTATCTTTTTTTAACAATTAAAAAATCTGTTACCTTATATTGTGCAGCCCGGTCATGCCTACCATAAATTAAACCAATATGAAAACAGGAAATACTAGTACTTCATAAAGACTGTCAGCTCAGCTCAAACTAATTACTTCTGATTTCAAATAGTTCTTAATCAAAACATATGTCAAGGTGCTACATTAGATACAAAGGAACAATAAAACAGTTAGCTGAAGTCAATATGGCTTCGAATGACACCTCCTTTGTTTGGCAATAAGCAACATCCTAAATCGTTGGCGTTTGCCAACCTGTTACAAACACAGTTGCATATTTCAAATAACAGGTGTAAAAACATCTAACAAATAATTTGTAAATAACCCAACGCTGAAATTATGAAAAATGGTTTCAATTAACAAAACAATTTTATCCAAAGTATGGCATGACGTACAGCATAACAATAGTGTGCTCCTACATTAACAACCGAAACAAATGCAAACTTGTAAAAGGCCTTACTATAGGTAATGCATCAGACCGATATAATATGATATACTAGTGTGATTGACAAATCACATAAGATACGTTTGTGTAACGATATATAATTATACAATATCTTTGGTACGCTCTTCACTATTTTCTAAAATTAGCTATTGATTTAGGCTGTACATGGGCCAACGCATTAGACAGCACGTGTGATTATCCCTGGCTTTCGGTAAAACGCGAATGCCCATGCCTGACCCAACGTGTCTACAGAAGATCCACCGAATTCTGGAAAATATTTTCCAAATCCGCCCTGATGACTTGTTTAAATTCCCCAGGGCACAGTAAGTGTTGTTAAGTAAATTCATAGTAGCTTACAATTAATACGAGGATAGATAACTATATGTACATCATGCATAGGAATTTAATTGAATGGAATTTCTGACAAATGTTAATACCCCAAGAACCATAATAGGATAATCTCGACATAATAATGTGCATGTCAGCATAGTATTGTGCTTGTACTTCCTTTATAAAGCAGCTTAATTGTGAAGTCTGGCTTGGTTACACACTTAATAATGGAAAAGACTAAATTCACAGCAATATAACTTTATGTCAATATCATATGATTGAACCGAACGGACATTTTCGCTGCATCATTGTCTGACCAAGTTTAAAGCTGCACTCAATGTCAATGTTACGGGTACCATACCGATACTGGCGGTAGTTCTTGTGGCAATGAACAACCTCTTGTAGCCCTAAATAATCCTCAAACATGTTGTACGCCATAGTTGAGAAGTTCGACTGCATCATTGTCTGACCAAGTTTAAAGCTGCACTCACACAGATTGAACGTTTTGACAACTTTTCTATTTTTTGTCTTGAAATGAGTCAATTTTTGCGATCATCCATGGAAACCAGCTATATAAGAGTGCTGACAAAAAAATAGATCGAAGATTTTTATATTTCAGTTCAAAAAATGATGTTTTATGCATTTTTCTTAAACCGTTACTAACGGTTTAAGCCATAAAACATTAATTTTCGAACGGAAATATGAAAACCTTCGATCTGAGTTTTTGTCAGCAATCTTATATCATTGGTTTGCAGATATTTACGCAAAAATTTGCTTTTTCCAAAACAAAAAATAAAAAGGTTGTAAAAATGGTAAATCTGTGAGAGTGCAGCTTTAAAGCTTTTTCTTGATGTTAAATACTGTATTTAGGAGAAACATGCAACACTGACGTCATCCATTGTAGTTCATCAATATAATTACCACAAACTATCTGATATCGATGAGCGTTAGTTTTGTATTGTTATTAAGCAATGCATGCAAGTATGCATATTTTATGTTAAAATTGTTGTATAACAGTCCACTATTGTGGTTCCCGGTCTTAACACTTGCCTATGAATATGAAAGGAATAAAATAATTGTTTTCTTAAAATATTTCCTATAAAAGAAAAACGCAACATATATATTCACAAATTATTTTATGATAGATGGATTTCTGAATCAAACCTCTGATATATTTTTTTATTTGTTATGGGTGTTTTGTCCTTTCTCTTGCATACAAATCGGTCCAGTTACAAGGTGCCGTGTAAATGTTAGTTTATAATGTGATAAATGTTTATAATTATGTGACCGCGAAAACGGACTTATTTTCTAATTTGAAATGTCATAGGAAAGGCTCACAAATGCTACAAAATCTAATCAATAGTCCGCCAACAACCGACCGCAACAATCACTTGCCCAGAAGGTTTCATCACTCTGCATGATAATGACACGGCAGGGAAAATCGGCCAGAAATTCTCCATCTGCACTTACCCCACCCACAAATTCTGAAAATGTGCAGCATTCAACGATAGTAAATTCAAGTTCTGTGTTGAATGGCAAAATCTCACTAACAAAAGAAACGAGTTCCCTCTTTGCCGTTGTAATTCTAAAAATCCAACATTTTATTATTTAACATCAACATGAATTAAACAATTGCACTTATGGCGTTTGTTAGTAAACACTCATGACCTTCAACTGTGAGGTCTGCGATAGCCGGAATAATTGTAACATGATTTGATACTGTCTGGTGACTGATCTACGTTCATGCACGTTGAAAAGCTTTTCATATATAAGCATTATGTATTGAATTGATATTGTCAAATGCAATTACTTTGACTATAAACGTATTGAATTAAATTGAACAGTTTCGATAACTATTTTTGGGCACATTTAAACATGGGTACCCAGTGTACCGATGTCAAAAGGGATAACAACATTTGTCCCCCTTTTTTAAAAATTGTTCTTGATAATTTAAAGGTTATTGGTCGTGTTTTAATTGACAAAGTAACAGGATGCATTTGGCTCACTCGATAAATTTATCCGCCTTGCAAGATAAACTTAATCCGTCCAAGGCAATCACCTAGTATATTCATTAGCCGTAAAATAAAATTTGAATGGCAATATTTGGAGTCGAAAGGCAAAATGATCAAAAACGCTTTGCGGTTTTGTCATGATCGTTTTCGTTATTCGATATCTGCATCAGTATAGAATGAAACAACAATGCTACGTTACATTTTCTATTCATACGAAGGGTCGTATTACGTTATGTGATTTTTGTCACGAAAAGTAAATGAAATACAGAGCTTGCAAAAATTTAAATGTAACGATCATTTTTGTTATGCGATAACTGTATGAGATTGTTTTATATATTTGTCGGATGTCATTATATATTAGTATTTTTCTGTCTGTTCGAAAATGTCTGCTTGATCTTTGATATAGTTGTATCATGCTCCTCGGTGATCGGAGGTAGCTGACCCAAAGTTAAACTTCCTTTAGTCGCTCATGAGTTTATGAAGGTTATATAACCTATGGCAACGTAACTCAACCATGGAATTCGGGGATCGGGATATGACAAACGAAAGGCTCGTGCGTCCCTGCTTTTGTATAGGTATCGATGTAAAGGCAAGTTACTCTAGTTACAATGCCAAGAACATAATTGCTCTTCATGGATTGTCAACTTTTATTGAAAATACTATTTGCCTTGACTGTACTATTTAGTATAGCACAGGACTACATGTTCGAAAAAAAAACTTCTTCATTTATTGACCTTTGTAAATGTTTCAATACTGTAAATAGAAATACAATGTGGATTGAAATGTTTAAATCAGGTTTTCAAAGAAATAATTTACGTATAATAAGGAAATGTATCAAATTTTTTAGAAGTTATAATAATTATAGTAAATTTTGAATACTTAATTGGACTGAGGCAAGGAGAAATCATGTATCCGATGTTAGTTTCCTTAATTGTAGAGGATTTAGACTTATTTTAGATGGCACTATCAATGGTAAACTTATTGAGGACATTATACCCATCTTGTTTTTTTTTTGCTGATGATATAGTTAAAACTAGGGAAAATTCCTGATTAATAATAAACCAATCGTAGCAATATTGTGAAATTGGAGAATAAGAGTAAATACAGAAACAAATAAAATTATCGTTTCAGAGAAATTATACTGGCACTATAATCAGAACAGAACAGACCACATGCATGAATACTTTGTATACTTTTATATATTTGTTTGACGAGATGCTTTATTGCATACGTCGAACTAAACTAATGTTCTGTTCTGTTCTGTTCTGTTCATAAAATGCACAAACTAGAATTAAATTACGTGTATAAAAATCGTTCAAAATGATTAAGGTGTAAATACACGGTAATACTATTTTTTAATACGATTAAGTCTAGTTTACATTCATGAAAAAATTAGTTGATCTATTAACATCATTTTGATTTATTAATTAGGGTGTCCATTAAGTTGCGTCGCATTTGGGCAGACACATTTTATAAATGCATTAAGTTGAATTGTACCATACTCTTATTGTATGTTTATGACTTTCACACAGAACCAAATATGGGACAAGTTCTAAAATGTACATTATAAATTCAAGAAACATATTCTTTTCTTCCGAAAGACCGGGGAAAACACTAAGGCCGCAACACAACAGTAACAATGCATTGAACACTTTTATTTTGCTTTCTTCTCTAATCCAACTGCAACACATGATAGCCTCAAAATAGGCCTTTCTTGGGTGGAGGTGCAAGACAGCCTGAAAAATCAGTCAAGAAAATTAAATAATTACAATAGTGATATTTCCTGGTGACCATGTCTGTTAAGTACAGAAAGGATTCCTCTATGCTGATCATGAATATGTTAACTTAATGACCAGACTACAATAACTTTCGAGAGAGTTAATCAAGAAGATATATTATTTCATATTTGAATGTGAATGTACAATTAAACAACGGAGAGGCCAAGCTGAAATTTTGTATGATTTATATTGATTAAAAGTATTCAAACGATGCAACAATAAAATGGTCTCTCCAGATATGACTAAAATTACGTACGTGTGTAAAGGATATATCTACATGTAACTTTCACGATAAAAATATAAACTTTCTTTTAAATACATGTACAACTATTATAACATCGCGTAACTATGTGAATTATGACGTGACGTCACCGAAACTGAATAAAGCCGTATTCCATCTGTTGCAAAACAAATAATCAGGAGTGTATAGAAAAAATATATTTATATGATGGGTTTACAATATTAACATAAATGTACTTGCAATTTAAAGTCGACATGGCTAGACGAATAAATAATTAGTTTGATATAATTTAAACCAAAAAAATGCCAGTTAAATTTGGCCTACGGTTCATTTCCGATGATATATAGAAAACGTATTAGGGCAAATTGAACCTATTAGGACAGCTTGAACGTTAATTGCTTAGTATCCAGGAATTGTTAAGAGTTTTGAGTAAGAAACCAAAAAAGACTGACGGCTGGTAAAATGCCATCATTTACAATATTACAATTAAAACTGCAGAGATAAGCCAAACAGCCATAAACTGAATATGGATTTCAATATAGACACAACGATGCAGGCTTACATACACAGATAAAGGCCTTACAGACCAAACGAGAGACAGACAACGTCACAAGGCGACACCATATATTACATATGCATGATTGAATGCTAAGAATACATTATGTAAGGGTTATATCATCGGAATGATTATTGGAATATATAACTCACACTTGTCTTACTACCAATTTTGAATAAAAGTGAATCACGTTATGTAAATATGTAATCCAAATCGTAGCTAGCATCAGCCATACTAGTAACCACGTGCTTGTGGGATCCTAAGCAGATCGCCAAGGCGAAGACTGAATATTTTGGCGAGAACTTGATCGATTTTGGCGAGACACATAGGGTCTGGCTTGGGCATGCGCGTCTGAACCTCGAGCCAAGGATCCTCACATTGGTCGCCTAATGCGCTGCGCCGTGTGCAGCCCCAATCAATGGTGAAACATTTGTAATCAGTGGCCACTATCTGGTTGTCTACGCTCAGGACACTTCCTGAAATTATATAGAACAATGGCATCAGTAATAGGTAAACAAACTCAATGATTTGTATTTAATAGTGCAGAAATCAATACGAAGTCTTGATTGTATGGCTTACGACATTTTCTACGAATTACGGCCATATTTCGAATGTATGACGGAGATATAACGAGGATGCACATCGTGGTTATGCATTCAATCCATGTATGGCTATTTACCGGGAGCCATCAATCAAATCAAATATATATTCGTTAAACCTCGCGACGTTACCTACAACAAACTCGCCTCATTTTGAAGGGAAGACGAAGTTAACGTATTATATCGTATACTACGCCGCTCTTCTACCATACGTACATTGCAAAAAAAAGTGTAATCTGCACTAGTACCATAATAATAGTGCTTAAAATAGTGTACGCCGCATTAATACCATACTAAATTGGTATTAATGATAGTACAAACAATAGTATATCCAATAGTATATCGTATCGTACAATGTAATTATATGTGTTTCCAAACGCACTATTCGCAATCTTCTATAAATTCTTCGTACCACGTATCGTTACCTGACGTTACGCACGTTATTCATTCCGAAGAGAAAATAAACTCACAGGAATATTCACTTAGTTTGCATGTCTTAAAGAATTTAATTTCTTTTTATAAAAATCCAATCATATCATGCAGTAATAAAGCTTATAGGATTATTTTTTTATTAAAGTATGTTTACATACACACTCACACACATATATTTATATATATATATATATATATATATATACAATTATGCCTAAGTTAAAGCGCGCGCGTATAATAATAAGGATGCTAAATGAAAAATACCATTGTTACATGTATAATATCTGTGAATCGAATTCGATGCAACTTTGCAATAAGGATGACGAAACAAATCGCTACCTCTTGCAGAGTAAAGGTCTCGTATATAATTTGCCTAAAATATTGAGGAAAAAATTACCAAGCTGTAGTCAAACCTTTCTCAAGCAACTCGAGACTGTTGGTGGTGACATATCCACGCCGCAAAAATATGTTTTGACCGTGAAAAAGGTGTCTCAATGTATCTTGTACTAAATTGTATTAGAGCTTATTCTTTCTTAAAAAAAGATTGTTTATGTTAAGGATAAAATGTAAAAAAGTATACCGTTTGATCAGGAACAGTCAGGTAAAAGTAGGTGATCAACTATATGTATGATCGAGAACAGGCATGTTAAGGTAGGACATGATCTACATGTGAAATATATGTAAATCATATGAAATAAGGACACATTTGTAATGAACCAATACACGACAGACAATTTTTCTTGCCGAGGTTATCGACGAGTTTGTATACACTTGGCAGCTTGGTCGGGTACAGTGTCTCAGTGACCGTAATACACTGGCCGTTTGATCTGAAATAGCAAAACTATCGGTGTACGGATGCCCATTCAACAGTCATGCATGTGTAAGAGCGCAGGAAAGTATTATGCCAGTCCGGGGACAAACTGATTGCAAATCAGATGCTGTACCAACAGCATATCGCCAATAATGGAAGCTAAAATGCATAAGGTCATGACAAGTCGTAAAAACTGTATGAATGGTAAAAAGGTTGTCGTTCTACTTTAAATATTTATACTAGTTCCACCTGATTAAAATGTATTCTCTCCCTACGTACCTCCACGTGATCGTTTCCTTGAGGACACCTTTCCCGACTAGCTGGAGCACAAATGTATAAGCAACACAGTTGGGTGTTTCTGGCTGCAGATCATGATTGTAACAGTCTTCAGTGTTTTAAGAATTTGTACTCATTCTATGATTTTCTTTGTTGCTCTAAATATCGTTCACACATATTAAAACTGGAATTCCATCTGGTAGGAACATCAAGCAGCAATTCGTGCTGAGCAATATCAAGTTTTGTCTGCATTAGCTTGAGGCAGGATGTGACCGATGTACTTATAAAAATATGTTACCACACGCCGCACCCTACCCAAAAGTATATCTACTCGTGGAACATTCCGCCCACTCTGTGTTGCCAGGTTAATAGTGTGAGCAAACCATCCAATATGTGGACCCAAACCCGATTCTTTAACTGCCCGAACGATGTTACTAGCATTGTTAGTAGTAATGGCAGGAGCCTTGCCATTACGTTCAAGTTGCTACTGTCTTCATCAGACCATTGGCCAAATTAACAGCTGTATGACATTCACCGAAATGTTGTGTTTCAAGGGTAGTTTTCAACTTGCCAGCCTTTATTGATAAAATGGGCTGTAACAGCAACATAATTCTCTGTTGCTCTCGAAGTCCATGAATATGTTGTGACAGCAATGTGATAGCATTTTGAAGTTGCTTTTACATTCGATCTACAACTGTTTTCCAGAGTGCGTGCATGGCAGTTTCACGAAAGAGTGTACGACTTGGAAGTATATATCTTGGCTCTACCTTCAGCATGTTAATGAAGCCACAAATTTGAACAGTGCTGTAGGGGTGCATATATTGTGCTAAAACACAGCAATGGATTTCGATATAAAAGTTTGATCTGTCAGATGTTAGTTTGGTTTTCAAATCACTTGATTTCATCTGGCCGGTTGATGTAGTACGACTCGATGGTGTGCAGGTCGAAATTGACGGTCTAAACTTCGGACACATTGATGTAATGTTTTCTTTTTAAATGTTGTATAAGAATGGTTGTGCTGCCAGTTCTTGGGTAGCTTACATCTGTGAAACAACTCCTACATGTGGCTTTCTGTGCGGATCCCTCCCGAAACCCAAAATGTGCCCACATTTTTTATTTTAACCTTTAAAGAGCATCTTTCAATGCATCCGACGCCATGTTTCTCGACTGCCAAGAATGAAACTCTATTATTGATTGGATGCCAGAATAACTATAAACCAATCACACGCCGCGTAACAAAAGCCGACATGTTTAGAATGTCCAAGAATTTATATATTCTAATTTGTTGAAGTTTATATCTATTATAAAACGTTCGCTACAAAAAAGTTTGAACATTGGAGCAGATGAGGTATATTTTTTGTAAGAGTCGATACACCGGAGTTACGCTTAAATTGTATAGAATTAATGTCTTATTTAAGTGCTTACTTTGAAAGATTGTCACATTGATATTACATGCTTTTAAATTCGTCTGAATGTCTCTAAACATGCGATAAACTTGTTAAACCATAAAAATAGAATAATATACATGTAAAATAGCAGGGTAGATAGAATACAAGGTTTGTACCGAGATAGAGAAATATACTCCTGCTTGTCACGTTTGATATTTTGGCTCGCTTAAGCTCGCTCAGATTGTAGTTTTTTTGCGTGCTGGATAATCTTTCTCAATCTCTAAACTAACCATGTTTTGTTTTATTTTGGATGCATTCGTATTTGTAATATACATATATACACTTACATATAAATTGGAGAAAACAATATATATCGCATGTGCATTATAATTTAAGAGTTGAATGAATATCACAGTTCGACATAATCAATGATAGTGTTGTGCCGTGCGTTTTTAACTATAAACCCGTTATTTGACACTCATGGGGAATTAGCTATTGAAGTCCAAAACAAAATCCTTTTCACGACACCAAGTTCTTTTCAAGATTTTATTATGTTGTTCTTTCATTAACAAATACTTGATGTAATAACACAGTGTGTGTAGTCCAAAAATTAACACCAAATTTATTGTACAACAGCGACAGCGCTATAGTTTGCTGGACTGTGGTAAAACCACCTTCGAGCTCAGACAAATTTCAAGAGTCTGTTTTCTATGAAGAACTACCTTTTTTTCTCCTATCTTTTTTTAACAATTAAAAAATCTGTTACCTTATATTGTGCAGCCCGGTCATGCCTACCATAAATTTAACCAATATAAAAACAGGAAATACTAGTACTTCATAAAGACTGTCAGCTCAGCTCAAACTAATTACTTCTGATTTCAAATAGTTCTTAATCAAAACATATGTCAAGGTGCTAAATAAGATACAAAGGAACAATAAAACAGTTAGCTGAAGTCAATATGGCTTCGAATGACACCTCCTTTGTTTGGCAATAAACACAGTTGCATATTTCAAATAACAGGTGTAAAAACATCTAACAAATAATTTGTAAATAACCCAACGCTGAAATAATGAAAAATGGTTTCAATTAACAAAACAATTTTATCCAAAGTATGGCATGACGTACAGCTTAACAATAGTGTGCTCCTACATTAACAACCGAAACAAATGCAAACTTGTAAAAGGCCTTACTATAGGTAATGCATCAGACCGATATAATATGATATACTAGTGTGATTGACAAATCACATAAGATACGTTTGTGTAACGATATATAATTATACAATATCTTTGGTACGCTCTTCACTATTTTCTAAAATTAGCTATTGATTTAGGCTGTACATGGGCCAACGCATTAGACAGCACGTGTGATTATCCCTGGCTTTCGGTAAAACGCGAATGCCCATGCCTGACCCAACGTGTCTACAGAAGATCCACCGAATTCTGGAAAATATTTTCCAAATCCGCCCTGATGACTTGTTTAAATTCCCACACGGGCACAGTAAGTGTTGTTAAGTAAATTCATAGTAGCTTACAATTAATACGAGGATAGATAACTATATGTACATCATGCATAGGAATTTAATTGAATGGAATTTCTGACAAATGTTTATACCCCAAGAACCATAATAGGATAATCTCGACATAATAATGTGCATGTCAGCATAGTATTGTGCTTGTGCTTCCTTTATAAAGCAGCTTAATTGTGAAGTCTGGCTTGGTTACACACTTCATAATGGAAAAGACTAAATTCACAGCAATATAACTTTATGTCAATATCATATGATTGAACCGAACGGACATTTTCGCTGCATCATTGTCTGACCAAGTTTAAAGCTGCACTCACACAGATTGAACGTTTTGACAACTTTTTTATTTTTTGTCTTGAAACGAGTCAATTTTTGCGATCATCCATGAAACCAGCTATATAAGAGTGCTGACAAAAATCGAAGATTTTTATATTTCAGTTCAAAAAATGATGTTTTATGCATTTTTCTTAAACCGTTACTAACGGTTTAAGCCATAAAACATTAATTTTCGAACGGAAATATGAAAACCTTCGATCTGAGTTTTTGTCAGCAATCTTATATCATTGGTTTGCAGATATTTACGCAAAAATTTGCTCTTTCCAAAACAAAAAATAAAAAGGTTGGAAAAATGGTAAATCTGTGAGAGTGCAGCTTTAAAGTTTTTTCTTGATGTTAAATACTGTATTTAGGAGAAACATGCAACACTGACGTCATCCATTGTAGTTCATCAATATTTTGAATTGTTATTAAGCAATGCATGCAAGTATGCATATTTTATGTCAAAATTGTTGTATAACAGTCCACTATTGTGGTTCCCGGTCTTCACACTTGCCTATGAATATGAAAGGAATAAAATAATTGTTTTCTTAAAATATTTCCTATAAAAGAAAAACGCAACATATATATTCACAAATTAATTTTATGATAGATGGATTTCTGAATCAAACCTCTGATATAATTTTTTATTTGTTATGGGTGTTTTGTCCTTTCTCTTGCATACAAATCGGTCCAGTTACAAGGTGCCGTGTAAATGTTAGTTTATAATGTGATAAATGTTTATAATTATGTGACCGCGAAAACGGACTTATTTTCTAATTTGAAATGTCATAGGAAAGGCTCACAAATGCTACAAAATCTAATCAATAGTCCGCCAACAACCGACCGCAACAATCACTTGCCCAGAAGGTTTCATCACTCTGCATGATAATGACACGGCAAATAAAATCGGCCAGAAATTCTCCATCTGCATTTTCCCCACCCACAAATTCTGAAAATGTGCAGCATTCAACGATAGTAAATTCAAGTTCTGTGTTGAATGGGAAAATCTCACTAACAAAAGAAACGAGTTCTCTCTTTGCCGTTGTAATTCTAAAAATCCAACATTTTATTATTTAACATCAACATGAAGTAAACAATTGCACTTATGGCGTTTGTTAATAAACACTCATGACCTTCAACTGTGAGGTCTGCGATAGCCGGAATAATTGTAACATGATTTGATACTGTCTGGTGACTGATCTACGTTCATGCACGTTGAAAAGCTTTTCATATATAAGCATTATGTATTGAATTGATATTGTCAAATGCAATTACTTCGACTATAAACGTATTGAATTAAATTGAACAGTTTCGATAACTATTTTTGGGCACATTTAAACATGGGTACCCAGTGTACCTATGTCAAAAGGGATAACAACATTTGTCCCACTTTTTAAAAAAATGTACTTGATAATTTAAAGGTTATTGGTCGTGTTTTAATTGACAAAGTAACAGGATGCATTTGGCTCACTCGATAAATTTATCCGCCTTGCAAGATAAACTTAATCCGTCCAAGGCGAACACCTAGTATATTCATTAGCCGTAAAATAAAATTTTAAAGGCAATATTTGGAGTCGAAAGGCAAAATGATCAAAAACGCTTTGCGGTTTTGTCATGATCGTTTTCGTTATTCGATATCTGCATCAGTATAAAATGAAACAACAATGCTACGTTACATTTTCTATTCATACGAAGGGTCGTATTACGTTATGTGATTTTTGTCACGAAAAGTAAATGAAATACAGAGCTTGCAAAAATTGAAATGTAACGATCATTTTCGTTATGCGATAACTGTATGAGATTGTTTTATATATGTGTCGGATGTGTTTATATATTTGTTGTTTGATATATTTATTGTTTAATCCATTTGTTGTTTAAATCATTTTTCTGTCTGTTCGAAAATGTCTGCTTGTTCTCTGATATAGTTGTATCATGCTCCTCGGTGATCGGAGGTAGCTGACCCAAAGTTAAACTTCCTTTAGTCGCTCATGAGTTTATGAAGGCTATATAACCTAGGGCAACGTAACTCAACCATGGAATTTGGGGATCAGGATATGACAAACGAAAGGCTCGTGCGTCCCTGCTTTTGTAGAGGTACCGATGTAAAGGCCAGTTACTCTAGTTACAATGCCAAGAACATAATTGCTCTTCATGGATTGTCAACTTTTATTGAAAATACTGTTTGCCTTGACTGTACTATTAATATAGCACAGGACTACATGTTCGAAAAAAAAACTTCTTCATTTATTGACCTTTAAGGAAATGTATCAAATTTGTTAGAAGTTATAATAATTATAGTAAATTTTGAATTCTTAATTGGACTGAGGCAAGGAGAAATCATGTATCCGATATTAGTTTCCTTAATTGTAGAGGATTTAGACTTATTTTAGATGGCACTATCAATGGTAAACTTATTGAGGACATTATACCCATCTTTTTTTTTTTTTTGCTGATGATATAGTTAAAACTAGGGAAAATTCCTGATTAATAATAAAACCAATCGCAGCAATATTGTGAAATTGGAGAATAAGAGTAAATACAGAAACAAATAAAGTTATCGTTTCAGAAAAATTATACTGGCACTATAATCAGAACAGAACAGATCACATGCATCAATATATTCTGTATACTTTTATATATTTGTTTGACGAGATGCTTTGTTGCATACGTCGAACTAAACTAATGTTCTGTTCTGTTCTGTTCATAAAATGCACAAACTAGAATTAAATTACGTGTATAAAAATCGTTCAAAATGATTAAGGTGTAAATACACGGTAATACTATTTTTTAATACGATTAAGTCTAGTTTACATTCATGAAAAATATAGTTGATCTATTAACATCATTTTGATTTATTAATTAGGGTGTCCATTAAGTTGCGTCGCATTTAGGCAGACACATTTCATAAATGCATTAAGTTGAATTGTACCATACTCTTATTGTATGTTTTTGACTTTCACACAGAACCAAATATGGGACAAGTTCTAAAATGTACATTATAAATTATTTTCTTCCGAAAGACCGAGGAAAACACTAAGGCCGCAACACAACAGTAACAATGCATTGAACACTTTTATTTTGCTTTCTTCTTTAATCCAACTGCAACACATGATAGCCTCAAAATAGGCCTTTCTTGGGTGGAGGTGCAAGACAGCCTGAAAAATCAGTCAAGAAAATTAAATAATTACAATAGTGCTATTTCTTGGTGACCATGTCTGTTAAGTACAGAAAGGATTCCTCTATGCTGATCATGAATATGTTAATTTAATGACCAGACTACAATAGCTTTCGAGAGAGTTAAACAAGAAGATATATTATTTCATATTTGAATGTGAATGTACAATTAAACAACGGAGAGGCTAAGCTGAAATTTTGTAAGATTTATATTGATTAAACGAATTCAAACGATGCAACAATAAAATGGTCTCTCCAGATATGACTAAAATTACGTACGTGTGTAAAGGATATATCTACATGTAACATTCACGATAAAAATATAAACTTTCTTTTAAATACATGTACAACTATTATAACATCGCGTAACTATGTGAATTATGACGTGACGTCACCGAAATTGAATAAAGCCGTATTCCATCTGTTGCAAAACAAATAATCAGAAGTGTATAGAAAAAATGTATTTATATGATGGGTTTACAATATTAACATAAATGTACTTACAATAATTTAAACCAAAAAAATGCCAGTTAAATTTGGCCTACGGTTCATTTCCGATGATATATAGAAAACGTATTAGGGCAAATTGAACCTATAAGGACAGCTTGAACGTTAATTGCTTAGTATCCAGGAATTGTTAAGAGTTTTGAGTAAGAAACCAAAAAAGATTGACGGCTGGTAAAATGCCATCATTTACAATACTACAATTAAAACTGCAGAGATAAGCCAAACAGCCATAAACTGAATATGGATTTCAATATAGACACAACGATGCAGGCTTACACACAAAGATAAAGGCCTTACAGACCAAACGAGAGACAGACAACGTCACAAGGCGACACCATATATTACATATGCATGATTGAAAGCTAAGAATACATTATGTAAGGGTTATATCATCGGAATGATTATTCGAATATATAACTCACACTTGTCTTACTACCAATTTTGAATAAAAGTGAATCTCGTTATGTAAATATGTAATCCAAATCGTAGCTAGCATCAGCCATACTAGTAACCACGTGCTTGTGGGATCCTAAGCAGATCGCCAAGGCGAAGACTGAATATGTTGGCGAGAACTTGATCGATTTTGGCGAGACACATAGGGTCTGGCTTGGGCATGCGCGTCTGAACCTCGAGCCAAGGATCCTCACATTGGTCGCCTAATGCGCTGCGCCGTGTGCAGCCCCAATCAATGGTGAAACATTTGTAATCAGTGGCCACTATCTGGTTGTCTACGCTCAGGACACTTCCTGAAATTATATAGAACAATGGCATCAGTAATAGGTAAACAAACTCAATGATTTGTATTTAATAGTGCAGAAATCAATACGAAGTCTTGATTGTATGGCTTACGACATTTTCTACGAATTACGGCCATATTTCGAATGTATGACGGAGATATAAGCATAACTGTGTTCATATCCTCAACTCGGACCTCCAATGCTTTCAAACGGGTTAATATTCTCCAATGTATTTTCAAGAAAACCACGTGTTCGGTAGTATCGCCTGTAGTTGCCATAACAAAACTGACGGGGTTTGCGACACATTTAAACACGACACGAGGCAGGTAACACTTTAAATACTTGTACTGTGAAATGGTGTTTCGAGTATTCAAAGGTTCCTGCCGTCAAGCGGTGACCATACGAGGATGCACATCGTGGTTATGCATTCAATCCATGTATGGCTATTTACCGGGAGCCATCAATCAAATCAAATATATATTCGTTAAACCTCGCGACGTTACCTACAACAAACTCGCCTCATTTTGAAGGGAAGACGAAGTTAACGTATTATATCGTATACTACGCCGCTCTTCTACCATACGTACATTGCAAAAAAAATGTGTAATCTGCACTAGTACCATAATAATAGTGCTTAAAATAGTGTACGCCGCGTTAATACCATACTTAATTAGTATTAATGATAGTACAAACAATAGTATATCCAATAGTATATCGTATCGTACAATGTAATTATATGTGTTTCCAAACGCACTATTCGCAATCTTCTATAAATTCTTCGTACCACGTATCGTTACCTGACGTTACGCACGTTATTCATTCCGAAGAGAAAATAAACTCACAGGAATATTCACTTAGTTTGCATGTCTTAAAGAATTTAATTTCTTTTTATAAAAATCCAATCATATCATGCAGTAATAAAACTTATAGGATTATTTTTTTATTAAAGTATGTTTACATACACACTAACACACACATATATATATATATATATATATATATAAAATTATGCCTAAGTTAAAGCGCGCGCGTATAATAATAAGGATGCTAAATGAAAAATACCATTGTTACATGTATAATATCTGTGAATCGAATTCGATGCAACTTTGCAATAAGGATGACGAAACAAATCGCTACCTCTTGCAGAGTAAAGGTCTCGTATATAATTTGCCTAAAATATTGAGGAAAAAATTACCAAGCTGTAGTCAAACCTTTCTCAAGCAACTCGAGACTGTTGGTGGTGACATATCCACGCCGCAAAAATATGTCTTGACCGTGAAAAAGGTGTCTCAATGTATCTTGTACTAAATTGTATACGAGCTTATTCTTTCTTGAAAAGATTGTTTATGTTAAGGATAAAATGTAAAAAAGTATACCGTTTGATCAGGAACAGTCAGGTAAAAGTAGGTGATCAACTATATGTATGATCGAGAACAGGCATGTTAAGGTAGGACATGATCTACATGTGAAATATATGTAAATCATATGAAATAAGGACACATTTGTAATGAACCAATACACGACAGACAATTTTTCTTGCCGAGGTTATCGACGATTTTGTATACACTTGGCAGCTTGGTCGGGTACAGTGTCTCAGTGACCGTAATACACTTGCCGTTTGATCTGAAATAGCAAAACTATCGGTGTACGGATGCCCATTCAACAGTCATGCATGTGTAAGAGCGCAGGAAAGTATTATGCCAGTCCGGGGACAAACTGATTGCAAATCAGATGCTGTACCAACAGCATATCGCCAATAATGGAAGCTAAAATGCATAAGGTCATGACAAGTCGTAAAAACTGTATGAATGGTAAAAAGGTTGTCGTTCTACTTTAAATATTTATACTAGTTCCACCTGATTAAAATGTATTCTCTCCCTACGTACCTCCACGTGATCGTTTCCTTGAGGACACCTTTCCCGACTAGCTGGAGCACAAATGTATAAGCAACACAGTTGGGTGTTTCTGGCTGCAGATCATGGTTGTAACAGTCTTCAGTGTTTTAAGAATTTGTACTCATTCTATGATTTTCTGTACATCACCTTCGGATAATGTGACTACATCACTGACTTTTTTTGTTCAATCAACGCAGCATTTACAGGTGATATATGATATTTGTTGCTCTAAATATCGTTCACACATATTAAAACTGGAATTCCATCTGGTAGGAACATCAAGCAGCAATTCGTGCTGAGCAATATCAAGTTTTGTCTGCATTAGCTTGAGGCAGGATGTGACCGATGTACTTATAAAAATATGTAACCACACGCCGCACCCTACCCAAAAGTATATCTACTCGTGGAACATTCCGCCCACTCTGTGTTGCCAGGTTAATAGTGTGAGCAAACCATCCAATATGTGGACCCAAACCCGATTCTTTAACTGCCCGAACGATGTTACTAGCATTGTTAGTAGTAATGGCAGGAGCCTTGCCATTACGTTCAAGTTGCTACTGTCTTCATCAGACCATTGGCCAAATTAACAGCTGTATGACATTCACCGAAATGTTGTGTTTCAAGGGTAGTTTTCAACTTGCCAGCCTTTATTGATAAAATGGGCTGTAACAGCAACATAATTCTCTGTTGCTCTCGAAGTCCATGAATATGTTGTGACAGCAATGTGATAGCATTTTGAAGTTGCTTTTACATTCGATCTACAACTGTTTTCCAGAGTGCGTGCATGGCAGTTTCACGAAAGAGTGTACGACTTGGAAGTATATATCTTGGCTCCAATACCTTCAGCATGTTAATGAAGCCACGAATTTGAACAGTGCTGTAGGGGTGCATATATTGTGCTAAAACACAGCAATGGATTTCGATATAAAAGTTTGATCTGTCAGATGTTAGTTTGGTTTTCAAATCACTT
Source organism: Mya arenaria (assembly GCF_026914265.1). NCBI lineage: Eukaryota > Metazoa > Mollusca > Bivalvia > Myida > Myidae > Mya > Mya arenaria. Next base: position 30,722,612 of record NC_069138.1, on the reverse strand, counting down.
GATTTCATCTGGCCGGTTGATGTAGTACGACTCGATGGTGTGCAGGTCGAAATTGAGGATTTGACGGTCTAAACTTCGGACACATTGATGTAATGTTTTCTTTTTAAATGTTGTATAAGAATGGTTGTACTGCCAGTTCTTGGGTAGCTTACATCTGTGAAACAACTCCTACATGTGGCTTTCTGTGCGGATCCCTCCCGAAACCCAAAATGTGCCCACATTTTTTATTTTAACCTTTAAAGAGCATCTTTCAATGCATCCGACGCCATGTTTCTCGACTGCCAAGAATGAAACTCTATTATTGATTGGATGCCAGAATAACTATAAACCAATCACACGCCGCGTAACAAAAGCCGACATGTTTAGAATGTCCAAGAATTTATATATTCTAATTTGTTGAAGTTTATATCTATTATAAAACGTTCGCTACAAAAAAGTTTGAACATTGGAGCAGATGAGGTATATTTTTTGTAAGAGTCGATACACCGGAGTTACGCTAAAATTGTATAGAATTAATGTCTTATTTAAGTGCTTACTTTGAAAGATTGTCACATTGATATTACATGCTTTTAAATTCGTCTGAATGTCTCTAAACATGCGATAAACTTGTTAAACCATAAAAATAGAATAATATACATGTAAAATAGCAGGGTAGATAGAATACAAGGTTTGTACCGAGATAGAGAAATATACTCCTGCTTGTCACGTTTGATATTTTGGCTCGCTTAAGCTCGCTCAGATTGTTGTTTTTTTTGCGTGCTGGATAATCTTTCTCAATCTCTAAACTAACCATGTTTTGTTTTATTTTGGATGCATTCGTATTTGTAATATACATATATACACTTACATATAAATTGGAGAAAACAATATATATCGCATGTGCATTATAATTTAAGAGTTGAATGAATATCACAGTTCGACATAATCAATGATAGTGTTGTGCCGTGCGTTTTTAACTATAAACCCGTTATTTGACACTTATGGGGAATTAGCTATTGAAGTCCAAAACAAAATCCTTTTCACGACACCAAGTTCTATTCAAGATTTTATTATGTTGTTCTTTCATTAACAAATACTTGATGTAATAACACAGTGTGTGTAGTCCAAAAATTAACACAAAATTTATTGTACAACAGCGACAGCGCTATAGTTTGCTGGACTGTGGTAAAACCATCTTCGAGCTCAGACAAATTTCAAGAGTCTGTTTTCTATGAAGAACTACCTTTTTTTCTCCTATCTTTTTTTAACAATTAAAAAATCTGTTACCTTATATTGTGCAGCCCGGTCATGCCTACCATAAATTTAACCAATATAAAAACAGGAAATACTAGTACTTCATAAAGACTGTCAGCTCAGCTCAAACTAATTACTTCTGATTTCAAATAGTTCTTAATCAAAACATATGTCAAGGTGCTAAATTAGATACAAAGAAACAATAAAACAGTTAGCTGAAGTCAATATGGCTTCGAATGACACCTCCTTTGTTTGGCAATAAGCAACATCCTAAATCGTTGGCGTTTGCCAACCTGTTACAAACACAGTTGCATATTTCAAATAACAGGTGTAAAAACATCTAACAAATAATTTGTAAATAACCCAACGCTGAAATTATGAAAAATGGTTTCAATTAACAAAACAGTTTTATCCAAAGTATGGCATGACGTACAGCATAACAATAGTGTGCTCCTACATTAACAACCGAAACAAATGCAAACTTGTAAAAGGCCTTACTATAGGTAATGCATCAGACCGATATAATATGATATACTAGTGTGATTGACAAATCACATAAGATACGTTTGTGTAACGATATATAATTATACAATATCTTTGGTACGCTCTTCACTATTTTCTAAAATTAGCTATTGATTTAGGCTGTACATGGGCCAACGCATTAGACAGCACGTGTGATTATCCCTGGCTTTGGGTAAAACGCGAATGCCCATGCCTGACCCAACGTGTCTACAGAAGATCCACCGAATTCTGGAAAATATTTTCCAAATCCGCCCTGATGACTTGTTTAAATTCCCACACGGGCACAGTAAGTGTTGTTAAGTAAATTCATAGTAGCTTACAATTAATACGAGGATAGATAACTATATGTACATCATGCATAGGAATTTAATTGAATGGAATTTCTGACAAATGTTTATACCCCAAGAACCATAATAGGATAATCTCGACATAATAATGTGCATGTCAGCATAGTATTGTGCTTGTGCTTCCTTTATAAAGCAGCTTAATTGTGAAGTCTGGCTTGGTTACACACTTCATAATGGAAAAGACTAAATTCACAGCAATATAACTTTATGTCAATATCATATGATTGAACCGAACGGACATTTTCGCTGCATCATTGTCTGACCAAGTTTAAAGCTGCACTCACACAGATTGAACGTTTTGACAACTTTTTTTATTTTTTGTCTTGAAACGAGTCAATTTTTGCGATCATCCATGGAAACCAGCTATATAAGAGTGCTGACAAAAAATAGATCGAAGATTTTTATATTTCAGTTCAAAAAATGATGTTTTATGCATTTTTCTTAAACCGTTACTAACGGTTTAAGCCATAAAACATTAATTTTCGAACGGAAATATGAAAACCTTCGATCTGAGTTTTTGTCAGCAATCTTATATCATTGGTTTGCAGATATTTACGCAAAAATTTGCTCTTTCCAAAACAAAAAATAAAAAGGTTGTAAAAATGGTAAATCTGTGAGAGTGCAGCTTTAAAGTTTTTTCTTGATGTTAAATACTGTATTTAGGAGAAACATGCAACACTGACGTCATCCATTGTAGTTCATCAATATTTTGAATTGTTATTAAGCAATGCATGCAAGTATGCATATTTTATGTTAAAATTGTTGTATAACAGTCCACTATTGTGGTTCCCGGTCTTCACACTTGCCTATGAATATGAAAGGAATAAAATAATTGTTTTCTTAAAATATTTCCTATAAAAGAAAAACGCAACATATATATTCACAAATTAATTTTATGATAGATGGATTTCTGAATCAAACCTCTGATATAATTTTTTATTTGTTATGGGTGTTTTGTCCTTTCTCTTGCATACAAATCGGTCCAGTTACAAGGTGCCGTGTAAATGTTAGTTTATAATGTGATAAATGTTTATAATTATGTGACCGCGAAAACGGACTTATTTTCTAATTTGAAATGTCATAGGAAAGGCTCACAAATGCTACAAAATCTAATCAATAGTCCGCCAACAACCGACCGCAACAATCACTTGCCCAGAAGGTTTCATCACTCTGCATGATAATGACACGGCAAATAAAATCGGCCAGAAATTCTCCATCTGCATTTTCCCCACCCACAAATTCTGAAAATGTGCAGCATTCAACGATAGTAAATTCAAGTTCTGTGTTGAATGGGAAAATCTCACTAACAAAAGAAACGAGTTCTCTCTTTGCCGTTGTAATTCTAAAAATCCAACATTTTATTATTTAACATCAACATGAATTAAACAATTGCACTTATGGCGTTTGTTAATAAACACTCATGACCTTCAACTGTGAGGTCTGCGATAGCCGGAATAATTGTAACATGATTTGATACTGTCTGGTGACTGATCTACGTTCATGCACGTTGAAAAGCTTTTCATATATAAGCATTATGTATTGAATTGATATTGTCAAATGCAATTACTTCGACTATAAACGTATTGAATTAAATTGAACAGTTTCGATAACTATTTTTGGGCACATTTAAACATGGGTACCCAGTGTACCGATGTCAAAAGGGATAACAACATTTGTCCCACTTTTTTAAAAAATGTACTTGATAATTTAAAGGTTATTGGTCGTGTTTTAATTGACAAAGTAACAGGATGCATTTGGCTCACTCGATAAATTTATCCGCCTTGCAAGATAAACTTAATCCGTCCAAGGCGAACACCTAGTATATTCATTAGCCGTAAAATAAAATTTAAAAGGCAATATTTGGAGTCGAAAGGCAAAATGATCAAAAACGCTTTGCGGTTTTGTCATGATCGTTTTCGTTATTCGATATCTGCATCAGTATAAAATGAAACAACAATGCTACGTTACATTTTCTATTCATACGAAGGGTCGTATTACGTTATGTGATTTTTGTCACGAAAAGTAAATGAAATACAGAGCTTGCAAAAATTGAAATGTAACGATCATTTTCGTTATGCGATAACTGTATGAGATTGTTTTATATATGTGTCGGATGTGTTTATATATTTGTTGTTTGATATATTTATTGTTTAATCCATTTGTTGTTTAAATCATTTTTCTGTCTGTTCGAAAATGTCTGCTTGTTCTCTGATATAGTTGTATCATGCTCCTCGGTGATCGGAGGTAGCTGACCCAAAGTTAAACTTCCTTTAGTCGCTCATGAGTTTATGAAGGCTATATAACCTAGGGCAACGTAACTCAACCATGGAATTTGGGGATCAGGATATGACAAACGAAAGGCTCGTGCGTCCCTGCTTTTGTAGAGGTACCGATGTAAAGGCCAGTTACTCTAGTTACAATGCCAAGAACATAATTGCTCTTCATGGATTGTCAACTTTTATTGAAAATACTGTTTGCCTTGACTGTACTATTTAGTATAGCACAGGACTACATGTTCGAAAAAAAAACTTCTTCATTTATTGACCTTTAAGGAAATGTATCAAATTTGTTAGAAGTTATAATAATTATAGTAAATTTTGAATTCTTAATTGGACTGAGGCAAGGAGAAATCATGTATCCGATGTAAGTTTCCTTAATTGTAGAGGATTTAGACTTATTTTAGATGGCACTATCAATGGTAAACTTATTGAGGACATTATACCCATCTTTTTTTTTTTGCTGATGATATAGTTAAAACTAGGGAAAATTCCTGATTAATAATAAACCAATCGCAGCAATATTGTGAAATTGGAGAATAAGAGTAAATACAGAAACAAATAAAGTTATCGTTTCAGAAAAATTATACTGGCACTATAATCAGAACAGAACAGATCACATGCATGAATATTCTGTATACTTTTATATATTTGTTTGACGAGATGCGTTGTTGCATACGTCGAACTAAACTAATGTTCTGTTCTGTTCTGTTCATAAAATGCACAAACTAGAATTAAATTACGTGTATAAAAATCGTTCAAAATGATTAAGGTGTAAATACACGGTAATACTATTTTTTAATACGATTAAGTCTAGTTTACATTCATGAAAAATATAGTTGATCTATTAACATTATTTTGATTTATTAATTAGGGTGTCCATTAAGTTGCGTCGCATTTAGACAGACACATTTCATAAATGCATTAAGTTGAATTGTACCATACTCTTATTGTATGTTTTTGACTTTCACACAGAACCAAATATGGGACAAGTTCTAAAATGTACATTATAAATTATTTTCTTCCGAAAGACCGAGGAAAACACTAAGGCCGCAACACAACAGTAACAATGCATTGAACACTTTTATTTTGCTTTCTTCTTTAATCCAACTGCAACACATGATAGCCTCAAAATAGGCCTTTCTTGGGTGGAGGTGCAAGACAGCCTGAAAAATCAGTCAAGAAAATTAAATAATTACAATAGTGCTATTTCCTGGTGACCATGTCTGTTAAGTACAGAAAGGATTCCTCTATGCTGATCATGAATATGTTAATTTAATGACCAGACTACAATAGCTTTCGAGAGAGTTAAACAAGAAGATATATTATTTCATATTTGAATGTGAATGTACAATTAAACAACGGAGAGGCTAAGCTGAAATTTTGTAAGATTTATATTGATTAAACGAATTCAAACGATGCAACAATAAAATGGTCTCTCCAGATATGACTAAAATTACGTACGTGTGTAAAGGATATATCTACATGTAACATTCACGATAAAAATATAAACTTTCTTTTAAATACATGTACAACTATTATAACATCGCGTAACTATGTGAATTATGACGTGACGTCACCGAAATTGAATAAAGCCGTATTCCATCTGTTGCAAAACAAATAATCAGAAGTGTATAGAAAAAATATATTTATATGATGGGTTTACAATATTAACATAAATGTACTTGCAATTTAAAGTCGACATGGCTAGACGAATAAATAATTAGTTTGATATAATTTAAACCAAAAAAATGCCAGTTAAATTTGGCCTACGGTTCATTTCCGATGATATATAGAAAACGTATTAGGGCAAATTGAACCTATAAGGACAGCTTGAACGTTAATTGCTTAGTATCCAGGAATTGTTAAGAGTTTTGAGTAAGAAACCAAAAAAGATTGACGGCTGGTAAAATGCCATCATTTACAATACTACAATTAAAACTGCAGAGATAAGCCAAACAGCCATAAACTGAATATGGATTTCAATATAGACACAACGATGCAGGCTTACACACAAAGATAAAGGCCTTACAGACCAAACGAGAGACAGACAACGTCACAAGGCGACACCATATATTACATATGCATGATTGAAAGCTAAGAATACATTATGTAAGGGTTATATCATCGGAATGATTATTCGAATATATAACTCACACTTGTCTTACTACCAATTTTGAATAAAAGTGAATCTCGTTATGTAAATATGTAATCCAAATCGTAGCTAGCATCAGCCATACTAGTAACCACGTGCTTGTGGGATCCTAAGCAGATCGCCAAGGCGAAGACTGAATATTTTGGCGAGAAATTGATCGATTTTGGCGAGACACATAGGGTCTGGCTTGGGCATGCGCGTCTGAACCTCGAGCCAAGGATCCTCACATTGGTCGCCTAATGCGCTGCGCCGTGTGCAGCCCCAATCAATGGTGAAACATTTGTAATCAGTGGCCACTATCTGGTTGTCTACGCTCAGGACACTTCCTGAAATTATATAGAACAATGGCATCAGTAATAGGTAAACAAACTCAATGATTTGTATTTAATAGTGCAGAAATCAATACGAAGTCTTGATTGTATGGCTTACGACATTTTCTACGAATTACGGCCATATTTCGAATGTATGACGGAGATATAAGCATAACTGTGTTCATATCCTCAACTCGGACCTCCAATGCTTTCAAACGGGTTAATATTCTCCAATGTATTTTCAAGAAAACCACGTGTTCGGTAGTATCGCCTGTAGTTGCCATAACAAAACTGCCGGGGTTTGCGACACATTTAAACACGACACGAGGCAGGTAACACATTAAATACTTGTACTGTGAAATGGTGTTTCGAGTATTCAAAGGTTCCTGCCGTCAAGCGGTGACCATACGAGGATGCACATCGTGGTTATGCATTCAATCCATGTATGGCTATTTACCGGGAGCCATCAATCAAATCAAATATATATTCGTTAAACCTCGCGACGTTACCTACAACAAACTCGCCTCATTTTGAAGGGAAGACGAAGTTAACGTATTATATCGTATACTACGCCGCTCTTCTACCATACGTACATTGCAAAAAAAATGTGTAATCTGCACTAGTACCATAATAATAGTGCTTAAAATAGTGTACGCCGCGTTAATACCATACTTAATTAGTATTAATGATAGTACAAACAATAGTATATCCAATAGTATATCGTATCGTACAATGTAATTATATGTGTTTCCAAACGCACTATTCGCAATCTTCTATAAATTCTTCGTACCACGTATCGTTACCTGACGTTACGCACGTTATTCATTCCGAAGAGAAAATAAACTCACAGGAATATTCACTTAGTTTGCATGTCTTAAAGAATTTAATTTCTTTTTATAAAAATCCAATCATATCATGCAGTAATAAAACTTATAGGATTATTTTTTTATTAAAGTATGTTTACATACACACTCACACACACACATATATATATATATATATATATATATATATATATATATATATATATATATATATATATATAAAATTATGCCTAAGTTAAAGCGCGCGCGTATAATAATAAGGATGCTAAATGAAAAATACCATTGTTACATGTATAATATCTGTGAATCGAATTCGATGCAACTTTGCAATAAGGATGACGAAACAAATCGCTACCTCTTGCAGAGTAAAGGTCTCGTATATAATTTGCCTAAAATATTGAGGAAAAAATTACCAAGCTGTAGTCAAACCTTTCTCAAGCAACTCGAGACTGTTGGTGGTGACATATCCACGCCGCAAAAATATGTCTTGACCGTGAAAAAGGTGTCTCAATGTATCTTGTACTAAATTGTATTAGAGCTTATTCTTTCTTGAAAAGATTGTTTATGTTAAGGATAAAATGTAAAAAAGTATACCGTTTGATCAGGAACAGTCAGGTAAAAGTAGGTGATCAACTATATGTATGATCGAGAACAGGCATGTTAAGGTAGGACATGATCTACATGTGAAATATATGTAAATCATATGAAATAAGGACACATTTGTAATGAACCAATACACGACAGACAATTTTTCTTGCCGAGGTTATCGACGAGTTTGTATACACTTGGCAGCTTGGTCGGGTACAGTGTCTCAGTGACCGTAATACACTGGCCGTTTGATCTGAAATAGCAAAACTATCGGTGTACGGATGCCCATTCAACAGTCATGCATGTGTAAGAGCGCAGGAAAGTATTATGCCAGTCCGGGGACAAACTGATTGCAAATCAGATGCTGTACCAACAGCATATCGCCAATAATGGAAGCTAAAATGCATAAGGTCATGACAAGTCGTAAAAACTGTATGAATGGTAAAAAGGTTGTCGTTCTACTTTAAATATTTATACTAGTTCCACCTGATTAAAATGTATTCTCTCCCTACGTACCTCCACGTGATCGTTTCCTTGAGGACACCTTTCCCGACTAGCTGGAGCACAAAGCTCTGGTCCGTCAACTGATTTAAGCCCTGCCATGAGCATGGCGCAAACAAATACTGGACAAACCATCAGCCTGTCATCTGCGAGAAAATATATTATAATAATTATATAATTATAATATTTCACGTTTTCTAATCATAAAAGTGTTTTAAAGTGTGCATTTAAGGATTGATTCATTCATGCAGTATGCAAGCTAAGTCGCGAGTTTGCAATTCCGTAAAGCGCGTTTTTTTTTTTTTGGGGGGGGGGGGAATATGCACAATTGTATCATATTACAGACTATTTTAAGTGCGAATGCCCAAGGCAGCTCACACATTGTATGTAAGTAGAAATTTAATTATGAGAGCAACATCATACAAAACACTTTGACACGGATGTTCGTAACATTGACTCAAAAGAAATGACTACACAGTCATGCAATGTTGTGCTTAACATTATTGTGCGGAGAATTGTGCCTTAAAGGTGTCATAGACATATATATATCACATGCTATACCTTTGTTTCGGTTTGATAAAGCCTTCACGTATTTTTCTCTTTGACGCATTCGTAATTTTACATTGCTTATTTCTATTGGTCAGAAAAAAGATCACTCCACAAGATTGGGAAATTTATTTCTCATTTTGTATATTTGATAAAAAAAATATTTATTTACATTTGTGTATTTTCCATCAAAATCTTTGTCTTGATTTCGTTAAAAAGCATACTAACGATGATTGTAACTTAATTGAAGCTGAAAAGAATGTCATGAACATATCACAAATTATGACGTAATCTTACCAGGTAAAACGTCTCATTTAAAAGTAACCTCATTAAAATGTATAGTCGTTTTGTTGTTTCTCTTGTAGTTTATCTTCTTAGATTGCATTGTTCTAATAAATTAATATAGAAACGATCTGATGTATCTGTTGTTTAACATTATTCCTTGTTCAAGATTTCTGCAATGTATGTGGCGCGAGAAATTACATTCATTTGTGGTACTCACGAGTTCATGGTAATTAGATAGGTCGTGTTTTGCCTGAAAAACATGTGAAAAATTAATAAAGATTCTGAAACTTGTCGTCATATACTACATAATTGTTCAGCTCGTCCAGGAAATTTGTAAGCAAGCTCACACAAATCTCGCTTACTTAGAAATTTCCTTAACTTTTTGAATAAAATGACGACTCGTGACAGGTCTTATATATGAATAATTAACTGTATCAAGCGATGTCGATTTAACGAGTCAAAATTATGCATACACTCTATGAATGATTACCGTTGTTTGCTTAAACTTTGGCATCACTGGTGGCCTGTTTCGCAGCCTCGATTTCACACCGTTGCCCGTAGCAACGCTAAGCACGAGGGCTAGAACAGCAAGTGTAACACTGAAACAAGATATAATAATTCATTATAAATTTGTAAACGTCACATTGCGATTACTGTTAGTACGTAGATAAGGTTGTTCGTTTGTACTAGCCAGCCAAATATTAACATTAAACAGTAAATGGGTCCTTATTTTAGACTGAGTCAAAATACTGAAAAATAAAAGTAGGAAAAGAATCATTATAACTTATTTAACATCATATTTTGTCTGTTTTGTTTATTCAACCATTCAGTAACGTTACCAAATGTGTACATGGCGGTGCGTCTCCAAAGTGATTGTAAAATACGTCGGAGTTTCAATCGCTACAGTTGTTTCATAGTCGCACATGACATACGGATACGCGACGTTCACCACAAGCATTTAAAGATGGTTCAGTGGTCTGTTGTTGTTTTTTTAATTAGCGCTTGCAGCCCCAGCAAGTTGCTAATGACTGAACATGTATAATAATATCAAACGACTTGCATAAATACCAGGACAATTGGCGTTTTCAATAGGCCTACAGCCTTTATTATTGCAAACCGAAATCAGGTATCGTCAAATTTTCTTTTTGACATGGCATTTTAAAATAATTAACGCACAGGGTTAAAACAATAAGACGAATGGTGTAATTTGGTTTAAAATAGTATGGATTAACCACTGTATTCTAATACGTCCATTAAATTAAAACGTTAATGTTAATTTGAAAGCAAGGTAAAAAATAAATCAATAAATCTTGGTGAGGTACCGAGGGGAATACAGAATTATAGATAGTTATGCAGAAAATAGCAATTTACCTACTAGAAATACTTAAAATGTCCACAGGTAATATTTAATGAACATAACATAAAACTACTAGCGAAATGAAGGCAACGTAAATATATCCTAATAAATATAGAGTATCAGTACTGTTATGAAACTACCTTGTTGTATTAAAAAATAAACAGTTTATCATTACACGTACCTTTTCTTAGGTATCTGTTATAGTTTGGATGTGATTTTATTGTGCATAAAAAATCAATGGGCTCGGGTTACCTGATCATACTTACGAAATAGGCGTCGACCCTACCTTTTGTGTAGTGAGTTCGTATTGTTTTAATAATAATTGATAATTGTTGTAGGCATATGTTTTAATATAAAGTTGAAACCGTTAATGCAGAGTATTACTTAAACATCAATCATGAATGACACAATAACGTTCTTAAAAATATAAAATAAAAGCCTACGTGTCATACCATGTTTTTTGGCCTTGCATTTTAACAGAATTGATAAAAAAGCAATATAACGCGTGTCGCTCCTTCAGCTTTTCCTCGCTTTCATTTAAATAATAAGAATGTCTGGAGAAATAAACGCTTTATGTATAGTTGCATCGGCACATCTGTTTTCATTGATTAGCTAGTGGTTCTTATACATTAGTGTAGCACACCACTGATGAAAACCGTCACGTGAATCTCCTCAGTTTTAATGTTTTGCCTATGTCTACAAATATTTTGAAGGTTTCAAGGTAGAAGTTCGAATTCATCCAGAAGCATAACTATTTATTTTTTTATTTTTTTTTTTCATACTTTTATATTGTATTTTCATTAAAAAGTAATTAGATTCATTCCTACAATTAATATTAACTCCTTTATGAATATTGAACTTTATATATAACCCCTTAAGGAGCATTATGCATACAATGTTTTAGCGTCTCGTTTTTAATTTAAAAAAAAAGAGTTTAAAATTCCCAACAACCTATTCCAGCCGTATTAATGAAATCATAAGAATATTTCTATAACTAAATGAATTTGCTTCCAAACGTAGATGTTCCAATTTTTTACGCTCTTAGCTATTTAAAAACACAGTTTGAATATTATTTAAGTTGATTATGTGATCAATTATGTATTACTTCTGAAACCAAATATATTTCTTGTTTCTCCGATACCTAATTATCACCAAAATGTTGAAACAATAAATGCAAAAAAGGACATTTCCTGTCTCTCAGGTAATGGCGTGTTTATGAAAATCTGATGTTTTTGAATCTGACAAGAAATAATACACATTAAGAAAGTATCAAGCTGATTATAATTTGAAATGATTCCCGTTAGATCCCTACTACCTTTAGTACCGTACAGTTTAAAAACAAACACACAAAAACAAATAAACAGATGCGACATTTTAGCAAACAAGTATCGCGTGTTTATGTTGTTTTAGTTTGCTGCCCATTGTCAACCATAAGAGTATTTTAAATGCCTAGTTTAAAGTGTAACAAGCTGGCTAGGGAGAATACCTTTATAACAATTTTATACAAACAGTATTTTATTTTCAAACTCCAGGAAAATATTAAATATCCAGTTATCGGCATTCACAGAAAGGTAAATATTGTAAACATTTCAATTCCGTTATCATATTTCGATAACGATGAAAATTTAAGTATTATTCCATAAAATGATAGAAGGAATATTTGCCAAAGCGATGACATCTAACACACACAGGTGCCGAAATGTAAGGTTCGTTTCAAGAAAATTATAAGACTTTTATTTGAAAAACAAAATAATATTAAAAAATTACCGCATATTTGCAGAGTTGATGAAATCTAACAAGCCGACCGACAACCAAGTGAAGGGCCCATTAAAGCCCCTTATTTATACGTTGTCCCTGCTCAGATAATCATAAAATCATGTTAATTATTGGCCAATGAATAGTAAGGTATTGTTTAGTAATGAATTCATTCGTGTTTATTTATAAAAAATATGATGTAAATGCATCCAAATAATGTAATCCATTAGCGAATCACATATTTAACGAAGCGCGTTAATTGATTTATTTTATTGCATTATAATGTGTACGTCATTTGTCTTGAACGATAAAAATACATTTTTAATATTCCCCAAAGTACAATAGAGTCAACATATTGCATTTGCTTTTATCTTTACGCAAACCATACGCTTTAATTTTTGTTTTGAGCATCAAATTCAAATGAGTTGCCTTTACCTATATGTTCTTGTCTAAATAAATTTTGGCTGGTATTCAATATTGGTCTTAATTTGAATTAAGAACGATGGAGCTAGTCGGGTGGCTTGTTATTAAACGCTTACTGGCAACCAAACTTTACTCTAGCCTTCACAACTCTCCTGAATAGTCCCTAACAAAACCGGCCAACACTGTTGCTTTCCACATAAAAGCTGTTTTTCATATATTAGGCAATACTCTTTCTCCTTCTGTTGCTTTCCACATAAAACATACCACCCTATATCCGCGACAATCGCCAACACCCCGCTGCGTTTCATACATTAGGCAATACTCTTACTACTATTAAAACTATTTTTACTTTTTTTAACCTTTGTCAGTGCTCCCCTGACCACACATTCATTATTTGATTGACTAAAGTATTGAAATAAAATCAATCATGACTACGTCCAAAAGAAAAGTGGCTTTGAATTGATTACTCATTTGTGTGATTATCTCGTGTATACAAAAGCGTCAAAATATTTCAGAGTATCTAACTAAAATATATTTTATTAAACTCCCTTCTAATTTTTATAAAAACACATGGGAAAGATATGTTTTATATCTCTCAAAAATAATCCACTGGCGTATTATATGTTCTAGTATGACTTTATCCAAGCAAGAATTAACATATATCACTCATTTTTATCTTAAATGTTCTGAAGGACGCGACAACTATATATATTAATACTACGTGAGCTTTAAAGCAAACCATTTATTTACAAACAATCTTTTCTTGCCGAATAATTGCATGAATGATCTTTGATAAATGACTATGTTTGAGAAATATGTTTCTGCACTTGAATATATTTGTTTGACGGTATATTTGCATATTTAAAATTGACTGTCGGCTAATTAAAATGATTGATCATTTATTTAAATAAGTTAGTAGTCAGACACATTTTTCTGTTAGTCGAGGCTTAATGTGTCTGCCTGTAGCCCGTTTTTTTGCTATTTTTTAATCTTGAAGCTAAGGTTATATCAATTCGCAAGTATGCGGTAAGTTCAATTCATTTTATAATGAATGGAAGGTTTTTACAACTTTCTTCTATCTGCCGCGGATTTCAAACACCTAGAAAACATACGTTGGGAAAATTTGTGAATGTAAAATTTGTGTTTAACATTTGTAGTCACTTATGGAGCTTACGTATATTTCTGACAAGCTACGCAAAGTTTTAGTCGTGGGACATTGAGTGCATTTATTTATAAATTATATGGTAAATTATGTATATTCATGTTTAACGATAGCAAAGACAACTTCTGTACAACTTAATTTTGTAGTTGTTATACAGTATGTAGGAGAAATTTACGATTATCCCAATACTTTACTGTTTCAATATATTCCATATTAGTTGTCTACTGTAATCTGGCAGCCATTTATACTTCCCCTATGTTTTTTTAAATAATAATTACCATTTGTTTGCAGTTTAAAGGTTGTGTCGATTTTAAGCAACATTATATAATGTCCGTCACTTTTCGTGATTTTTCTTTCAATATAAATTCAATGTACAAATGCTGTTTTTTACTTATGAAATCAGATTCATTTGAAAATAATACGCAATTTGACCTCTTGAATTTGGATTAAATTAATGCAAACTAATGTTTTTAATATACATTTTCGTTATTAAGTGTTTTTACCAGAAAGCATGTTTTCTTCTAAACCTGTTTTTGATGTATTCTTGCTATGCAATATGTAAGGACAGTACAAAAATTGGTAATAAAAGAATATTGATTTGTATTTTAATTCATGCAATCAGTTTTAATCAATACATTGGTTATGGTCAAGAAGGCAATAGGTGGGGAATTACTACTTATAGAATCCAGTATTAAATACCATTAACAATGCACGAGAAAGTTTTTAAGTGATTGTTTTACAATATTCAACTCAATTTTAATAAAATACCTGCATGCTCACAATCTTTATTAGTCACTAAATTTAAAATGCATTAAATAATCCCTTTATTACGTTGTGTTGTTTTCGAAACTTAAAACAGCCATATGGTAAACGTTTGGTGAATATACTGATTGTTCATTTTTTAGTTATATTGATTGACATGGTCATGAATTAAACCTATAATTTATCTTACACAAAACAAAATTAATATGAGTTGTACTTTTTTAACAATTATATTCATCTTGGTGGTTCGTTACATATTATCATACATGTAGATTCAGAATACAAAATACTGAGAGGTTTGCAAAATCAAATTAAGCAGCTTTAATATTGTGAATACACTTTATAAAATACAATTTAAATTTCCGCATTTCAAAACACACTTTCATATCACTTAAAATAATATGCAACAATGGTATACCAGAGTTTTATGAAGATACTGTTTGAATCTTGGTTTAGCAATAAAACCTAAGGCCGTGAAACATTACCTGTAAATTAAATACGTTTTGTTTTAGTTCAGTGATAGCAATAGCTGGCCTTGTCCTCGTCCTTACTGTTGCCACAGGCAACGATGTGAAAATGAGGTTGCGAATGAGGCCACCAGTAATGGTGAACTTTAACCCCGTCAAGGTAATTGTGATTTGAAGTTTGTCAATAACAAGACTGGATACCGAATAATACACATGTACGATAGAGAGTTTAATTACATAAACAGATTTTACACACATTTCTTTATTATTTATTATTTACATAAGTATGCAAAGTAGAAGGAGTAACCAATATTTTTAGTTTTTATAATTCAGTAGTTTAGTCAACTGTTGAAAATTGCCGGCTTCCCTATTCCATTCGGTATAATGCCATGATGTATATATGACTAAACTAATATCGATGTTGACGTCTTTCTTAAGGGAGTGACGATGGTTTACTGTTACGAAATGGCCATACAGTATTTTATTCACGGTAACGCAATTCTTCGTGACCATTTAGGGATGCTAAGAAGTAGGAACGCAGGTCTTTAACGTTTCTACCTATGCCAGAACAACAACCGCTTATTACGATTGCATACGATACATAAAACTATCTTTTGTCTCACAGAGAATGGGCCAGTGGTTTAATCAGTACTGGTTCGCTCCATGCACATGGTCAGGATCAAGTCAGCTTACAGATCATACAATAATAAACATGCCCGGGGAAAAAGATGTGGTCAGACAGCAAATTATGTGGAGGTAGGTGGAAACACATACGTGTGTTGGTATTTTTTCGATTACTTCAAGAGCATTGGCTATGATGTGGAGGTAAGTTGCAACACATGCGTGTAGTTATATATTGGCTGTTCCATCAGGACCATTGGTTATGGCATGGAGTTAGGTGGGAACACAAGCGTGTAGTTATATATTGGCTGTTCCTTCAGGACCATTGGTTATGACATGAAGTTAGGTGGGAACACAAGCGTGTTGTTATATATTGACTGTTCCTTCAGTGTCATTGGATATGGCGTGGGGGAGATGGGAACACAAGCGTGTAGTTATTGTTGGCTGTTCCTTCAGTGCCATTGGATATGGCATGGGGGTAGATGGGAACACAAGCGTGTAGTTATTTTAGCTGTTCCTTTAGGACCATTTGATGTGACGTTGAGCTAGATGGAAATACAAGCGTGTAATTATATATTGTCCGTTTCTTTAGGACCATTCGATGTGACGTGAGGGTAAGTGAGAAAGCGTCTAGTTTTATATCGACAATTCCTTTAAGACCATTGGTTATGACGTGGGGATAGGTGGGAACACAAGCGAGTATTAATATATTGGCTCTTCCTTAAGGAATATTGGATCAGGGAAATTGGATATGACATAAATGTAGATGGGATCACAAACATATAGTTATATATAGGCGATTCCCTACATGCAAATATTCCTTACATGCCAAACCAAGGTCTTGATAAAAAAGCATGTATATTAAATTATTTATAAAAAATATCTTCGTTCTAAAAATGGTTATCCTAGTAGACATTGACCTTGCGTAGTAACACTGGCATCATATCTAATGCGTAAACAAATAAGAATGCAAGGTAGTCGTAAAAATAATTTACATTCAGTCCCATTCACGAAGCGCTGTTTAAAACTTTTATTCCAATCATAGAGTGTGCTGACGCTACATACAGATAACACTCTTTGATTTCGTAATCGGTTTATAACTGATCGGTTAAAAAGGGATGTAATTGTAATTGTATATACAAACCGAATATCATTAGTTATTATCATGCGAAACTTAACATCCATTACAAACTCATTATCATGGTTAAATAGTGGTAGTTTGTAAATACAAACGCACCTTTTTGACATTGATGTTTCAGGTCGAAAGGCCAGTGTACATCTGTCAAGCACAGACTGTATACCAACAAGATTCAAGGAGTATACAAGCTTGTCGATACCATCGGTCAGTACTTTAGAGACTGTTTTCGACGGAGATTTAAGTTGTACGTGTATATACGCTCGTCGATAATAGCGCTTAGTACTGAAGAGGCTGTTTCGAACTAATATTAAAGGAGTAACCACATTCGTTAATAACAGCAATCAGTACTTTAGAGACTGATTGCAGCCAGGATTCAAAGAGAATACACGCTATTCTATTTCATCGGTCAGTAATTGATAGGGATGATTGCATTTTAAGGAAGTTGACTTTCCAACTACCGCAGTTGGAATGAAACCAATAATCAAAGCCTTAAAGAAGCATTTAGGTTTTGCTGGTGATTAGTTATTGAATGAATATTTAATGCTAATATCGATGTTTTGTCGTCTCATTTTGTTGACATTTTCAACGGTATTTTTGAAGGTATCATGTTTCTTAAATTGAAGAAAAATGATTGCTTTGTTTATCAGAATTTTAAAAGTATAGCTCTTGTACATAATGCCATACATTGTGAACATCAAACTGTCGTAAGCGGTGCCCGATTTGATTTTAGGAGAGGTCTCTCAACAGCAGATGTTTGTTTTTTTATTGAACGTTACCATAAGCAAATTGTAAAGTGAAAAATGGTGCTTAGCCTGTGCATTAAACGACTGTAAGAAAGCATTAGATAGTATATACATAAGGAAATGGTCTATTGTTAAAACCATATAATTTTGGTGTACGTTGCATACATTAAAAGTCATACGTTTAATATAGAAACATAAGTGCTTAACCTGTGCATTAATAGACTGTAAGAAGGTATTAGATAATATGTATATAAGGAAATGGTCTATTGTTGAAACCATATAATCTTGGTATACGTGGCGAACATTAAAAGTCATACGTGATACATAACCCAAGGTAAAAGCGCGAGAAAGGAACTGTAGCAAAATTCCTAACTTCTTTGAATATTCTGTAGCATTTCTGTAGCAAGGCTAATTATGACCCCGATATTATTTTTCCTTTTTTTTTTTAAAGATCTGGAGTTATTTGGTAATGGATGTTGGTAAACGTATATTTCTGACAAGCTACGCAAAGTTTTAGTCGTGGGACATTGAGTGCATTTATTTATAAATTATATGGTAAATTATGTATATTCATGTTTAACGATAGCAAAGACAACTTCTGTACAACTTAATTTTGTAGTTGTTATACAGTATGTAGGAGAAATTTACGATTATCCCAATACTTTACTGTTTCAATATATTCCATATTAGTTGTCTACTGTAATCTGGCAGCCATTTATACTTCCCCTATGTTTTTTTAAATAATAATTACCATTTGTTTGCAGTTTAAAGGTTGTGTCGATTTTAAGCAACATTATATAATGTCCGTCACTTTTCGTGATTTTTCTTTCAATATAAATTCAATGTACAAATGCTGTTTTTTACTTATGAAATCAGATTCATTTGAAAATAATACGCAATTTGACCTCTTGAATTTGGATTAAATTAATGCAAACTAATGTTTTTAATATACATTTTCGTTATTAAGTGTTTTTACCAGAAAGCATGTTTTCTTCTAAACCTGTTTTTGATGTATTCTTGCTATGCAATATGTAAGGACAGTACAAAAATTGGTAATAAAAGAATATTGATTTGTATTTTAATTCATGCAATCAGTTTTAATCAATACATTGGTTATGGTCAAGAAGGCAATAGGTGGGGAATTACTACTTATAGAATCCAGTATTAAATACCATTAACAATGCACGAGAAAGTTTTTAAGTGATTGTTTTACAATATTCAACTCAATTTTAATAAAATACCTGCATGCTCACAATCTTTATTAGTCACTAAATTTAAAATGCATTAAATAATCCCTTTATTACGTTGTGTTGTTTTCGAAACTTAAAACAGCCATATGGTAAACGTTTGGTGAATATACTGATTGTTCATTTTTTAGTTATATTGATTGACATGGTCATGAATTAAACCTATAATTTATCTTACACAAAACAAAATTAATATGAGTTGTACTTTTTTAACAATTATATTCATCTTGGTGGTTCGTTACATATTATCATACATGTAGATTCAGAATACAAAATACTGAGAGGTTTGCAAAATCAAATTAAGCAGCTTTAATATTGTGAATACACTTTATAAAATACAATTTAAATTTCCGCATTTCAAAACACACTTTCATATCACTTAAAATAATATGCAACAATGGTATACCAGAGTTTTATGAAGATACTGTTTGAATCTTGGTTTAGCAATAAAACCTAAGGCCGTGAAACATTACCTGTAAATTAAATACGTTTTGTTTTAGTTCAGTGATAGCAATAGCTGGCCTTGTCCTCGTCCTTACTGTTGCCACAGGCAACGATGTGAAAATGAGGTTGCGAATGAGGCCACCAGTAATGGTGAACTTTAACCCCGTCAAGGTAATTGTGATTTGAAGTTTGTCAATAACAAGACTGGATACCGAATAATACACATGTACGATAGAGAGTTTAATTACATAAACAGATTTTACACACATTTCTTTATTATTTATTATTTACATAAGTATGCAAAGTAGAAGGAGTAACCAATATTTTTAGTTTTTATAATTCAGTAGTTTAGTCAACTGTTGAAAATTGCCGGCTTCCCTATTCCATTCGGTATAATGCCATGATGTATATATGACTAAACTAATATCGATGTTGACGTCTTTCTTAAGGGAGTGACGATGGTTTACTGTTACGAAATGGCCATACAGTATTTTATTCACGGTAACGCAATTCTTCGTGACCATTTAGGGATGCTAAGAAGTAGGAACGCAGGTCTTTAACGTTTCTACCTATGCCAGAACAACAACCGCTTATTACGATTGCATACGATACATAAAACTATCTTTTGTCTCACAGAGAATGGGCCAGTGGTTTAATCAGTACTGGTTCGCTCCATGCACATGGTCAGGATCAAGTCAGCTTACAGATCATACAATAATAAACATGCCCGGGGAAAAAGATGTGGTCAGACAGCAAATTATGTGGAGGTAGGTGGAAACACATACGTGTGTTGGTATTTTTTCGATTACTTCAAGAGCATTGGCTATGATGTGGAGGTAAGTTGCAACACATGCGTGTAGTTATATATTGGCTGTTCCATCAGGACCATTGGTTATGGCATGGAGTTAGGTGGGAACACAAGCGTGTAGTTATATATTGGCTGTTCCTTCAGGACCATTGGTTATGACATGAAGTTAGGTGGGAACACAAGCGTGTTGTTATATATTGACTGTTCCTTCAGTGTCATTGGATATGGCGTGGGGGAGATGGGAACACAAGCGTGTAGTTATTGTTGGCTGTTCCTTCAGTGCCATTGGATATGGCATGGGGGTAGATGGGAACACAAGCGTGTAGTTATTTTAGCTGTTCCTTTAGGACCATTTGATGTGACGTTGAGCTAGATGGAAATACAAGCGTGTAATTATATATTGTCCGTTTCTTTAGGACCATTCGATGTGACGTGAGGGTAAGTGAGAAAGCGTCTAGTTTTATATCGACAATTCCTTTAAGACCATTGGTTATGACGTGGGGATAGGTGGGAACACAAGCGAGTATTAATATATTGGCTCTTCCTTAAGGAATATTGGATCAGGGAAATTGGATATGACATAAATGTAGATGGGATCACAAACATATAGTTATATATAGGCGATTCCCTACATGCAAATATTCCTTACATGCCAAACCAAGGTCTTGATAAAAAAGCATGTATATTAAATTATTTATAAAAAATATCTTCGTTCTAAAAATGGTTATCCTAGTAGACATTGACCTTGCGTAGTAACACTGGCATCATATCTAATGCGTAAACAAATAAGAATGCAAGGTAGTCGTAAAAATAATTTACATTCAGTCCCATTCACGAAGCGCTGTTTAAAACTTTTATTCCAATCATAGAGTGTGCTGACGCTACATACAGATAACACTCTTTGATTTCGTAATCGGTTTATAACTGATCGGTTAAAAAGGGATGTAATTGTAATTGTATATACAAACCGAATATCATTAGTTATTATCATGCGAAACTTAACATCCATTACAAACTCATTATCATGGTTAAATAGTGGTAGTTTGTAAATACAAACGCACCTTTTTGACATTGATGTTTCAGGTCGAAAGGCCAGTGTACATCTGTCAAGCACAGACTGTATACCAACAAGATTCAAGGAGTATACAAGCTTGTCGATACCATCGGTCAGTACTTTAGAGACTGTTTTCGACGGAGATTTAAGTTGTACGTGTATATACGCTCGTCGATAATAGCGCTTAGTACTGAAGAGGCTGTTTCGAACTAATATTAAAGGAGTAACCACATTCGTTAATAACAGCAATCAGTACTTTAGAGACTGATTGCAGCCAGGATTCAAAGAGAATACACGCTATTCTATTTCATCGGTCAGTAATTGATAGGGATGATTGCATTTTAAGGAAGTTGACTTTCCAACTACCGCAGTTGGAATGAAACCAATAATCAAAGCCTTAAAGAAGCATTTAGGTTTTGCTGGTGATTAGTTATTGAATGAATATTTAATGCTAATATCGATGTTTTGTCGTCTCATTTTGTTGACATTTTCAACGGTATTTTTGAAGGTATCATGTTTCTTAAATTGAAGAAAAATGATTGCTTTGTTTATCAGAATTTTAAAAGTATAGCTCTTGTACATAATGCCATACATTGTGAACATCAAACTGTCGTAAGCGGTGCCCGATTTGATTTTAGGAGAGGTCTCTCAACAGCAGATGTTTGTTTTTTTATTGAACGTTACCATAAGCAAATTGTAAAGTGAAAAATGGTGCTTAGCCTGTGCATTAAACGACTGTAAGAAAGCATTAGATAGTATATACATAAGGAAATGGTCTATTGTTAAAACCATATAATTTTGGTGTACGTTGCATACATTAAAAGTCATACGTTTAATATAGAAACATAAGTGCTTAACCTGTGCATTAATAGACTGTAAGAAGGTATTAGATAATATGTATATAAGGAAATGGTCTATTGTTGAAACCATATAATCTTGGTATACGTGGCGAACATTAAAAGTCATACGTGATACATAACCCAAGGTAAAAGCGCGAGAAAGGAACTGTAGCAAAATTCCTAACTTCTTTGAATATTCTGTAGCATTTCTGTAGCAAGGCTAATTATGACCCCGATATTATTTTTCCTTTTTTTTTTTAAAGATCTGGAGTTATTTGGTAATGGATGTTGATAATTCGGGTGCTACTGTAGAAAAAAATATTTGCTAATATTATGTTATTTACAAATGTCAAGGTAACAACGGGGCTCTCTGTCGATGTTAGAATGTGCTAGATTTATATTGTAATTGTTGAGGATTACAAATTAATCCTGATAAAAGTAAAATAGTCGTATTTACAAAACCTGGTTCTGAAATGTGGCCATGGTTAACTGTTAACGTTAAGAACTTGATTATTTATGACTTTTATTTAATAAACATTGTAATTGTTTTAAATTACCTATTTGTTATGTGATATGTTACTGTTTGTTGCAAATAAAACATTGTTTTTTCTTAATGTTTGTTTTTACATTCTCAATGTTAATAAAAACAAAAGTTTGTACAATTTGATAACAGATAACGTTTCTGAATTATTAAAATATCAAATCGTTTTGTGTATGACCAGCAAGCAATAGAATAGTAGTACTAGGTGCCTGTTTGAAAGTTCAACCAGTCTGAATATTTCGGATGTATACAATGCTTCTGAATGATTTCTGATCCAGTCGGATTACCCATAATGAACCCTTATCAGTACTTTGCTTCTTCCCGAATGATATTTTTCCTATGTAGACTTGCAAAACATGCCTTATAAGTGCGTTAAGTCAGTTAATACAATGACTTTAAAAAGCTTGATACAAAAATACCGAAATTAAAATAAGCATTTTAGTTTGAATATATTTCAAACGCATCCTACTCTTACCAGGAAACCTCCTAAGCGGAGAGCTCCGTATAATAGCCACCGACTACAACTGTTTCAACATTGGATGGGGCTGCACGTGACTCAATGCAACGGACAACACGTGTGATGACTCTTATCTTTAATTTCGACCCGAATGATCAAGCCTGACCCGAAATGTCTACAGAAGGTCGACCAAGTGCTCGCCAATGTTTTCCAACTTCGACTTGGGGACTTGCTGAGAGTACAACATGGGCAGAGTAAGTGACGCTAATGTCGTTACTTTCGACTTGATCATACAGTTATAAAGACAACACTGCCAGTATATTTAATAATATTCTTTGTCGGTATGATTGTTTATTGTAAATGCGAATCACATCCTGTTGAAAAAAATGGCTGCCAGATATTGCTTAAATTATACTATGTCTTAAGTTGAAGGTTTTTACGTCAATATATAAATGGTCATATTCTAGATTGATTTTCAGGTTGCCTTGCCCCTTTGCATCCACCAAAGAAAGGACTCTATTAAATGGAACTGTGTCACAGATTTTATGTTGGCAACAATTATTTCATTTTTGAATTCTGTTAAATTTAGATTATTTATAGTACATATCTCTATTAACCAGCAATGGGCTAAAGTACTTTTGAACAGAATTTTGTAAAAGTTTCGCAAAAAACATTTAATGTAAAATAACAGAATAAATATAATTAACAAAAAACTCTATTAGTATTTGTAATTATTGAAACAAGCACACACATTCGTGCGACATTTATTTAAATATGAATGAGTTCCTTTAAGGTTGCTGTATAGTTACGGGGTGATTCACTATTATACATTCAAATGGAATTTCAAGTATTTCCCTTCAAAATATAATACATGTCTCCAATTAATGATAGTGGTATGTGCAATGTTATTAATGATTTATGACCTCAGTTACATTTAAACTTAAAATATGGTGTATTATGAAGAAATATAAATAATATCACATACCTTTAAACGTAAAAACGTTACACCTTAATCTTGTTTATTAATAAAAAAAATGGTTAACGGTTTTTAAACCGTACGCGAAGATAACATGATAACATTTTAAGCAAGTGTGTTCATATAACTATGTATTACTCTAGCAGTGAAATTATGTTTATACCCAACGTCTGTAAAATATTAAAACATTGTTAATACTAAACCATGGTTATATTCGCCAGAAAAAAAACCTATTCATGTTCGTTTTGTTTGTGAAAAAGTCAAGGCTCTTTCGCTCTATGAATGAACTCGTGGCATTTGTGTTTAAGGCATTAAACTGTACTAAAACATACTGTAAACATAATCAAGAAAGTTTAACTTTCTCTTTATTACATTGAGGTATTGTTAATTACATTCTTTTGTTCAATACATATATTTTTGCACACCCTTTTGCGGCTGTATTGCACTTTCAAACATAATAATGTTAAATTAAAGTCTTTACAAACTAGTAGAAAAAATCATTTCAATTCCATATTCTTAATTTTGCAGATGCCATCGATCATCAAGGTGAATAAACCCTATTTTAATGAATAATGATTGAATGTGTAATATTCGAAATGATAAATGACTTAATTAAGATACGATGATTCAGTAAAATAGAAATATAGCCTAGAAAACAGTGAACTCTTTTTGAAAAGCCGAACTTATAGTTTGAATTGGATAAATTAAATGGGTGAATACATTTTTAAATAAAACTTGGAAACTGTGGATGGATGAATGGGTGGATGGATGAATACTTATGTGGCTACCCTTTTGTTCGTTTAATCATTATCATGGTGACATAAAACCAATTTAAGTTACATATAAGCTACTAAATGACATAATCACACATTTTGTCCTGTATTAATTATTCTCTTTTGTTCTCCTTTCCTCATACGTACCTATCCATTCGCTCTGACAGGCATAACTTATCAGAAACTCTGAGAAATGAATAATTTTAATGTACGCTCAATCTTATCTAAAATTTTGTAAAATATTATTATAAGAACTGTAAATATAAAAACCAAAAAAAAACAAACAATCCAACCAAGTGTCAAAATTAAATAACAAATTAAAAAAAAATATGCAAATTTGTTTTGACATACTTCTAACTTCAGCAGACAAAATGGAATGTTTTAATTTGCCTGAATTTTATTTGTCTTGTACGGACACAAAGTACTATATTTTATGTACATTATCATCCCTTAACCTGATAAAAAAAATTCAAAAAGGCGTTCTTATCCTTGCTATACCATGTAAAATAGCTCAGGGATTGAAAGGAAACTTGAAATGTAAATAGATGGCTGTAAGGGGACGTGTAATACTCAAGAATCATAATTCGTCCTTTTTTTTTTTCTTTTTTTTGCTTACCTGATAACGACAATGTCAGTTTAAGGAACATGAACGAATTGATGATTACTTAATGATGAACACTTTTAACAAAATAATAAAAAATGCTTGAATAAAATGTTTTGTAAACTATTTTGAATTAAGCATACAATTTATAACAAAATCCAATTCCATTGTTTAAGCAAACACCGCTCTAAACATAACAACAGCAATATATGAGTGAAATTTGCAAACAATAGCACTTTTATGATATTGACATAAAGTATATTTGGAAAAAATAAAATAAAAATCCCTACCTTCCTTCTTGTATTCGGGATATTACCCTATACAAATAGGTTTTTATGCATTTCCGTACTTGCAAAACTGATCAATTTAATAAACATACATGTCGACTAAAAATCAAAACGTGTATGCCCTCCATCTTTGACTGTATTGCGCGAAAACAAAAATCATAATTAACGTTAATTAATTGTCTTATTCAGTAATGATCTCTTTCCCTAGTATCGGTCCCTTTTCATAAATTATATCATATGAATAATTGTCCATTGTGTAAATTATGCATAAATATAAGGATTCATCAAACAAGCTATTTATTACTTAAACATCAGAAGTTACAATTCGTCTTGTGCTAGTGCGAAACGGTCACGAATTCATTTCAACGTCATTTTTGATCGAATCATTAAATATAAAAAAAAAATTACTACGGGAGAGTTTCAAAATTTCGTAATTCCACTTGTCGGCGCGAAAATATATATGCATTTTAGGAATATAAGATAAAAAAATTGTAACTGTCATAGTCATCAGTATTTCTACGTAGTATTATTAGGTCAGAACTAACCAATAAAAACATGTGTAATTAAATTTAGACTATATTTGAACTTAACGTGCTTGGCAAACGGCACTTTCAGTGGAATGCATTTGTCTGATTAACGCCACCCATTACGAAAGTGCTCATATTTATGCACCAGTTTTGCACCCACTGTCTATCTGTCAATTAACTATTTTACATATTCAGTTATACATTTGATAAACAAAACAAAGAAGCAAATCCCTACGGTTAGTGAATTCGAAACATTAGAACAATGTTCTCGCTTCCATACACGTTTTTTTCTCCGTTGCCAAGGGGCATTTCGAAAAATGATTTTTTAATATGACGTCGAAAAAATACTGTTAAACTGCTTACACTCAATACTCGTTTTGTCAAAGTAATCGTGACATTGGAAAATGTTCGAGATAACGAACATTCGATATATCCGAAATACAAAAGAATTGCACCAAACAAACCTCACACACTTCCGAGTCCGAGTTATGTCTGTTTACATGCGTCAAAGAATCGGCCTATAATAATATAATATATTTCCGTCGTGAAAAAAACCCAAACTAATTATATAAAATAAACATATGTAATATTCGTGTAAATTTGATTTTATTCACCTTTATTGATAACTCCAACACATAAATAAAACATACCTTTTTTACCGCGTCCTTCTATGAACTGGTCGACTGGATCAATTGAACTAACATGTGACATTTAGAGGTTTCTTTTTGTGATCATTTTGGATTGTCATCGAATGAATAAAATAGTAATGTTATATACCTAAATAAAAATCACGAGCTTGAGTAATAGATGTCCCTTAAATAAACAAACACCTTGAATTATTCATAATACATTATCCTCCAAATTAGGACAGTTTCCTTATTGACACGCTCAGTTATTTAACGACA
The DNA here is from genome assembly GCF_026914265.1 of Mya arenaria. NCBI lineage: Eukaryota > Metazoa > Mollusca > Bivalvia > Myida > Myidae > Mya > Mya arenaria. Next base: position 30,695,137 of record NC_069138.1, on the reverse strand, counting down.
TGCCGCAAACCGTCATGATTATTACACATCTACAGCTCGGTCTGATCTGCGGTTCGACATGAAGAACACAGAAAATGTGTGAAATGCATCCACAGGGACAAAAATATGTCTTTGACATAGCGAAACATCGAGATAGTAAAATCGACATAATCGGTATTCGTTAATATTGAAAAAAGAAGGGATCAAATCGGACCGTAGAAAAAGTTCGACACAACTCGACAATCAAGATATCAGAGATCGACATTATGAGTTTGGACTGTATTTCAAAATTTGGTTAACAAGGGAATCGTAGGTTCTAATGAAAGGGAAGTTGCAAAACATCATTTTAAAGTGCAGCTACCAATGCAAGTTGATTGTTCGCCAACCTTTAATTTCTACTCGTGTGCTCGCCGACATTCACAAAAACATTTACCTTGTGATTAGTTATAATCTCTCCAAACTGCTGTAAATTTAAGCGAAACGAATCCTGTGTGGAAACAATAATATCTCCAACGCCATTTTAGTACATCTAAATATTTAAATCCAAATATTTAGCCATGTTGCAAGTCCTCATCTTGCAAAGATAAAAAGGTATCGGTAAGTAAGAAATGAAGCAAAATATATTTAACTATATTTTGTTTAACTGAGGCGAGAGAAAAAAAAATATCTGTCATAACCGAAAAATCTCGTTTCCGCAAAACACACTACTTTAATATGAACTTATCTTAAACTCTCGGCCATGGAATATACTTATAATTTTCATTTTGCCATCATGTTATGATGATGATGATGATGAAGTCTTATAGTTCAAATCCGTGACGTTTTTTTATTTAATAAGGCCACAACAAATTGATCATTTGTTCGTCGGATTTGCCGCACCTAAAATTCGAAAAACGAAAAAAAATAAAAAAAACTTTTTTTTTGCGCCCGCACTTACTATTTGGCCGCGCATATTATTTTATTTTTTTACTTCTGAATTTCCTCTATTTTCTGAAGTTTTTTTACTTAAAATTTGAACCTGCAACGTCGACTTCGCCTTTTTTGAAGGTATTTCCATGCTTTACATTCTCCGCGAGCAAACTTTCCTCGTGTCAGGACAAAATCAGGTCCGGGTAACCGCAAAACAGCCGATATTTGTTGACAGTCTTTTTTGTCGGGAATATTTTGCAGGACGCACCGTTGTTATCTATTTCCGGTATTAATTTGCAGGATACTTTCAGTTTTCGTTAATGTAAAATACACATTTTAATTGAAAATCAGTGTCACAGTCAATGGATTATAGTCTTCAGTAAACAACAACAGTTTCACAGCGTCGAAGGCAATAATTATTTATGTGTGTTTTAAATAATTCATTGTTTTGTACTCAACATTTAGTGTTAAATAATAACTAAATCAGATTTTGAGTGCAAAACTTATATTAAAATACACGGACACTCGACTTACAACAATTGAACATGTTTCGTGAGTTATTTTTTAAATTCTAAAATGCATTTCTCAGTTTTATACTCGTAATTGATAAAAATAGAAGGACTTGTAAATGTTTCAGAAACAGTCTGTATTTATGCACCATTGAATTGTAACCATGCCCCCCCCCCCCCCTCAGGACCGGGGGTATACCGGAGAAAGCCGTGTTTTCACCTTCCAGGTGGCCCCGCAGTGCCGTTGGTTTTACCCGGGGTTGGCTGGACCGAAAGTCAAAGTCCCCGCTATTTCCCAGACCATGGGGGTCGCGGTTACAATTGACTAGTGCATTACACATACATGTACATGTACAGTATAAAAATAACATCAGTAAAATCAGAAAATAAAACCTTTTATAAGTAAAATGACTGTTTTAATTTTCTCAATTCTTTGTTCTTATCCATTTGTTTTCTTTGATCGATTTGTAGTAAAGTGGCATGTTATTAAAGTGGCCTGTTTCTTACGGGCATTGAAGCTATGGAGGGTGTCATGATTTTTTTTTCAAGGCACGGACCTATAAACCATTGGTTCGTGTTAAAGGCGAGGTCTTGAAAGGGAAACATCTTTATTCCACCACCTGCTCTAATATAATGACCGGTGCCACATTTGCAGATTTGTTTAATACTGCTTCAATTGTGTTGTCCCGCAATTTAATCGGCAGTGTCTTAAGTAATAGTAAAGCACTGGATCTTATTGCCATTTGTTATATATTGAGACATATTTTCATGTGATACAATCAAAACCGTTTCATTTATATTTAAACTAAGAACCTATGTTTGCAATTAAAAAGCATTTCTTGACATATTGCATGATAAATTTAGTAAGAAATAAACTTTTTAATTTTTATTTTATTTTTCGCCTTGCGCTCGCCTCTGAATTGCCTTAAATTTAAAAAAAAGTATTTTTATTTTTTTTTTCGCTCGCTCGCTCCTACTTTTTTGGGGCAAAATCCGTAGAACAAATGATCAATTTGTTGTGGCCTAAGGGAATATTTTTCGGACGAAAATCGATGTATGAAAAGTATCATAAAACACAGTTCAACAATGGTTTATCTGTTAAAAAGGATTTACGTCAGACCTTGTGTGGAATTAATAAAATGTTTTTGCATTAATGTAAATACAATGTAACAATCAATACAACATATACAGGTTTTTAGACAAATAATTAATTATCATACATGCAAAGGGCTTTGGCCACGAGTTATACCAACATCAGTTACGGCCTTCTGATGGTGTTGATTGACCAAGGAAACATTGTGATTAAGATAAGCCATCATTTATTTGGATGAAAAGTTGTGTAAGTGCGTTTTAGATAATTATTATCATCGTTATAATTTTTATGTTTTATTGATATTAATAAAATACGGTTTAACATTTCCTTGGATTGCATTTTTGAAAACCACCAAAATGACGATACAATTTAAGGAGTCAACTGAGTTGTTCTTATCCCCGATAAAATCACGCAATTCAATACTTATACTTACCCCAATATTTATTTATTTAATTCAAGACGTATTAAAAAGATTGTTTATTCTAATTTAAGAAAACCTTATAGAAATTCTTTCTCACATATTCTGTTAAACGAACGGCCCGACCGTAACCAAAATCAGATATTATAAAATGATGTGACAATAACGCGGGGAAAAATCAATCACATGAAACACTAATGACAATATTACATACAACATATAATGACATGTTAATTTAGTTTTTTTTCGGGATCTGCAGACACAAAACAAGCCATAACAAATTAAACTAATTTTATTTAACATGTGTATGAATATGCAATAATTCGCGATCCGAGCATTTTCGTAGATGTTGCGTTCATCGGAAAATATTCCGAAAGACAGCTCTTTTAAGGAATGGAAATTGAGCTGTAAATATAATGAAATTATATATCGCAAGGATGTAAGTTTCATAATGCCTATATCAAATGAACTTTCGATGAAATGTTTTAAACTTTTCAAACTTAAACAAAATTAACTTTAAAAAGTAGCGTTAACAGTTTTTGAATTATTGATGGATGGCTAACCTGAAATTCCAACACATTTATCAATAAGAATGAAACCGCTTAGTAAGCATTGATTACACATTGCTCTAGATTAGCATGACTTGAAATTCATTACCTAAGAAGATGATTGACTTTTTTACATTAATCAAAGGTTACTTTGTCTTAATTTATAACAAGTCCATCTGTATTCAGTACTCAGGCCAACTTAATTTAGTTTAAACATAAATATTTAACAACGTTTGTAAAGAAAGTTACTTTAACTATTACTAGTCACTCTCGTAGTTGATGTTGCGCGAGAATGTGGTCTTGAGTTGTTTAGGGAAACCGGAAAACCCGGAGCAAACCCATTTGTCCAGCTTAGTGATTTGTATCCAAACCAAGCCAGGAATCGAGACCTATGTAAAAAGCGAGTGCGCTATCCACTGCGCTAACCGGACAACGACACAATTAAGGACCGCAAATTGAAATCAGGTATCGCCAGATATTCATTTTGATAAGTTAACCCAGTTATGTTTTTTTCTGTTAATTAAGTTATATAGCACGAGATACAATTATAACAATAACGATTGGTATATACACTTCAACAATATACAGAATCAACCTAATTATTTTTTTAAGCTACACACTGCAAGCTGCAAATATTTGCGAAAGCCATATTATCGCCTTCTTTAGAATCACTATTTTCGGCCCTTTCTTTCTTGGAGATTAATTCTGAACGTTTGGAAAAATACAAGAAATGGCAAACTATTAAACATTTTGTTTATATATCTGCGCCCGGCATAATATTGATAAAATTCACCTATAAAAATCAACAATTAGCCAGTCATCAAAATTATATCGAGCCGATATCGGATAAATGTCATTTACATATTTAATTTCATCGATATCTAGAACGAGATGTGACCAATTATCAATTGTCTTGCTGTCCGGTATTTGTCCATATAAGCTCGACTGGTGTCCGATGAGCAAATCAATATATGTCCTATATCGTTTTTGATATCTTTCCAATATGTTGAAGATAACGTCTGGTGCTGGACTTGGGTTTCTAATCCGTTTAAAAGTAATCATTATATATTGAAATTATGCTTTAGTTTTTCGTATAAACATTCATTGACTATTTTGTTCTGGTTTATATTTAATACACTGGTTATACACTTTTGTCGGATAGTTATCGGACCGATTTATGGACATGTCTATAGACCGGACCGCTCAAACATATAAACAACTTTGGAAAGTTACACACAAAATTATATATACACATATGGCCATACAAAAGAAACCAATAAACAGTTGAACATCTGACACGTATAAGATAAAGCTACACAAAATATATAAGTATCAAATTAATAAAGCAAAATATTTGATCGAATCAAGAAAACATCATAACGTTTTATCATAATGCTTTTATAAAAAAAGTATTTAAAATCCATAACTTATCTTCCAAATCGATGTTTTGTATTTTCATGATAGACACTTAATTGGAGAGTTGAATATTGGTTTTGTATGATCCATTTACACCAAATGATATTTGGAAAGCTTGTAAGCAAATAAATAGTGGCAAAACAATTGAGCCTGATTATTTGCTAAATGTGTTTTGTTTAATATGGTATACGTAGTAAAAGATTTGATTGTTGTTTCACATTTAATATTTTCTTGAGACATGACCTAATGGCTTAATTACTCCTTTACATAAAAATGCGACGAAGATAATACCTTTAATTAAATACAAAGGTATTATATTGCTTAGTTCATTAGGTAAATTGCTCACAGAAGTAATTGATACTAGAATAAACTGATGGGCTAGTACATTTCATGTGTATATTGAGTCTACGGCAGGTCTTAGGCAGACTATGAACACGTTATGGTGATATTGTTGTTTTCATTTCTTGCCCACTTGTGAATGTATAAATTTTGATATATGTATATTGTGAACATAATGTATATATGTATTGTTAAATCAAATAAAATTTTAGCCATGTTTATTCATTGTGCTTTCCAATTAAGAAATGTTTTCTATTACTATTATAAATAGATTAAGATATGCACACCCACACAAGAAACATTTAAACACACTGTCCTCTCACTACCACATACTTATTACATTTAAACTTATAATTTTCTATAATTACAAATATTTTTATTTTGTAATTTTGTAAACAATGCATTCTCTCTGATCTATATATTGTGATTTTCGTTTTCATTTCTTGTCCTCTTGTAAATGTATAAAGTTTAATATATGTATATTGTGAACATAATGGCTATATGTATTGTTAATAATCTGCCTAAAAATGTTTATCAAACACGATAGAAAACGAAACAATGATCTCCTTGTTTGTCCATTTTCAAGTCAGAAACAACATAACAAACGTTTAATAATCTTATGTTAAGTAAATCTTTCTCAATTATAGTCAATCTAAGAACGTATTTATAACAAGAAAAATCAATGAAGTATTGGTAAGATGATATGTTCTTGTATGATAATAAGAAAAGATGATTGTCATGAATTTGAAATCCTGTAGATTTTATTTCACTTTAGCTATCTCTGTAAAACAAACATGCAGTTTGTAAAATGTTTTTGGCTATTTATGTTCTATTTATGTTGTAAAAGTAGAAGCTATAGTGATTCTCATATTTATAATCAATGAAACAAACCTAAATTTTGAGTGATAGACTTTAAACTACTTTCATAATAATGATATCAATTACTGATAACAAGATCGTAATGTTCAGTGTTGTTTTAGCTGGATACGCACACAAATTCAATGACTGGTGGATTCTTAAAGATGTACTCTTAATCCCAAATAAGTTTTACCACATTTGATAATATTTTTTAATACTCCAAAAAGGATGAATAAATGTCGAAAACAACTTTATTAGACTACAGTAGACCACAGTAAATCTTTAAGCATCCACCAATCATTGAATATTTGAATATTTTTGCTATTTCTGTTATTAAATACACGGTTACAATCTAGTTATCAGTAATTAATATTTTTCATAAATGTATAATTCAGTAAGTAGTTAAAGGTTTATCAGTCAAAATGTATGTTTGTTAAACAGGTTTATATATTGATTTTGAAGAAGAGTGTCATTACAAGGATTTACGGAGATCATATATCGTCTCCTTAAAAGCGTTTGTGTGATATCGTAAAAGCCCTTGACCTAATCTTAAATACTTATGAGATAGCGGTTAAATCAAAACGGATAAATCAAGATTATGAATAAAGTCAAGTTCATCATTTAAACATCTTGCTTTACTGACGAACTGCAAGACAGCGAGAAGTGAGCGTGAACTGGTGACTCCTTCGGACACGCCCGAATGCGATTTATTTAAACATATTTTATTCAGCATTCAATTATTCAACATATGCAGACAAACTACACAGATTATACACATACACACAAGTTGTATACAATATTAAAATGGATTCGGACACAAAGCATAGCTTATTAAGTTCCTCTCCGGGACTAGAGTACTCGTTTAACTGAAAAAAATGCGATTGCATGACGATTACACGATATATATGTTTTTTGCGGAAAAGAATGATATTAATGAATGCGATTAATGAATGCGATTCATTTAGATTGCGGATGTTGTGAAAGTACACCATCTTAAAAGGGAACAAATACCGTTTTTTCTGCACCTTTCTTTCAAATTAAGCACGCTACCCTTCATCGGAACAATTGTTTTCGATTTTCAATCATCCTTGTCGGTAAATTACAATAATTGTATAAGTTGTGGTCCTGCTTTTTAAACGTTAGAGTGTATCTGTAATTCATGTTATGTAATGTTAAAGTACGGTATATTATGCCATTTGATGGTGTAAAACAATGTTTGCACTTTAACTGTAAAGCCAATTTTAATGGGACCGGTTATGTGTATACGGCTTCAGCTGAATATATTAATATTCTTCTTCTCCGTCCCTCGTTACACATATACTTTACTTTTGTAACACGACAATTTCAAGGTTATAACCATATTCCAGGCATAATACTCCCATTGGTCTCATTCAAATGCGTCGCAAATGTGTTGGACGGACATTTCCAATGTTTCAGAGAGTATTTTTGTGCTATTGTGTTTTAAAACAATCTTTTTACATTACATGCATAATCGCAAATAATCGCAGATATTACACAAACTGTCGATTATGTCCTGAAGATAGAAAACCACTGTGTTAACTATTTTATACCATTTAATTTATTAATATTTCCTCATTTGTCCATACTTGCTTGTCTGTCGCAGCATTGTAGGTATATCTCATCTTACCATTTATTTGTTTCATACGCCTTCGATAATTTCATACCTATTGAATAAACAACTCCCTTAAACACGTACATATGCCATGGTATTTCAGCTATCGACATTTGTTTTATTTTATAGACATCTGAAAACGTGAATCCAATTTTGCGCATTGTATAGTCATGGTAGCATTTGTTACAACAGATATACTAAACAGCTGTATAGACAATTCGGAACTTTGCACTGCTAAGGTATAATGTAAGGCATCTTCGTGTATAGAGTTCAGTGACCTTAAATGACATGACATGTTATTAAGATAAAACATCAAAATTTAATTAATTTTATAATTATGCATTCCCTCGATATTTTGTTTAGTATTCTATCATTTTATTCATTTCAAGTCGAGGATCAAAGGGCCGCTAATGGGGCTAGTTGTCCAGCGTAAGCCATTAACGTGCGATTAATCATTGTGATGCTGGAACATCATTTTTCATTTAAATGCTACGTTGACCTTTCAAAGGTGGTGACTCAAACATGTAATTATAAAGATGTGTTGATGCCCTTGAACCCTATCTTGTTCTTTTTTGGTTTGTGCGACCAAGCAAGACAATAACGCCAAAAATCAATAATACTTCTAAGATATGATTCTTTAAAAGACACATATTTCTTTAAAATGTTTTTTTTGCTGGTTTATGATTATTTCGTTCCACATGACAACCACAAGACATAAAGGACACATACTATTGTGTACATTTTAGCACTGAATGTGGACATGTGACGTAGTATGGAAAGAGCGTGACCTAATTGTGACCTGAATATATTGCTTCTTTCACTTATTGACAAATGGTCATTAAGATTGATCATATTATAATTCAGGCAAGGGATTATAAAAGTCAACGTTCTTTCCATTTTCATCACAGACTCGATCCTGTTAGCAGTGGTTACCTGGTTATTTACATTCGGCAAATATGCGGTAAGAAAAACTATTTCTCATTTCGTCAACGCTCTGGGGTTGTTGTTTTTTTTAAAAAAAACGGGAGTGATTTTTTGTAGCAGTTTTGTAAGTCTAGTATTGTTGTATATATGTGACCAGTCACGGGATTTTTGGCCCGAAACCACTTTTTGGGCGAAAATGAGATATGAGTAATTTCTGACTGTACTATTCTTTAGAATAAAAATACTGAAAAGAAAATTCAAAAATTCCTATTTTTAACGAAACTATGACAAAAACTAGAAGGGCACTTGGTTAAGAAACAGCTGGAAATTCGGTATAGTTCAAGAATTTATTGAAACATTTGTATTCACAGATGCTATGAATATTCATCACTACAATATACACAATTGCCACATTATAACGACAACAATAAATTTTCAAAACCAATCTCAATTATTATTGAGAAAATAAATGAAAATTAATTGGTTACCATGGCAACCATTATTGAAAAAGGCGTTTTGGGGTTAAATTTGCATTTAAATATACAATAAATGCCATATGAAGCATTCAATAATAATTGATTTGTTAATTGATATACTCAAACCTTACTGTACATGGTGTTTGTATTTGGCATTCAAAAAAAAATCCGAATAAACAAAAACTGTTCGCCAAGTACCATGGTTTATTGGCAATTTTTCACAATAAATTGACATTAGGTTGGAACTTGCACCTAATACAAACCAATGTATATCTAGAAGTTAAAGTATGTTACCCCTGTAATTTACTATAATTTATCTTATTTGAATGGTATTTAAGGGTTCGTTTTTTATTCTGGTTACCATGGCAACAGGCCACAAACATGATTATAATCACACCAACTTTACCAATTTACCTCAAATGTGATTTTTTGTATAGTCATTCATTGCTCATAAAACATGAAATGGTAGTATATGTACTCTTAATTAAATAAACATAACAATCCTACACAATTTACACTATTGTAAAATTAGATCAGTTAATAAATGGGCACATTTACATTTTACAAAAATGAAAACAATTTATTTACCATGCTAACTACTTAGCATGTACACGTCATTATGTAGTTTCAAGAGGTATGCAATTGGTCACATAGTACATGACAAATTATATTTTCGATGCTTATTCATAGGTAAAAGTTAAAGCTGAAAATGTTTATAGGGTTCATGAAGGTTTTAAAAATAAAGATATTGAAGAAAATCTGAAAGGTTGCTAAGGTACATTTTATCAGGCTGTGAAGTAACTAATATTGACAAACAATACTATAAATGTCTTCAATTCAAGCATTTATAGGCTTCAACTGCCAGATTGTTTTAAGTTTGTATTAATAATAATCATATATTGGTCTCCATTATGGCAGAGGGGCTCTACCGTCAAAAGACAGGGTGTAGCACCCTTCTATCAATCATTTGCTAAAACCACAGTTTTTTCACTCAAAATCACTGGTAGCTTCATATCACATGAACATGTTTCTATTGAATAAATAATTGTCAATAAAGAATTGATACACGCTTTCATCAGCTCAGTAACAGGCTCATTCTCAAATCTTATATTTAGTTTATAAAGATCACATATCAGTATATTAGCTTTTTCACTTATTTAAGGGATCAGAGCCTTTTTCCATGAAGTCCTTTTAGTTGGATGTGTTCAGGGTACTCTCAATGGAAAAGCCATTGTTGTGGGCTTGTCAATTTTAACTTCAATCTCACTGTCCTTGGCATGCTCTCTCATGAATTCACTCACTGGGTGGTCAGCTGAAGTTCTGCAAAATAATGTTCATATATGTACATTACTTAGTGTTTGGAATAAATTATGCAAATTAATTTGAACATCAAAACTCACATCTGAATAAAATGGACAAAATATCTAAGATTGTTTTTGACTTATGTTCATAGATATACATACACATGCAGTGATACTGTCTATAATACTTTTGTTATACCTGAAGTGATGATATTTCCTTAAGTTTGGAATGGACTTCAGGGGTCACTTGGTGTACTCCAACCAGTCAAAGAATATAACCAGTTTGCCAAGGTCATCAATCCACAAAGGATGTGTGCTGCCTCCATTTGGTCTGAATAAATAAACATGTTGTTTATATTATGATATAATACCTATTGTTTTTACATAAGCTTTCTTTTACATAATAAGGTATTATAACCAACTTCAGTGTTTAAATAAAGTACCAAAAGTCAATATTTGTATACACAAAATCCTTTAATTTGGCTTTAAATCAACATTTAAAGCACCAAAATTAAAAACAAAACAAAAAAAGCAACATGCTTACAACTTACCTTCCACAGACCAAATCTCACACAGCACTGAACTTTATGTCACCTGCATTCATTTAAGTAAATGCTGTTTCTCTCCCTTCAGAATACATCAGACCCTTAAACATAGAATTACATACAATTTATTGAACTGATTGCCTTCAATCCATGACATTTAGAGAAGTAAGAGAACAGATTTAAGCCCAACTATTTTTATAAGACTCATGAATATTTTGAGATTTCTGATTACTTGTATTGAAAAAATAATAAATTTTACATTGTTTTGTTATTCTAATGTTCTCATGTGTCAATATGCAGTGCATAGGTGATGTACTTCAACACTGCTTTTGTCAATCATACCCAATGACTGCATTGTTTTTATTCCACCCAACATAGTTGTCAATGTGCAGGTATGCAGAGTCTTCTCTATATGGATGTTGTTGAAAATGAGGTACCACACCATTGGCCACATAACAGCTAAACCCTCCATCACTGAGATTTCTGTGAACCTGAAAAAACACACTTTGAAATAGAAAAGATGTGTGTATATATATATATATATATATATATATATATATAAATATATATATATATATATATATATATATATATATATATATATATATATATATATATTTAAACTATAATTTTATGTTCAAGTAAGAACTTTGAATAAAGGTGATATAAAATATTTAAACAAGAGCGCCGCAGAGCAAATGTGAGCGCTTCTCTGTTTTTTCAGTGAATTTACAAAATATAAAGGTTTTCCATTTCCCCAATAATAATTTAGTCAAATGGCAAAACTGTATTAACCACTCAATTTGTAAATAAAATTTACCATATGATTTACAGAACACTTCAAAGCAGGGCACTCTTGCTGTGCCTAGTATGGGTAGAAGACCTGCTTGGCATAGTCAAAGCTGTAATGGATTGTTGTTCTATGTACAGCAGGTGCTTGACCTGAAATTCACATTTGATCATAATGTTCTAAAGATATGTATTAACAGAAATACAAATCATTAAATGTTTATAGTTGGGGTGATGACCCGGCAGATCAACATGTACACAAAAATGCATGCCAAAGAAATTTCCTGTTAGTCTGAATGTCATGCATACTCAAAAAGCAGCTTGCAGCTACAGTCATTAATATTGGTCCTGGCTTTTAGAGTATTGTGCTCTAATTCTAGATAAACATTTCCCCCATCTGCATTAGTCTTTTATTTTCATAATCATCATGATCATCTTCATCATAACATTTTTTTTTTCAATGTACCTGAACCTCATGAGATGGTTTGTTATGCACATGAATCAACATTGCAAAAAAAAAGTTTATCTACAACTTTAAATTCATCAACATAGCTAAAAAGAAAGTTAAAATGCAATTCAAAATTAATTCGTAAAATCCATCAATACTTGTGTTGATAGTTGGCCGCGGTAAGATGATGAAAAATTGATTATGTCCTTTTTCAGTCATCATAAGTATGCAAAAAGTGAATATCTGCTAGATTTTGATCTGTTTACATTTTCAATGTCAGACTGTCAAATTTCACTTCCGCTTTCTTTTCCTGCGATCAATTTCCATCCATTTGACCGAATTTAGAACATATTGCATTACATTAAAGATATACACATTTGTTAAATTATATGCTTAAACAATGAAAATAATTCTACTTACCAACAAATTCCTAATTTGATGGAAAATGCCTTTGGTTCAGCTTGACCTACATCCTCAAATTTGGGTTAAAAAATAGCTCATGACAACTACGGGAGATAACACCAAAAGTAATAAACAATACGAAAGAAAGTGGTTAAAAAACACTATTTCTATGAACATTACATTTTAAAGACTATATTTGACTGAACAATCTAGGGTGACAAATTGTTTAATGGTTGTTATAACGATAAAAACTGCGTTACTTTCTTATTTTTTACTCTTCAACTTTGCGCACGTTTTTCTCGATATCGAGGCTATCGGTTTCGGGCCAAAAGTCTCATGACGCGTCACATATATTAAAAACATTCATAAATCCATTGGTCGTTTAGCCTCACATCTACAAACATTACTAGCAATGAGTTTATCGATGAGATGGAATTTATTATATGTAACAACATTTTATCTAAGTTTATATCTCAAAACCTTATACGTTTTTGTATAACATCACGGTTTTTCATGTTAATCTAGGTTTTATAACAATTACAATTTCACGCACCAAATTTTCAAAAATTAATTGACCTCCTTCGAAAATATATTGTGAAATTTCCTCGGCGTTTCTTAAAATCCTCAATTAATTTTACGGTTCTTGTTAACTATGTTTGATTCTTACACGTTTTCATAAATGCAAACACAGACTAATTCAGAATAATATTATCTGTCATTAAACAAAAAATAATACTCTAATAATAAGACATGGGATAAGCGCTCAACTAACATTAGGCAATTATATATCACCGGTTAAGTCTTTGGGTTGAATAAAGTTGGCCAAAACAATTAATGATTTGTCAATATCTATTTTGGTTTTGACGAATCAAATTAATATTAGTAGCAAACTAGCTTAACAATAGATAATCTGTGCATACGTTATCCATTTCTGCACAAATGGCGACAGAACTAAATAAAAGAATCGCCTCAAAACACAAGTTTATGTCGAAGACCAAAACAAAGACGTCTTTGAATTGGGCTGACTTCAGGAGAGCAAGATTTTTTAAAACTTAGTTGACATTGAGTTATTTTTGTAACCTTTATGGAATAAACATATATCAGACCTTGGCAGATATTCATTTGGTAGAATTGTTTCAATCAATCCTTATTTTTGTATTTGGCTACGTAGTTACATATGCTGTTTGGCAAATAGAGCAGTCATTTTTTAAAAATGTGGATTTAACAGAATGTGGTTCCTCATTATATATGTGCAATTAAAATATGATTACAAGGATCAATTATTTACACCTATATGATATTTTAAACAACCTTTTTGCATTCTAGTTATTGTTTTATCAATATTGAACGATTTCCGAAAAACAATAACAAGAAGTATTGTTCTCAGGAATGTATCAGAAAACGTTAAAACTCGTACTTTAACTATCTTGTGGCAAACTACAGTCCTGAAGTTTATTGTTGCATTTAGGATTATAATGTTACTAAGATACATTTAGATTACGACTTAAACAAGTACATCAGGAGCGTAAAATCCGGCAGATGGAGTGCAAATATTTTCGAATGAATTCAATAAACAATTCAAATATAACGCTTAGAAAAGTAACACATTACGATACATCAAGTTCGGAACATTTAAAAAGCATGATCAATTTAAGTGCACGAGTTTCAAATGGACTTTCCTATGTATTTCGCATACACTGAATGTGTAAAACACTTGTATGGCATCGATTCAAAACACTGTTTTGATTGCAAGTATTGTACTTTTTATGATTAGCTGTTACTGCAATTTAAGCAATCATGCTTTGAATTAGCAACGGGTACGATCAGATAATGCAAAATAAAACGAAAACATGCGACTTCGCTGGCCGCCTATGTGAAGCTAGAATTTACGATAAAGAATTGACAAACCTATGAGTACACTACTCTCTATATTATATATTGCGCCAATCATGATGTAGTAAAATTATATAGTGCATAATAAAACCGCTTACATTTACAAGCGTGTATTTTCGAAAAACAAACACAAATAAATAGATGAGACATAAGCTTATAGAGGTTGTCCGAGTTAAATCAATTCTGTATGATAATACGCAAACTACTGTTCCTCGAAAGTTACAGTATATACTGATTTGTTTCCATCATCCCCAGCCAGCGCCTTTTGTTTGCTGATAAGCTATTAAATATGATTGTTTAAATGGGTGAAAACGCAGACAACACAACCAAAGTGCATGTAAATGAAACTCATTTCATCCTTAAACGTTTTTCAGTGTCACCTTAGTTGTTCTAGCACTTGTGCTCGCCGTTGCCACGGGCAACGATGTGAAACAGAGGCTACGAATGAGGCCACAACCGATGCAAAAACTTAACCCAGCTTTGGTAAGGTCGAACATGCAAGACTAATATAATAAATGAAGGTGTATCCAAAAAACTGTTCATGTGATCAATACATATTGCGAAACGTCCTTTTTAAAAATGGTTGCTATTTACTGAAAGCATTACCGATATATCCAAACATATTTGGGTGATTGCGAAATGTGATGTTACATGTATATTCGTTTAAGCATATACAGCAGTACTAATATTATCAACTAGCGTCCCTTTGTTTCTTATATCTTTTTTCTAATAGTATAAGTTACTTTCGTTTTTAAAAGACTTTCATACTTTGTAATCAATATGCACGATGTCTGTCATTTCCCTCATTTTGTAGTGACCGTCTTCTAATTAAAGTTATAATCACATGGTTCGTGTCTTCATAATTTTGTTGGTGACAGAAATAATGGTTTTGAAACTAGCTTGACCCCTGTTGTGGTTTATGATGCAATTTTATTACTATTGGGAACAGACATTTGTTTGTTAAACAAATAAAATGAACATGTTTTTTTTTGGTAATTTAAAAAAAGGGCTTTTCCAAGTCTTAGTCTGGTTATAATAATTCCGGACATCTTAAAACTGTTTCAAATAGTAATACAATTAAGCAAATGTCATCATCAACACTTAACTAGAAAGAAGTTACAATAAATGAAGATTTTTAGTGTTATTATTTCTGTCAAAATCAGATTTCAGACGTTTGTAACCATGGCTACTGATTACCATACCGATATATTTGAAGAAGAATATTCGCGGCAGTTGAAAATTGAGTATTTATGCCAGTATATACCCATCTTAATGAAATGTATAACATTGAGCTTTTGTCTTACAGCGAATGGGCCAGTGGTTTATCCACTACTATTTTGCCCCATGTTCATGGCAGGGCGCTAGCAAGCTGACAGATCGGACTGTGAATTACCAACCCGCAGGAAAAGGCGCCTTACAAAACCGTCTCACTTGGAGGTAGGTGTTGAGATTGTAGACAAAATATTTATTTATTTACGAATTATATTATAATTGATAATTCTTAATTAACATATGCAGCCATGTATATAATACTTGGACATTTTTTCCGCAGGTTTTACTTTCAGTAAGTTTGCACATTTAAATTATTTTGTTGGTAATTAGTAAGTTTTGATGAATATTGACACATCAATACAAACTCCTGCTCACTTTGACCAACAAAAGAATTAACCAGTTGTATACAACTGGTTGCTGCAGTTGAATGTATTAAAACAAATAGATATTAAATTATTAACAAAGTTGATTTTGGACCGATACGAATATTTACGCTAAGAACTTTATAATACAAAAGAAACTCAGATAAATTCACTTGGAGATATTTTGGTAGGTGTTTGGGCGGGTTCCGGATGCCAAAATTGTCGAACCTTAAAATTCGAGTCGAATGTAAACCTAGTTTTAAAATAAAATATACGTTGTTACAATTATTTACCCGTAAGGTATACTGTAGTAAACACGTTTCATTGATATCGTATTAAATAACCATAAAATAAAAATTAATGAGTTAGGAAATCTATAATCATAAACCATGAGCATTAAGCGAGCTCAATTTTCATTGCTATTCATCTTTGTCGTCACACCAACAGTAAGAACTCTTCACAGTTATATCATTGCGACGTTCTTTATGACGAAAAACACATTTCTTTTCTTATTTAGAAGTAATCATCAATAAAAAAACACATAAGTAAGTACGACAATATATTTGAGTTAAACAAAAGGCGAATGAAATGGTGTTTATTTAAAAGATGGTATAAAATTGATTTAACCGACGTTGTTTTTTTTCCAGAGCAAACGGCCAGTGCACATCCGTCGATGAGAGGATGTTTCCTACGAAACAACCAGGCGTTTACAAACATATGGATAACATCGGTTAGCTCACTGCAAAATGAAATATTATATTAAACAAATACGTGACATATTGTCAATTAATTCCAGTATTGTGATGAGTCAAGAAATTCTATGTTGTCATCTGTAAATATGCATGAACATGTTTACAGGATGATTATTGGTTTTTGTTTTTGTTTTTATCATTTGGTTAATTGTGTCGAGAATCTTTTTTATATATCATGACTTCTATTCCACATTGATATATATCGATATTTACGATTGATTTATTCAGAAATAATATTTTACTAGCAAAAGAGGGTATTTTCCAAACATTTATGACTTATGTATGTAAAAACTTACTTGAAATTACACGCAGTTAAAAATTCTGCCTTTAAGCTTTATCTGCAATGGCATTAAAACACAAAGTAAAGCAGCAGATTGAAGTAGATTTGTTCTGCTTTTAATATATAATCTTATGGAATATACCACATGCTATCTTTTTAACTATGATAACATTATTCAACGAATGCTGATATTATAGGAAGCGTCATGAGCGGGGAATATGTGGTAGTTGCCACAGACTACAAATGTTTCACAATTGGATGGGGCTGTACGAAATTCAGCGCATTGGACAACACTTGTGATGATCCCTGGCTTTCTGTGTTGACCCGAACGCCCAAGGTCGAACCAAAATGTCTACAGGAAGCCGACCGAGTTCTCGCTGACATTTTCCAACTCCGCCTTGGAGATCTGCAGAGGGTTCCACACGGGAAAGGTAAGAGTCATTAACTTGGATAGGGTTGTACTATCTGCATATCCGTTAAGTGACTAGGGTCAGAGCACACACTTATAATGACACTTAAATCGTTTAACAAACACGCTTGATACATTGTTTAACATAGTAATGTACTGAATCAAGGTCCACGTTATATATTTGTTTGACTGCTACCGTGTGACTACAAAAATAATCCAAATCGCTTTCCACTATTTCGTGATTTGAATAGAGATCTCAAATAAAACAATAAGGATTTTTTATTAGTACCCAGGCAGCAGTTCAATAGCTGTATATATCGGTTTTATAATAGTAATGACGACAGGTCTCATTTCACGACTACTGTCCGACATTGACTAATACTCTCTGTACAGGTATTGTATAGAAACAATTTATGTAAATGATGTTTTCAGAAACAAACACGCTTTGACTTTCTTCTTTCTGACTGCTTTGAACGGTTCAGAAAACACTCGATGCCTACCCATCGAAAACGTTATCGAACCTATATGGCTGATAAATGCAGTTATTTGTTTTGCATTAAGCGGTGGTTACCATTAAAAAGGTCGCCGCGGTAAAATATTGATAATCACTGCACCTTGCCATATCTCTTTCTATATAACATTATGAATCAATCCTTAGTTTTGGACGTCGGAAATAATACCTCGAAGATATCAGCTGTCTCAGTAAAAATTAGCGTTTATAATATTGTTGAACCGTTGTTAGATTATTAGTAAAATAAAAAAAAAACATTATATTATATATCTTTATTTAAAATTTGCATTGATGTTCCAGGCTGTCTACCACCGCCGCCTCCACCAAAGAAAGGGATGTTTTAAAGCTGTCGCATAGTGCTTAAACAACTATTAAATTCTAAATAACAAGATCAAGCGTTTTGCTTGCTTTAACAAATTAGATTCTTTCTAAAATGTTTGTTCAATTGGATATATTAAATAAACAAGTTGAACCTTTATATCTGTTTTTAACCAATATATATGCAAAAAGCTACAAAAACATGCTCAGTAGCAAAAAGTTTAAACATAAACCCGGTTTAGTGGCAATGGGCAAACGCCAAAGACATTTAGCACAAAATCACAAACAATAAACATAGAACAGCACAAAACTCTACAAACAGCACAGTGCATAAATACTATATATATAAATAATTGGTATGTTTATCAAGAATTGTTAGGTACCGCCTTGGAACGGTCAGTAAAATGTAAATTTACTGGGGGTTTAAACCAGTTTATGTGCACAAACCTCACTCTTATCCCAACAATTCTTAATAAAGATAAAACGCAAAAGGTAAATCTTATCAAAGTATGCATTAACTTGAGGAAACTTATCAATAAAACAAATAATAATAAAACACGAAAAGGTAAACACCAAGTACTTCAATGATTAGAGATCCCAACTCTATCTGCAGACGGAGGGAAACAATTCAGAGCACCTAATGCAAATACTTTTCAAAGATACGATGCAGTCATCGTTAGAAACCTAAAACATCACACACAGTCTGCCTTATAAAATAAAAGGTTTAAAACTGTGTGATCATAGAGTTTCATAATAAAAAGCATCATTGTACTAAAACCAAGTCTTTACGTTTAAGGTATTCGTTATACACATGAACATTTCGTTTTGTGTTGCCTTTTAGTGTAGTGTTGTGTTAAATATTATCATATTAGTATTCCTAATCAGCTTGTGTGTATGCCCTAAATTGCAATGCTTTGTGATACCATTTATTATTGGTATTATTTCAAAGGACATTATTACTGATTACTTACATGTATACATCAAGTAAATGCTGAAAAATACATTATAGACACAGTTATTACAGTAAGTGTTTTTGTTTGATTTGAACTCAACTAATACAAGAAATTATCTAATTTGCAACGTTTCATTATCAAAAAGCTTATTTGAGATATTTTTCGGTATATTCTGTCTCTACTTATCATTTTTTTCAAATGATACCCAAATAAAATGATGTTACCTGGAATCAATTTGTTCATAAACCGCAGTATAAGGTGCCATCTAAACAGTGCATTCGATATGCGTATTCATGTACATATCAGTAATTCGAATAACACGAGACCCGTGAGATCAGACATAAGACGTATACAGATGTATGTTAATGATTTAAATAAAAAGCTTTAAAAAAAAATGATGTTTACGATGGTTTAAAACGTGTTCATCCTCTCATTACTCTCATTATGGAAACACTTCAGTTATGCAAAAAAAACTATTTAATAATAATAAATTTGCAATAAAACAACGAAAAATAAGTGAAAATACCAAGAGTCCAAATACGCTAACAAGATTCTTTCAAACGGGATGTGATGCAACCGTTTACAGAGAAGTTCAACGCTGAAGTGCATTATCGATTAAACCCAATTAACACGACAGGTGAAAATTGATTAATAAATGGGCTGTTATATCTAAACAATTGTTAAAAATGCGAGATATTTAAAAGAGAAATACTAAAATAAAGCATTTAGTATATCTTCTAAATGAATAGTAAATGATAATTTGTTCGAATAGTTTTGTTAGTATTATGCACTTATTAAATGGCTTGCAATCACGCGGTAGGACGTAATTCGGGTTGATGCAAACATACATTTAGAAAAATGATTAGTAGCAAACAAAACAGCTGACATAAGGAAACGTATCGATTCTGGTACAAATCTTTGCCCGTCAACGTCCAATATGTGCCGCAATCATATATTTCGATCGAAATCTTAGTTTGCTATTATAATTTTAAATATAAAAAAAATACTGAACAATTTGGGCTACAGTTATATATGTGTGAAAACAAAGTATCATTATATACGTTAGCCACCTTTTTAATGCAAGCATGTTACGCACATTTTAGTGAGACGGCAAACAGACCTCTGTCGTCAGTAGTACAAGTGTGTCATAATGTCCATGTTGTATAAATTAATCATATACAACTTACTTCAAACTCATACAGTTACTTGTGTAATATCTTTAGTAAGGTTTCAAGTCAAGTTTTTTTATTTCACTTATTTAAAAACCTACATGGATAAATATTTATGTTCGAACTTGATATTCTGAACGACATAATTTGAGTTCATTTAACCTGTCGACCTTATGTGACCTTTGCGGAATTCGGCAAGAATGCAACGATCTGATTGGGCGCTGGTGAATCACCGTCCGTAGAGTTCTTACTACGATCTACGACATTGCTTAATATAGCAGGGCAAATGTACATAAAGAACTGACAAAACGACATAAATAAGTCCAGATTTAAAATTTTGACACGTCAAAATAATGTAGAAAAGCATTTTCTCATCGTTAGAATTATGTAATCGTACTTTTAATATTATAAAAGAACATTTTGAAATTGCATAACGTATTATAAAACAACATTAAAATAAAATAAAATGATTGGAGACTGTCAGAGTTGCATGTATTTGTCGAGTAAGACAACTCGTCTTTAAATTGTCAAATCCAGAAGACTAGCATATCATTTAACATCATTTTTTGGAAAACGTTTAAAGGAAACAGAAAAATCAAAGCATGACGCTATTTTTACCATGAACTGGAGGTAATTAATAAAGTCATCGTTACCAATTTTTTGCCCTCTGACATGGACCTTGTATATGTTAAACAGGAGTTAAAATATCTCGTGAATTAACTAAAACATTAACACCGAAATCATTATTATCACAACATATTTTACAGTAACTACCAAATGAATTCAATAAATATTGGAGCTTTTATATTGATTACAAAATATTTCTGAACTATCGATATAATACAAAACTAACATCAATAAAAGTGTGCCAAATGCGGGATATTTAATAGAATGAAAAAATTGGGAATCTTGCAGTTCTTGTTTTTGAAATAATATCATGCATGTCGTAGAATTAAACAAAAGCATTACAAACAATAATTCAATTTTTTAGCTACTGTCCAACGTCCGTAATAAGTTGCTCTCCTGGTGCACCGTGAAGTGTGCTTGCCCAAGCATTACATATCTTTTCAAGTCAAATCTCAAACTCAGTATTAACACCAAACTAATTCATCACTTTAAAAGCATTATATAATCCAAAATTAGGTATGCTTAATTCTTTTTCTTTAAAAAGATTTTTAAAGAAT
This sequence comes from Mya arenaria, assembly GCF_026914265.1. Taxonomy (NCBI): domain Eukaryota; kingdom Metazoa; phylum Mollusca; class Bivalvia; order Myida; family Myidae; genus Mya; species Mya arenaria. The sequence goes on along the minus strand of NC_069138.1, from coordinate 30,673,447 downwards.
GCGTTGGATGGTCCGTTTGTTCAGGCTTGGTACTTCGATTTCACATAATATGACTTATATTGGTTTCCAGTTGTAGTCAATGCATACAAGTTATCAGTCCGCGGGTCCTTTGTCATTTTAGTTTATGACTGATACAATGATATTTATCTGCAAATTCCGGTACTTCCGGGAAGCGTCATGAACCGAGAAGTCTACTTAAGTCCCACATACTACAGCTTTGTCTCCATATGTTGTTGCTGCACACGGGCTTGCTGAATCGGAAACACGTTTGAGGTTCCCTGGATTTTGAATAAGACACGGGTGTTGGACCGAACTCAATATGTCTCCAGACGATCAACCAAGTTCTCGCCAACATAGTCCGCATAGACATAGTAAAAGACAAGCTTTTTGCCAACCGTTATTTTGTCGTTTTATGACGTCCTTCAAATTCAAAAGTATCACTTTTGCTACATTATATTAGTCAACTAGAAGCGTGTAGACATGCACTAGATGCGGAATTGCCTGAAACATACCAATTTGTAGTGATGGGCAATCGGCTTGGCTTTTCATAATCGATTAATCGGAGACACAGTGTTTTGAATTTAAAAAATAGCATACATGTTGTGACTTCATTACACTATTACTTCTTCCCCAATCGGCTATGGAGAAGTAATAGTTTAATGTAACCACAACATGTATTTTATATTTTTTTAATTTACACATTATTTCACAATACAATATTATAAAATAAAAAAGACTGGTTTTTTAAAAGTTGTGAATCGCAAGTTTGTGTTGAGATTTTATGGAATATTTTCAGAAACTTGATCGAATTTCTCCAACTAGATGCATGTTCAGGTGTGAATAGTGGTTGCAATTGAAAGATTGAAGTTTTATCTGCATATTGGCTGCATGTTTTTGTTGCATCTTTTCGTTTGGGTTCTTTTGTAGTCATGTTTTTTTAGCTGTCACATTTCGATCATCATACACATATCCGATTAATCAGCTTAAATCGGACAGTATCACAAAAGCATCATTTTCTGATATATATCAATATGGACCTAAGTTTTCATGTATATTTCATTTATAATGCTTCAGTCGGAAAACAGGTATTATTTCTTTAACATTGAATAATCCTAAAAATAAATAAAAAAAAAAATATTCTAAGGTTTATGCAGTAAGGGAACATTTCATGGTGAGGTTTACTTAAGTTGACTGTTATTTATAAAATAAAACATGGTTGACCATGACTTTTGGTTGATAATTGCCCAGAGCGAAGAATAATTGCCCGAGAGTATAGTATTTTTCACTTGGGCAATTTTCAACCGATGGTCAACCATGTCTTATCCTGTATAATACATATGTTTTGCCATTTGTCAATGACTTGAACCGGTTTTAAAAAAAATTAAATTGAACAAAAAAAATGAGACATAACAAATTGGTTTTGGATGGCATTAGCTATTAAAAATAACTGAGTAATTGGAAATTAAAATAGCAAACCATTTCTCACGTATTTTCGGAATAAGACGGCAAATGATTCCATTCTTCAAGTATTTCTTGTTTTTACATCGACTGATTTTGACGTTTATTTTAATATGTGAGCACAGCTAGGGTCGATCAAGCCTAGTTTCATAATAATCTCGTCTTGAATGAACCTAATCATTTCGCTGGAATAATTTGCATTTTCCAGCACCTGGACGACCGATTACCAGATATTTTGAGATCGGGATTTTCTCGCTGTCTGCCATCACGAAACGAATTGAACTCAAAGAAAAATTAAAGAAAAGAAATGTTAAAACCCAAAGTACCGGTAACTTTCATTAGCTCCAAGTTACTGTTCTATATAAAGTTGAAAATTTACTAGATTAGAGTCAAACTTTTTTTCTTGATTATTCGATTATGGAACGATGAGGTCGCCGATCGCCGAGTTACGATTGTCAGCCGATATAATCGATTATCGGCGATCGTCCGCCCATCACTACCAATTTGGCGCATTCTAAATGTTAATATGCCTTGTTACGGCATTTATTTATATGATTGCTCCATTATTTATACTGGGACAATTGCGGGATGTGTCAGTAAATAAATTGGTTGAAACAAACTTTTACTGATATTAAATAAGAATGGTGTGTAATGATTTCATGCCTGAACTCATTTACAGATTGCTTTTCTCCTTTGCCTTTCCCAGTTGAAGAATAGTTTTAAAGCTATCGTGTAACAATATTGGTCTCGAATGAAATTAAAATGAAACTGCAGAAGCAAACGTTGCTCATGTTAGTATACAATATCAACCACGCCATTATTGTTTATTCTAGTTTTTTAAAATCACTTTGAGTAATTCGTTGAATGCTTTCCATTTGATTATTAGTGTTTATTTAATGTCGATTAAGCAAGCATAGAAAAAAGTGCAAGAACATTGAAGCAAACGCAACATCTTGCATTTATAGTTTACATCATGCTTTCTGGCTTTTGCATTTTGCATTATACTTTCACAATCTTGCATTCTGACTTGTACATCTTGCTTTTGTATATGTATATCTATTGCGGTATATTGTTTTCTATTTTTATTTGATGGTATACTCATTTCGGTCCTTTAAAAACTTAATGCTTATTTGTGAATTAAAATTCAGGCAGTATAGGTGTAATCGATTAATTATAGAATAAAACATGGTTGACCATGGCTTTTGGTTCATGATTGCCCCAGTGGAAGGAGTAATCATTTTCACTGGGGCATGTTAAAATTATATGAAACAGTATTTTTATTTTGGGTTAAAGGCATTTTTTTAAATATATATATGTTAAATCACATTATTCACAATAATATACTGTCTTCATTTTTTAGGAAATAGCATTTTTTAATCTCTTAAAATATTCATTATCGTGCAAAAATTGATTTGTTACATTCTTGTACATGTTTCAATTTATTAATATTTATACATTTTACTGTTAACCAATCAGGGAGATTGTTTTTCGGTTGTTTTTGTTGTTTAACAATCAAAGAGATTTTCACATTGTTAATTCTTTAAAAATTAAAAATAATTAAAAACCTAGTCGTTTTCATGTCCTTACACATTTCATGACCTTAAAGACCTTTTCGAAAATCATTATACATAACACTTAATTCTTTGTGACAACATTACTAATGTTATTGCTGGTACGACACTTTGATGTCAATGGTTAAGTGAACAGCATATCATAAAAAGGTAATATTGACAGCTGTACAAATGAGATTCTTAGTAGTTTAACTGTGAGAGATATATTCACAGCTTTTAAATTACGAGTTATGATTATAGCTCGTTTAATATAGAACGTTATCAACATAACGTGAATTCATCAATTATCATTAAGAAATGCACTCTTTACTCTGATGTCAATTCATGGTATTGATGAATGATCTGTTTCTAAGAGAAATAAAAATCCTAATTGTAATTAATATATACAATGGTGAGTTCTTGATTGTGAGAAAATTCCTACAGTCTCACCATATGCCATATGCTTAGTTTCATTGAATTACCCTTATCAAACCTTACATAAGTACATACGATGAGAAATTCTTGATTAGTATATTACTGAATTGGTCTTACATCACACAGACTGAAACCTAACCTTTATGATCAGATAGCATGATAAGTGATTCGATAAAGACGAGTGTAGTTAGAAATTTACAATATTTAGCACCATGGCTATATCCCAAAGTTGTTTTTTTTATGTAAAAACATCATTATTAATCTAGTCGTCCAAAAGGGTTATCCCATCAAGGAGATATTGACATTATGAACCTATCCTTAACCCGCCACGATTTCCCGTCATGATTTCCCGTGAAAAATGGGTAAGCCGCCAAGACGCGGTTTCGCGCCAAAAAGTGTGGCGGGATTTTATGCCGGCGGGATATCCAATATGGCCGCTGACATCCTCCTTCTACCCAACTGACAAAGTAAAAACACGATCAGTTCAAAACCTTCGATCTTTTATTTAATATCAAATAATTGCAAATTATATCATACCAAATCAGTCAAGTCCATTTTCAGTTGATTCAACCACGCCCTAAAATAAACCATTTTTGGGTGGAGAAAGGTGTGAAAGACAACCTGAAATATATATAAAAAAATGAATGCAACTCGCAAAGGAAACAACATAGCATTTAGAATTGAATGACAAATTAACAGTCCACGAGCATCTATGAAATGTATGAAAAAAAGTACATTAAGGCAAGACTCTCTGGTACCGACTTATTTTTCTTTCCACTTTTTTGTTGTTTATAAATATGCTTTTTTGCTATTTGGTTAAAAACTATCTCTTTTTTATCTTTTTCATTCATTTTTATCTGTTTGTTTAACAATATAAAAATGTCTATTTTTTATGGGCACCCATTTCTTACATAAGCATAAAATGATAAACACCGTATGTTTTACATGTAGTGTGTATGTGATTTATTGTGTTGCGCAATGTTGAATATTTGTTTTCTAGAATAATCAGTTAATTTCTGATGTTCGGAGGCCTTTTAGTGTGATAAACGGCTACAATCAGCACATATCAATGACCGTGCAAATGTTTTACCTATATATTACTGTCTCAGTATTCGCTCCGATGCCACTCGTAATAAATCGGAAAGGTCTAGATTTTATATCATACGGTAAAATATATATTGTAAAACATGAAGGGGTCAACGACAATTATACAGTTTATTATATTACGAATTTAACAAATTCAGACAATTTAAATCCTGTCCTTCTACGCAAATGTAAGAAAAACTGTAAGAATGTATTCGGCAAACACATTTTATAAAAGGGAATATAAACGATCCGCTAAAGAACTTTGAAGGATCAATGAAATGTTACAAAATACATTGACATTGTCTTTGATATCGATAAATACAAACGTATAATGTTCGTGACATGTGCCGATGTTATCTACATGAACCACCATCAAGTTGCCGTATTTGGTAGCGTAAGAATTGTTGTCACACTAAAGAGAACTATACTATCAACGAGTACTTATAGAAAGAATAGAAACAGTTCAAATTAATGTTCAACATCTAAGATGTTAGTATTCTTCTTACGTATTTGTGCTGTATTGTGGCAAACCACCACGATTATTCAAGGAAGACCACTCATGCGCATTCGACAGATGGCAACATATCAATATAATTATGTAAACGGCGTTTTTAAACGAAGTGATGTGTTGTTTTGCTTTTATTTCTTATAATTTGCACCAGATGAAAACTCCTTATAGAATCTAGCAACTTGGTAGATATTTGATGAAAATCATTCCAATCACCCAAATACCAGTTTGAAAATGACGAGATCTCAGTGTAAGGATATTTAACATAAACAAATACTTAACAATCAAACTTTATATATAACAACGGCTTAAGAAACACATTAAAACAAATGTCTGGCATAAAACAGCTACTATGGATAGAGAAACATTACTTTGACCATGAGGGACGCTCGTTAAATCACCCAGGCGAAGTTGCAAAATGTTGGCGAGAACTTTGTCGGCCTTCTGTAGACATTTCGGTTCAGGTTTAGGCGTTCGGGTCAAAACTGAAAGCCATGGATCCTCACATGTGTTATCGATTGCACTGAACTGCTTGCAGCACCATCCAATGGAGAAACATTTGGAGTCTGTGGCTACCACCTGAAACTCTCCGCTAGCCAAGTTTCCTGAAACGATAATAATAATAATAATAATAATAATAATAATAATAATAATAATTATATTATTATTATTATTATTATTATTATTATTATTATTATTATTATTATAATATAATAATAATAATAAAAATAATATAATATTATTAATAATATTTATTATTATTATTATTATTGTTATTATTATTATTATTATCATTATTATTATTATTATTATTATTATTATTATTATTATTAATAATAATATTTATTATTATTATTATTGTTATTATTATTATTATTATTATTATTATTATTATTATTATTATTATTATTATTATAATAATAATAATAATAAATCATAGTAATAATAACAATAATAATAATAATACAAATAATATTTCAACGTAGTATAACTGCCGCTTATTACTGATTTGAATACGCGGTTAAAGGCCGAGTTTAAGCCTTCTATAAGTGAACGACCCCCCAATCTGTGTACAGTACACAACCTTTGTGTGTTGATCTTAATTTACTTGCCTTGATCCCTCTTATAAGACCTCCGATCTGAGTATACTGTTATGTAATTTTGGAGGTTTTATTATAGAAATGGACCCTAAATGGCAAAGAAACGAATACACAGGATATTGGCCCCTACTGTGACTCTAGAAGGAGATGCACAGCAGGGAATTATCATGACAAACATTCCTTATACTAGAACTTTAAGCATATAATTTAGTTTAAATTTGAAAATGATGTTTCTTTATAAACATAGCTTACCTATGGTATCGACGTGTTTGTATATGCCTGGAACTTGTGTGGGAAACATTGTCTCTTTGACTAGCGTGCATTGGCCGTTAGACCTAAAACCATCGGTATTTATCAATTTGATTATCGTCTATATCTGAAACTAACGTTGCATAGATACAACTTCTCAAATATATATATATATATATTGCATAGCAATTATTTCAAATCTCTATCAGTCTTTAAATCTTATAATTTCGTCCATTCAAACATCGTCGATGGGTCACACATATTGATGTGATACGCACATTTTGGACTGATAATAGTTTTGCTTACATATTATCGCAGTTCATATCAACGGGTAAATGAGTCACATACACTTAATACTTGGTATGCATTTGTAATTTTAGACGAAATGAATGCCCATTGAGCAATATAAATTGTTACATCTAACAGTATAAAGCCGCGAAGCTTGAAATTTCAAACTCTGATATGGTATGTTAAAATAAATTATGAATGCGATTTCATTTTTTCGATCAATTAGTACAGTAATTAATTAAGTTTTAAATATGAATAATTTAAAAACAAATCGGGCCTGCTGGGTCAAACAGGAACACAGATTGCATTTAGTACAACAACCATGCGTCATAAACAAGAGATTGTCTTCAATTGTTCGAAATCTTTTTTTTGTGTGTGAATAATATTTTGTTGTTCTCTTGATAAAAAATAACACGTGAAATGCGAGAAAATTTGTTTAAATTGTCCGTTCCTTTTTCCCATCTTACCTCCATGATACATGTATCCCTAACACGCCTTTTCCCTTTGGCTTATACGACACAGTCCGATCCGTCAGCTGGCTAGAGCCCGGCCATGAGCATGGTGCAAAGATATAGCTGACAAACCACAGGCCATTCCTCTGCGGGATATAGGTAATATTGTTACATTTTGTATCTTACTCCAGCCAATATGAAGTACTAAATGGGTCAGGGTCAGATAAAGGTCATGGCCATTTTGTCATTTATTTTTTCTGTCGCCACTAAAGGTTTTGACGTCACGCTTTAACGTAAAAGACATTCACATGTTACGTTTAACTAAGGCTGTCGTATCTTTTATTAATTATTTAGAGTAATGGACCAAGTACAAAGGCCTTTGATGAAATTGTATAAACTGGTTAATAAATGGTAGTTTAACAGAAGCTTATTGAATAAAATGACACATGGGGCCGACAAAGTACCACGGGAAAGCGAGATGGCATACTACTGATATATTCGAACAAGTTTACACTTTATTGTGTACTAGAAATAAGCGCTCTATTTTTTGTACACGTATACCGTACGAATTCGTTACGTAAGCATAACATAGGACTATATACACTATATCTTCATGTTTAGCATGAACGTTTAAAACAGGATTTCTTTGTTAAACACGATTACCATTTTGGGGTTATAGTTTGGCATCACCGGTGGCCTAATTCGTAATCTCATTTTCACATCTGTGCCCTCGGCAAATGCCAGCACACAAATTAGGACTGCTAAAGTCGCACTGAAAAACAGGACATAGAAGGGATGTGTTTTGAAATTAGTTCAAAAATGTATCGATACGTGTGCTGTATTAGCTACGTATTTATTATTAAAGGAACTGATTTTAAATCGTATAATGGTAGCCATTGCGTTTTTGTACTGATTCAAGTAAACGTTATGAACAAACACCGAACGATGCTTTAAATGTTGATGTTTGCACATTAAAAGTCGCCTCGATGGAAACTATATCTAAAAAGGTGAAGGAAATGGATATGGACACATACAATTCAGTCATCGTTTATGTTGGCGGAAAAGACGTCAGCCGCGGAAGACCATTACGCAGATTGGAGGAAGAAATGACGTCACTCATAGAGACGTTACGCACCATGTACTATTTACATCTGCACATTAAAAACATTCGTGAATTAAATGTGATAGTGCACAGCCTTGCTGAAAAATTCAATCACAATGTCATTGACGTATTCACGCCATTTACAGATGGAAATGGCTACTTGTGTCCAGACGGGATACATCTCAGTAAGAGGGGCTCGAGTTTACTTGTTCGCGCCATAGATGCAAAACTGTGCATTATCAAACCTGCAACCTGGCGAAAGAACAACAGCTCTAACGCTCAACCATTGACACAGAGTGGTCAGGGATTATGGACCGAAAACAACAGCCAGCTTCCTGTCTCGAACGACGGACATCCGGGCAAAAGCGTAAACAGAAACGGTCAAACATCCGGGGATTCTATTGCTCAAAATGTTTTTTTTTCTGATAGAAGATCAAGTGGGACCGGGCAGAAGTCCGGGAACTTACGTCAACATCCTTTTTAAGGATGCGGATATGGTACCGGCCAGACTTACTGTAACTTCCGGCAACAACATATATCGCACACCAAACACTTGGGCGGAAACAGATATGGAACCGGACTGAGGTCTGGTAACTTCAGGCAACATCTCAACCCCCGCGACAAATTTGAAACTGGGCAGACGTCCGCGAACTACCGGCAGCATCCAATTTCAACCAATAATATCCAAGCAAAAGTGGATTTGGAAGTGGGAAAACTTCCGTTAACTACCACCAGCATCCCGTACCACACACTATAAACATTCGCATGTGTGAGAACGTTAACAAATGGACTTCCGGTAAAAGCCAGCATGGAAGATATGGTTTTGAGACCGGATATGATAAACAACGACGTTCTGGATCGCAGTAAGTAGAGCCGAACGGAAATGGATACGGTGCCGGCCAAATATCCGGTAACTACCAACACCACCCAGTATCTCACAATTGGCGGACAGGCGGAAATTGTTACAGTGACGGTGAGATGTTATTAGACTACCAACGGCATCCAGGTTCGTACCATTTGCAGTCGAGCGGAAGTGGATACAGTGCCGCGCAGATGTCCAGTTACCAGCAAACTCCTGTACAAGACAACTGGCATTTGAGCGGAAATGGATTTAAAGCCGGGCAGATGTCCGGCAGTGACCATCAAAGTTCCGTTTCAAACTGTCGGCAGTCGGGCGTATACAGAAATGCGGTTTGGCAGACTTTCGGTAATACAAATGGACATACATGGCATAACATCTATGGCCAAGATAAACAATATAAACAAAACTGTGACGGACAGGGAACACTTCAAAATTGTATTTACCATTAGGAGGGCTCCGACAGACACTCTCGGTATGCTACAAATAATAAGTTTTCTATTTTAAATAAAGTATGCATTAATTGCAGTTTACTGCAATGTAAATGTCAAGAAAATCATATGGATGCTTTTAACATTTCACAGTACACATTAGACTGCAGTAACTCTAATGACATCTTAAATTGTACAAAAACAAGTTTCCATTGTGCAGAAAATGTAGACGGTAAATCACCAAATTGTGATACATCGTTTCATAAAACTAATACGTGTAAAAGCGATAAGAAAAATGCTAGTATACCTTTAACAGCTGAAATAGGCATCAAATTCACAGGATCTGGGCTCCATTTCGCCAACCTTAATATTCAGCATATACTCTCTAAATTAGATGAAATAAAATTTCATTTACAGAATAAAAATTCACCTCAACTTTTAGAATTATGCGAAACGTTTTTAACAGAAAATATACAGAATGAATTGCTTCATATAACACATTACACTTTCGAGAGGAGAGACCGTTCCCATAAAAAGGGCGGCGTACTTTTAGTCTATATACAAGAACATATAAAATATAAAAGACGACATGATATAGACTCTGCTGATATTGAATCGATTTGGTTAGACATAATTGGAAAACAATGTAAATCGTTTTTAGTAAATTTTGTTTATCGTCCCCCAAACCCGAGTCAAACGTGGATTGACATGTATGACTCACAAGTGGACATTGCCGATACTAGTAATGTAGAGTATTATATTCTTGGTGATTTTAACATTAATCACTTAAGTGATAAAAAATACGACAATTCTAAATGGTCAGACTTTACAGTGAAATACGGATTGAAAAATATTGTTACAAAACCGACTAGTGTAACGAAAAAATCATCAACGATAATTGACCATATTTATACAAATTGTATTAAAAACGTGCTTAACGTTCATGTAACACCATTGTCATTAAGTGATCACTTTCCAATATGTTTCACTAGACATACGATAGATAATTTCAAATGTTTTGAACGAATTGATCACAAATCGATATCTTACCGATGTTTTAAGAATTTCAATGAACAATCATTTCAAAATGATCTTATCTCATCAGGAGTTGATATGATTGAAACAATAGTCAATCCGAACGATGCTTTAAATGTATTTTATTCTATTGTGAATCAAGTTTTATCTAAACATGCTCCTATTAAGCAAAAAAGAGTAAAATATGATTTTCAACCGAACTGGTTTACTGATGAAATAAAAACAATGATATTTGAAAGAGACTAGTACCATAGAAATGGTGAACACGACAAATATAAGATATTAAGAAATAAAATTACAGCCATAATTAAAAAAAGTAAGAGGGCATTTTTTAATCAAGCGGTGAAGGATAAAAAGGATCCAAGCTTTATCTGGAATAATTTAAAGGATATTTCTCATTTGAAAAAAATAGCAAGATAATTTTACCGGAGCAACCACAAATTGGTGATAGAGAAGTTTCTGGAGGACTCAATATTGTTAATGAACTTAACATTCACTTTACCAATATATCAAATATTATAGAAAAAACGCCCTCTAAACCCGAACGTTTTAGTAAACTGAAATATGACCTAAACGTTAAATTAGGGCACAAAACGTTCCAATTGAATTATATATCACCACTTGAGATAAAACAGATCATTGATAAACTTGATATAAGTAAATCAACTGGGATAGATGAGATTGGCCAAAGAGTAATTAAATATTGTGGTGACTTCATCACACCATGCATTGCGTCTATTATAAATAACAGTATCATTAACGGAATATATCCTGACTCCTTGAAAACTGCACGTGTGTTACCATTGTTTATATTAGGATGTAGAGATGATCCAAGTAATTATCGTCCAATTTCGATATTGCCAACAATATCAAAAATATTTGAAAGCCACATTGCAAACCAAGTTCAAGATTACTTCCATTCTACAAACATTATACACACTAAACAGTCTGGATTTAGGAAAAACCATTCCTTTTGTACAGCGTTAACGAGTTTAATAGATGCATGGGTAAAAGATATTGACAGTGGCAAAATTGTTGGTGCTGTCTTTCTAGACCTACGAAAGGCATTTGATCTAGTGGATCATGCAATTCTACTACATAAATTAAACTTGTATCATTTTTCTGAAAATTCGATAAAGTTTTTTAAATCCTACTTATCTAATAGAAAACAATTAGTTAAAGTCGGAAACATACAGTCTGGCTTGCTTCCAATATCATCAGGAGTACCTCAGGGATCCATTCTTGGTCCACTGCTGTTTCTAATATATATATATCAATGACATTGCGCTTTGTAAAACGAATATGAACATCGATTTATTTGCAGATGACTCAACATTGCATGAAACCGGTAGTAATATAAACATCATTGAAAGTAAACTACAACTACATCTTGATCTCGTTGTCGATTGGTGCCAAATAAATAACATGTCATTGCATCCAACTAAATCCAAGTGTATGGTTATCGGAACTATATATAAAACAAAACAAGTTAGTAAATTAAATCTTACAATCGATGGAACAGCGTTAGAAAATGTGACTGTGGAAAACTGCTTGGAATCTATACTGATAATAACCTAAAATGGCGTCCGCAAATAGAAATTGTTTGCAAAAAAATCAACTGTAAAATCTCACTTTTGAAACGTCTATTGTTCTACCTCAATGATGAGATGAAACGTTTGTTTTACAATGCATATATCCTTCCAATTCTAGATTATTGTTGTCATATTTGGGGCAAAGGAAACTCAAGTTACTTGAGTTAAAGCCTTGCAAAATAGGGCTGCAAAAATCATTCTTAAAATTCCTAAACGATCATCTTCAAACGGATTGTTACAACAACTTCAGTGGCTAACGTTTACAGACAGGTGTAAATATCACTGTGGAACCCTTGTCTATAATACCCTTAATGGAAAGGCTCCGAGGTATATTTCTGAATTGCTAATCTTTGCAAATAATGAACACTATTCTCTAAGATCAACTTCAAAACAATATTTAGTTTTGATACAAACACCGCGAACTAACTATTTCATGGATTCCTTTTCATACTACAGAATGAAGGTTTGGAATACTATTCCGGATGAAATACGAAATGCAAAAAAGTTAAACACATTTAAGCATAATTATAAAGTGCACCTCTTGAAATGTGCATATCATTAGTTTCATTAAGGTATATCATCTTTTCAATATCTTAAAGATTGAAATAACTGTTGTTTTATAAATTGTTGTGTTTTATTGAGTGTCTGTCGGCGTGTACATGATGTATATTGAAATAATTGTTATGTTAATTAAACATGATTTGTATAGAATAATTATATTCAAAACATCAAAAGTGCTTGTATAGGAATGTATAAGTGCGATGCAGATTTTTTATGATTTACCAAATGCATTTTGTTTTTGTTTGTTTGTTTTTCTTCATAGAAGGCCACATTGTACATATGATGTTGTTATGGTTGAACCTGTAATTATGTCATAATGTGTTTATACCTTCTCTAAATAAAGATATTATTATTATTAAATACTGTTTTTAGGAGAAAGATGCAACAATGACGTCATCCATTGTAGTTCATCAATATAATTACCACATACTATTTGATATCGATGAGCGTTAGTTTTGAATTGTAAATACATTCCTTTGTGGTATTCATGAGTGCAGGTTAGTTAGTCATTATTTGCTCGAAAAGCATGTGATAAGAAAAATGAATAAAGACTCTGACACTCGTCATCAAATAATACATAATTGTTTTCAACTCGTTTAGGAAATATGTAAGTACGCTCGTCAAAAGCTCGCTTACTTACATACAGTGAAACTGCGTTCCCTCAAACAAGCGGTCGTTCGAGAACCGGCGTTCCCTCGAGGTCGGAGCTTGGTCCCGAACTATTTTCGTTCTATTTTCATATAAAATATACCCACGCTGCATCGAAACCTAATTATGTCGAGCAGTCGAGCAATATCCTCGGTCCCAAGTACACAAATCGTGCACAAAACCTTATGGCTCCCTCGAGGACATAATTTCACACTCTTTCCCGAACGCGTGTTCCAAAATAAACAAACAATTGCTAGGTGTTAAAATTTTCGCAAGTTGTAAAAATTGCAATGACAGTTGAAAGGCAATTTGATAAGGTGTGAAAACCCGTTTTTCACTGTTAACGCATGACCGATATTAGTTGATATGGGCATTTGAGATGATACTTATGAGAAGTTAATGAAGAGAAGTTAACGCTTTAGATGTGGTCAGAAGGTTCTTTGAATTCACTGCCGATGCTGACAGTGATCTTCAGGCGCTCTGTACGCTGTCACGTCACATTACGATTGAACAGTTTCGCGAAACCGACAAGATGCGCCAATCAACAATCCTTGATTTTGCGAAACTTAAATCTGACTAATGCCACAATTTGTACTGTCATTCAAATGTTGCTTGTTACGAAAATGTGCTTTTTTGTTAAAATAAACATTTTCTTTTTATTCATTTATTGTTTTTTTCTTTTGCGTTTTACATTTAGTTTACGTCAACTTTTGAACATATTAGCGATTTCCACAACGAAACACACAATCGGTGTCTTAGTAAACAGTCTGTTTGACGACTTCAAACTTAAAATACACTGAAAGATATCTCATATCAAACTGAAAAATTGAAATTCGGGTCGTTCGAAACATCGGTTCCCTCGAAGTTTTGGCTCGGTCCCTGGCGACCTCGAGCGATCGCAGTTTTACTGTATTTCCTTAACTTGTTGAATAAAATGACGACTCGTGACAGGTCCTATATGAGTATCATTAATTGAAGTTTCAAGCGATGGCAAAATTGTGCTTACACACTATAAATGATTACCATTGGTGGTTTGAACTTTAGCATCACTGGTGGCATGTTTCTCAGCCTCGATTTCACATCGTTGCCTATGGCAACGCTAAGCACGAGGGCTAGAACAGCAAGTGTAATACTGAAACAAGATATAATGATTCATTATAAATTTGTTTACGTCACAATGCGTTTACTGTTAGTACGTAGTTAAGGTAGTTCATTTGTTCTAGTCAGCCAAATTAAACTTATTAAATTTAACATTAAACAGTAAATGGGTCCTTAATTTAGACTGAGTCAAGAGACTGAAAAATTAATGTAGGAAAAGAATCACTATAACATCATATCTTGTCTGTTTTGTTTTAACATTTTGTTCCTATTGATAAGTATCTTTTGGGCAGGTTTTCTTACGTTTTTTTATTGATGATTGGACTTGTACAATTGTTTTCACTTTTTAATAGTATTTTCAATAAAACGAAACTAAATTATAAGATTGTGTTTACTCACTGGGTATACATATGAGTAAATACTTTAAATGGGTCGGTTTAGACGTCTACAAAGAACTCTACTACAGCTGCTACTGCCGCTTCTGCCGCTGCTGCTACTACTACTTCTACTATTACTAAAAGTGTACAACGGAATAAAAAGAATCAACCAATTCGGTTACGTTACAAATATGTTCATGGCGGTGCGTCTTCAAAGTGATTATAAAAGAAGTCGGAGTTTTAATCGCTACAGTTGTTTCTTAGACGCACATGACAGACGGATACGCGACGTTCACCACACGCATTAAAAGATGGTTCAGTGGTCTGTTGATTTTTTTTTAAATTAGTGCTTGCAAGTTGCTAATGATTTAACATGTATAATAATACCAAACGACTTGCATAATTACCAAGACGATGGGCGGTTGTATAGGCCTACAGCTTTTAGTACTGCTAACCAAAATCAACTATCCTCAAATCTTCTTTTTGACATTGCATGTTTAAAGAATTAATGCGCCGGGTTGAAACAATAACACGAATGGTGTAATATGGTTTAATAAGTGTGGATTTACCACTGTATTTTAATACGTTCATAAAGTTGAAACGTTAATGTTAATCTGAAAGCACGGTAAAAAATAAATAAATAAATCTTGATGAAATACCGAGGGGTATACATAATTATAGATAGTTATGCAGAATATGGAAATTTACCTACTAGAAATACTTTAAATGTCCACAGGTAATATTTAATGAACATAACACAAAAATACTAGCCAAATGAAGGCAACGTAAATATATCCTAATAAATATAGAGTATCAGTACTGTTATGAAACTACCTTGTTGTATTAAAAAATAAACAGTTTATCATTGCACGTACCTTTTCTTAGGTATCTGTTATATTTTGGGTGTGATTTTATTGTGCACAAAAAATCAATGGGCTCGGGTTACCCGACCCTTCTCACGAAATAGGCGTCGACCCTACCGTTCGTATAGTGAGTTGGTATTTTCTTTAAAAGTAATGATAATTGTTGTAGGCATATGTTTTAATATGAAGTTGAAACCGTTTATGCAGAGTATTACTTAAACATCAATCACGAATGACACAATAACGTTCTTAAAAACAGCTTAAAAATATAAAATAAAAGCTTACCTGTCCTACCATTTGCTTTTGCATGTTAACAAAATTAATAAAAAAACAATATAACGCGTGTCGCTCCTCAGCTTTTCCTCGCTTTCATTTAAATAATAAGAATGTCTGGAGAAAGAAACGCTTTATGTATAGTTGCATCGGCACACTTGTTTTCATTGATTAGCTAGTGGTTCTTATACATAAGTGTAGCACACCCCTGATAAAAACATTTAACTGAATCTTCTCCATTTTAATGTTTTGCCTTTGTCTACATATTTTTGAGGGTTTCAAGGTAAACGTTCGAATTCATCCAGAAGCATAACTATTTTATTATGTTTTCCTTTTTTGTTTTCATACTTGTATTTTCATTAAAAAGTAATTAGATTCATTTCCACAAATTCCTATTAACTTCTTTATTAATATTGAACTTTATATATAGCCCCTTAGGGAGCATTATGCAAAAAATGTTTTACCGTCTCGTTTTTAATAACAAAGGGTTTAAAATTCCCAACAACCTATTTCAGCCGTGTTAATGAAATCCTCATATGAATATTTCTATAACTAAATGAATTTGCTTCCAATCGTAGATGTTCCAATTCTTTACGCTCTCAAAACAGTTTGTTAAATTGTGATTCCATATAGCTATTTCAAAACACAGTTTGAATATTATTTAACTTGATTATGTGATCAATTATGCATTTCTTCTGAAAGCAAATATATTTCTTGTTTCTCCGATACCTACTTATCACCAAAATATTGAAACAATAAATGCAAAACAGGACATTTCTTTTCTCTCAGCTGATGCCGTGTTTATGAAAATATGATGTTTTTGAATCAAGAAATAATACACATTAATAAATACAACAAATCTACGTGCGGACCGACAACCAAGTGAAGGGCCCATTAAAGCCCCTTATTTATACGTTGTCCCTGCTCAGATAATCATAAAATCATGTTAATTATTCGACAATGAATATTAAGGTATTGATTAGTAATGAATTCATTCGTCGTGTTCATTTATAAAAAAATATTATGTAAATGCATCCAAATTATGTCATCCATTAGCGAAGCACACATTTAGCTATCAATTAAACGAGTTAATTGATTTATTATAATGCATTATAACGTGTACGTCATTTGTCTTTAACGATAAAGTACATTTTTAACATTCCCCATAGTCCCTAAGTACAAAAAAGTCAAAATATCGCACTATCTGTTATCTTTACGCCAAGCATACGCTTGTATTCTTGCTTTACTCATTCAATTTAAATTAGTTGCCTTAACCTGTATGTTATATGTCTAAATACATTTTGGTTGGTAATCAGTATTGGTGTTATTGGAATTAAGAACGATGGGGCAAGTTGGATTGCTTGTTAGAAGTAATAACTTATATGTTACCAAACGAGTGATTAAAGTCAACAATATATGCGTAAAACCAATTTCATTTAATTGTGAATCTAAAAAATCAATATTTCATTCAAATCGTCCATATATTCAACACAACGCTTACTGGCAACCAAACTTAACACTAGCCTACAAAACTCTCCTGAATAGTCCCTAACAAAACTGACCCACACTGTTGCTTTCCATATAAAACATGCCATCCTCAAGCCGCGACAATCACCATCAAATATGTCAACACCCCGCTGCGTTTCATGCATTCGGCTCATACTTTATACTTATATCAAACAAAAACACAGACAATGCTTATTAAAATGTATACTTCATAGAAATCGGTTCTAATGTTAAGACCGTTTTAATTAAATTTTAATAAAGCGATGTTTAGGACCTGAAATCAAGCATGTAAATCAAAGAATCATAAATGAGTCGATAAGTATATTTGGCGTGATTTCATGATTATAAATCAACTTTTAAATTTAAACACAGGAATGAGATTGAGGCCATTTTAAAATCACTGAAATAATGACATTTTTATTTTGAACGAAACTGACTTCAAGCTTAAAGCTTGAACAGACGGGGTGAAACGAATCAATATATTTTATAATAGTGTCTATCTAAAATAGAAATAAAAATCTGCCTTCTAATTTTTATAGAAATACATGGTAAAGATATGTCTTATATCTCTCAAAAATAATCCACTGGCGTATTATGTTCTAGAATGACTTTATCCAAGCAAGAATTAACATATATCACTCATTTTTATATTAAATGTTCTGAAGGATGCGACATTATTAATATATATATATCTTAATACTACGTGAGCTTTAAAGCATACCATTTATTTACGAACAATCTTTTCTTGCCGAATAATTGCACGAATGATCTTTGATAAATGACTATGTTGGAGAAATACGTTTCTGCACTTGAAAATATTTGTTTGACGGTATATTTGCATATTTAAAATTGACTGTCGGCTAATTTAAATGATCATTAATTTAGATAAGTTGGTAGTCAGACACATTTTTCTGTCAGTCGAGGCTTAATGTGTCTGCCTGTTATGGAAGCGTCCAGGTGCCAAAGTGAAAAATATTTTCCAGTATACTATCTCCTAATTAGGAGATACTAACTCATAATTATGACTTACTAAGTCCTAATTACGAGATACTATCTCATAATTAGGAGATACTATCTCCTAATTACGACTTATTAACTCATAATTACGACTTTTTAAGTGCTAATTAGGAGATACTAACTAATAATTATGACTTACTAAGTCCTTATTACGAGATACTATCTCATAATTAGGAGATACTAACTCATAATTATGACTTACAAACTGCTAATTATGAGATACTAACTCATAATTAGGACTTACTATCCCCTAATTAGGAGATACTAACTCATAAGTATGAGATAGTATCTCGTAATTAGGACTTAGTAAGTAATAATTATGAGATACTATCTCATAATTAGGAGATACTATCTCCTAATTATGACTTACTATCTCATAATTAGGAGATACTAACTCATAATTATGACAAAAACGATGGTGATGACGTTGATGATGATGATGGTGATGATGATGATGGTGGTGGTGGTGGTGGTGGTGATGATGATGATGATGATGATGATGATGATGATGATGATGATGATGATGATGATGATTGTGGGGATGATTGTGGAGATCATAATGGTGGTAGTAGTTATGATTGTGGTGATGATGTTGTTGGTTGTGATGATGTTGTTGGTAATGGTGATGATTAAAATTAGGGCTTTGCATATTACTGTCATCTTTAAGAAAATATTGGACAAGTTGGCAGCCAAGTTGAGCCAAAATGGCAGTTAAAAAAATCTTGGAGTGTTCAAATGACTAGTGCATAGAAACACAATCAATGAAAGAAAGAAGTCCATGATGACCCTATTATTAGTTTGAATTACGTTGAAAGTATGTACGTGAAGTTAGCGGCCTAGCGGCCCACCGGCTCAGCGGCGTGAAGTTAGCGTCCTCGCGTCCTCGCGGCCTAGCGGCGTGAAGTTAGCGGCCTAGCGGCCTGGCGGCCCAAAATGCTATCCTATTTTCTTAAAAAAAAACAAAGAAATAACAACTGAGTTTTAAGCACACACTATCACTCTGAGGCGATTTTCAATATTTTAAAAAATAATCGAACAAGCAGTCAGCTTTTCAAAGCATGTGAACATGCCTCTCCTTCTACTTTTTTATATGTATATTCTGTTTTTATGCCCAAATTATCACTCTTTTTTAAAAAGTCGATCGAGCACTTAAGCGGCCTAGCGGCGTGAAGTTAGCGGCCTGGCGACCTAGCAGCCTAAAATGGTTTCCTATTTCAAAGTATGTATACATATGGAAGCGTCCAGGTGCCAAAGTGAAAAATATTCATATATACATGCGCTTTCTTCCAAAACTGTAATAATCGCGAGTTAGTATCTTGTAATTAGCACTTAGTAAGTCCTAATTATGAGTTAGTATCTCCTAATTAGGAAATAGTAAGTCCTAATTATGAGTAAGTATCTCCTAATTAGCCGTTTGTAAGTCATAATTATGAGTTAGTATCACCTAATTATGAGATAGTATCTCCTAATTATGAGATAGTAAGTCATAATTAGGAGATAGTATCTCCTTATTAGGACTTAGTAAGTCGTAATTAGGAAATAGTATCTCCTAATTATGAGATAGTATCTCATAATTAGGCCTTAGTAAGTCATTATTATGAGTTAATATCTCCTAATTAGGAGATAGTATACTGGAAAATATTTTTCACTTTAGCACCTGGACGCTTCCATAGCCTGTAGCCCGTTTTTGCTATTTTTTTAATCTTGAAACTAAGGTTATAATATTCGGAAGTATGCGGTAAGTTCAATTAATTTCATAATTAATGGAAGCTTTTTACAACTTTCTTCTATCTGCCGCAGATTTCAAACACCTAGAAAAAAATACGTTGGGAAAATTTGTGAAAGCAAAATTTGTTTTTTACATTTGTAGTAACTGATGGAGCTTACATATATTTCTGACAAGCTACGCAAAGTTATAGTCGTGGAACATTGAGTGCATTTATTTATTAATGATATGGTAAATTATGTATATTCATGTTTAACGATAGCAAAGACAACTTCTGTATAACTTAAATTTGTATTTGTTATACAGAATGTAGGAGAAATTCACGATTATCCCAATACTTTACTGTTTCAATATATTCCATATTAGTTGTCTACTGTAATCTGGGAGCCATTTATACTTCCCCTATGTTTTTTTAAATAATAATTACCATTTGTTTGCAGTTTGTGTCGATTTTAAGCAACATTATATAATGTCCGTCACTTTTCGTGATTTTTCTTCATATATATATAAATTCAATGTTCAAATGCTGTTTTTTACTTATGAAATCAGATTCATTTGAAAATGATACGCAATTTGACCTCTTGAATTTGGATTAAATTAATGCAAACTAATGTTTTTAATATACATTTTCGTTATTAAGTGTTTTAAACAGAAAGCATGTTTTCTTCTAATCCTGTTTTTGATGTATTCTTGCTATGCAATATGTAAGGAAAGTACAAAAATTGGTAATAAAAGAATATTGATTTGTATTTTAATGCATGCAATCAGTTTTAATCAATACATTGGTTATGGTCAAGAAGGCAATAGGTGGGGAATTCAACAATTACTACTTATAGAATCCAGTATTAAATACCATTAACAATGCACGAGAAAGTTTTTAAATGATTGTTTTACAATATTCAATTCAATTTTAATAAAATACCTGCATGCTCACAATCTTTATTAGTCACTAAATTTAAAATGCATTAAATTATCACTTTATTACGTTGTGTTGTTTTCGAAACTTAAAACAGCCATATGGTAAACGTTTGGTGAATATACTGATTGTTCAATTTTTAGTTATATTGATTGACATGGTCATGAATTAAACCTATAATTTATCTTACACAAAACAAAATTAATATGAGTTGTATTTTTTTAACAATTATATTCATCTTGGTGGTTCGTTACATATTATCATACATGTAGATTCAGAATACAAAATACTGAGAGGTTTGCAAAATCAAATTAAGCAGCTTTAATATTGTGAATACACTTTATAAAATACAATTTAAATTTCCGCCTTTCAAAACACACTTTCATATCACTTAAAATAATATGTAACAATGGTATACCAGAGTTTTATAAAGATAAATAAAACCTAAGGCCGTGAAACATTACCTGTAAATTAAATACGTTTTGTTTTAGTTCAGTGATAGCAATAGCTGGCCTTGTCCTCGTCCTTACTGTTGTCACAGGCAACGATGTGAAAATGAGCTTGCGAATGAGGCCACCAGTAATGGTGAACTTTAACCCCGTCAAGGTAATTGTGATTTGAAGCTTGTCAATAACAAGACTGGATACCGAATAATACACATGTACGATAGAGAGTTTAATTACATAAACAGATTTTACACACATTTCTTTATAAGTTATTATTTACATAAGTATGCAAAGTAGAAGGAGTAACCAATATTTTTAGTTTTTATAATTCAGTAGTTTAGTCAACTGTTGAAAATTGCCGGCTTCCCTATTCCATTCGGTATAATGCCATGATGTATATATGACTTAACTAATATCGGTGTTGACATCTTAAGGGAGTGACGATGGTTTACTGTTACGAAATGGCCATACAGTATTTTATTCACGGTAACGCAATTCTTTGCGACCATTTAGGGATGCTAAGAAGTAGGAACGCAGGTCCTTAACGTTTCTACCTATGCCAGAACAACAACCGCTTATTACGATTGCATACGATACATAAAACTATCTTTTGTCTCACAGAGGATGGGCCAGTGGTTTAATCAGTACTGGTTCGTTCCATGCACATGGTCAGGATCTAGCCAGCTTACAGATCATACAATAATAAACATGCCCGGTGAAAAAGATGTGGTCAGACAGCAAATTATGTGGAGGTAGGTGGAAACACATACGTGTGTTGGTATTTTTTCGATTACTTCAAGAGCATTGGCTATGATGTGGAGGTAAGTTGCAACACATGCGTGTAGTTATACATTGGCTGTTCCATCAGGACCATTGGTTATGGCATAGAGTTAGGTGGGAACACAAGCGTGTAGTTATATATAGGCTGTTCCTTCAGGACCATTGGTTATGACATGGAGTTAGGTGGGAACACAAGCGTGTAGTTATATATTGGCTGTTCCTTCAGGACCATTGGATATAATTTGGAGGTAAATGGGAACACAAGCGTGTTGTTATATATTTACTGTTCCTTCAGTGCCATTGGATATGGCGTGGGGGAGATGGGAACACAAGCGTGTAGTATGTATTGACTGTTCCTTCAGTGCCATTGGATATGTCGTGGGGGTAGATGGGAACACAAGCGTGTAGTTATTGTTGGCTGTTCCTTCAGTGCCATTGGATATGGCGTGGGGGTAGATGGGAATACAAGCGTGTAGTTATTGTTAGCTGTTCCTTTAGGACCATTTGATGTGACGTTGAGGTAGATGGAAATACAAGCGTGTAATTATATATTGTCCGTTTCTTTAGGACCATTCGATGTGACGTGAGGGAAAGTGAGAAAGCGCGTAGTTTTATATCGACAATTCCTTTAAGACCATTGGTTATGACGTGGGGATAGGTAGGAACACAAGCGAGTATTAATATATTGGCTCTTTCTTCAGGAATATTGGATCAGGAAAATTGGATATGACATAAATGTAGATGGGATCACAAACATATAGTTATATATAGGCGATTCCCTACATGCAAAGATTCCTTACATGCCAAACCAAGGTCTTGATAAAAAAGCATGTATATTAAATTATTTATAAAAAATATCCTTCGTTCTAAAAATGGTTATCCTAGTAGACATTGACCTTGCGTAGTAACACTGGCATCATACCGAATGCGTAAACAAATAAGAATGCAAGGTAGTCGTAAAAATAATTTACATTCAAGCGCTGTTTAAAACTTTTATTCCAATCATAGAGTGTGCTGACGCTGCATACAGATAACACTCTTTGATTTCGTAATCGGTTTATAACTGATCGGTAAAAAGGTAAGTAATTGTATATACAAACCGAATATCATTAGTTATTATCATGCGAAACTTAACACCCATTACACACTCATTGGCATGGTTAAATAGTGGTAGTTTGTAAATAGAAACACACCTTTTTTATGCGACACAGTCTCATAAGACATTGATTTTTCAGGTCGAAAGGCCAGTGTGTCGAGCACAGACTGTATACCAACAAGGTTCAAGGAGTATACAAGCTAAGTACTTTAGAGACTGTTTTCGACGGAGATTTAAGTTGTACATGTATATACGCTCGTCGATAATAGCGCTTAGTACTGAAGAGGCTGTTTCGAACTAATATTAAAGGAGTAACCACATTCGTTAATAACAGCGGTCAGTACTTTAGAGACTGATTGCAGCCAGGATTCAAAGAGAATACACGCTATTCTATTTCATCGGTCAGTAATTGATAGGGATGATTGCATTTTAAGGAAGTTGACTTTCCAACTACCGCAGTTGGAATTGAACCAATAATCAAAGCCTTAAAGAAGCATTTAGGTTTTGCTGGTGATTAGTTATTGAATGAATATTTAATGCTAATATCGATGTTTTGTCGTCTCATTTTGTTGACATTTTCAACGGTATTTTTGAAGGTATCATGTTTCTTAAATTGAAGAAAAATGATTGCTTTGTTTATCAGAATTTTAAAAGTATAGCTCTTGTACATAATGCCAAACATTGTGAACATCAAACTGTCATGAGCGGTGCCCGATTTGGTTTTAGGAGAGGTCTCTCAACAGCAGATGTTTTTTTTTTGTATTGAACGTTACCATAAGTAAATTGTATAGTGAAAAAAGGTGCTTAGCCTGTGCATTAAACGACTGTAAGGAAGCATTAGATATTATATACATAAGGAAATGGTCTATTGTTGAAACCATATAATTTCGGTATACGTTGCATACATTAAAAGTCATACGTTAATATAGAAAAATAAGTGCTTAACCTGTGCATTAATAGACTGTAAAAATGTATTAGATAATATGTATATAAGGAAATGGTCTATTGTTGAAACCATATAATTTTGATATACGTGGCAAACATTAAAAGTCATACGTGATACATAACCCAAGGTAAAAACACGAGAAAGAAACTGTAGCAAAATTCCTACCTTCTTTGAATATTCTGTAGCCTTTCTGTAGCAAGGCTAAATTATGACCCCGATATTATTTTTCCTTTTTTTTAAGAAGATCTGGAGTTATTTGGTAATGGATGTTGATAATTAGGGTGCTACTGTAGAAAAAAATATTTGTTAATATTATGTTATTTACAAATGTCAAGGTAACAACGGGGCTCTCTCCCGATGTTAGAATGTGCTAGATTTATATTGTAATTGTTGAGGATTATAAATTAACCCTGATAAAAGTAAAATAGTCGTATTTACAAAACCTGGTTCTGAAATGTGGCCATGGTTAACTGTTAACGTTAAGAACTTGATTATTTATGACTTTTACTTAATAAACATTGTAATTGTTTTAAATTACCTGTTTGTTATATGATATGTTACTGTTTGTTGCAAATAAAACATTGTTTTTTTTTCTTAATGTTTGTTTTTACATTCTCAATGTTAATATAAACAAAAGTTTGTACAATTTGATAACAGATAACGTTTCTGAATTATTAAAATATCAAATCGTTTTGTGTATGACCAGTAAGCAATAGAATAGTAGTACTAGGTGCCTGTTTGAAAGTTCAACCAGTCTGAATATTTCGGATGTAAACAATGCTTCTGAATGATTTCTGATCCAGTCGGATTTCCCATAATGAACCCTTATCAGTACTTTGCTTCTTCCCGAATGAAATTTTTCCTATAAAGACTTGCAAAACATGTCTTATAAGTGCGTTAAGTCAGTTAATACAATGACTTTAAAAAGCTTGATACAAAAATACCGAAATTAAAATAAGCATTTTAGTTTGAATATATTTCAAACGCATCCCACTCTTACCAGGAAACCTCCTAAGCGGAGAGCTCCGTATAGTAGCCACCGACTACAACTGTTTCAACATTGGATGGGGCTGCACGTGACTCAATGCAAAGGACAACACGTGTGATGACCCTTATCTTACAATTTCGACCCGCATGATCAAGCCTGACCCGAACTGTCTACAGTAGGTCGACAGTGCTCGCTAATGTTTTCCAACTTCGACTTGGGAACTTGCTGAGAGTACAACATGGGCAGAGTAAGTGATGCTGATGTCGTTACTTTCGACTTGATCATACAGTTATAAAGCCAACACTGCCAGTATATTTAATAATATTCTTTGTCGGTATGATTGTTTATTGTAAATGCGAATCACATCCTGTTGAAAAAATGGCTGCCAGATATTGCTTAAATTATACTATGACTTAAGTTGAAGGTTTTTACCTCAATATATAAATGGTCATATTCTTGATTGATTTTCAGGTTGCCTTGCCCCTTTGCATCCACCAAAGAAAGGACTCTATTAAATGGAACTGTGTCACAGATTTTATGTTGGCAACAATTATTTCATTTTTGAATTCTGTTAAATTTAGATTATTTATAGTACATATCTCTATTAACAAGCAATGGGCTAAAGTACTTTTGAACAGAATTTTGTAAAAGTTTCGCAAAAAACATTTAATGTAAAATAACAGAATAAATATAATTAACAAAAAACTCTATTAGTATTTGTAATTATTGAAACAAGCACACACATTCGTGCGACATTTATTTAAATATGAATGAGTTCCTTTAAGGTTGCTGTATAGTTACGGGGTGATTCACTATTATACATTCAAATGTTTTTCAAGTATTTCCCTTCAAAATATAATACCTCTAATATGTCTCCAATTAATGATAGTGGTATGTGCAATGTTATTAATGATTTATGACCTCAGTTACATTTAAACTTAAAATATGGTGTATTATGAAGAAATATAAATAATACCACATACCTTTAAACGTAAAAACGTTACACCTTATTCTTGTTTATTAATAAAAAAAATGGTTAACGGTTTTTAAACCGTACGCGAAGATAGCATGATAACATTTTAAGCAAGTGTGTTCATATAACTATGTATTACTCTAGCAGTGAAATTATGTTTATACCCAACGTCTGTAAAATATTAAAACATTGTTAATACTAAACCATGGTTATATTCGCCAGAAAAAAAACTATTCATGTTCGTTTTGTTTGTGAAAAAGTCAAGGCTCTTTCCCTCTATGAATGAACTCGTGGCATTTGTGTTTAAGGCATTAAACTGTACTCAAACATACTGTAAACATAATCAAGAAAGTTTAACTTTCTCTTTATTACATTGAGGTATTGTTAATGACATTCTTTTTTTCAATACATTTATTTTTGCACACCCTTTTGCGGCTGTATTGCACTTTCAAACATAATAATGTTAAATTAAAGTCTTTACAAACTAGTAGAAAAAATCATTTCAATTCCATATTCTTAATTTTGCAGATGCCATCGATCATCAAGGTGAATAAACCCTATTTTAATGAATAATGATTGAATGTGTAATATTCGAAATGATAAATGACTTAATTAAGATACGATGATTCAGTAAAATAGAAATGTAGCCTAGAAAACAGTGAACTCTTTTTGAAAAGCCGAACTTATAGTTTGAATTGGATAAATTAAATGGGTGAATAGATTTTTAAATAAAACTTGGAAACTGTGGATGGATGAATGGGTGGATGGATGAATACTTATGTGGCTACCCTTTTGTTCGTTTAATCATTATCATGGTGACATAAAACCAATTTTAGTTACAGATAAGCTACTAAAAGACATAAGCACACATTTTGTCCTGTATTAATTATTCTCTTTTGTTCTCCTTTCCACATAAGTACCTATCCATTCGCTCTGACAGGCATAAATTATTAGAAACTCTGAGAAATGAATCATTTTAATGTACGCTCAATCTTATCTAAAATTTTGTAAAATATGATTATAAGAACTGTAAATATAAAAACCTAAAAAAAAAAAACCCAACCAAGTGTCAAAATTAAATAACAAATTAAAAGAAATATGCAAATTTGTTTTGACATACTTCTAACTTCAGCAGACAACATGGAATGTTTTAATTTGCCTGAATTTTATTTGTCTTGTACGAACACAAAGTACTATATTTTATGTACATTGTCTCCCCTTAACCTGATATTTTTTTCAGAAATGCGTTCTTATCCTTGCTATATCATGGAAAATAGCTCAGGGATTGAAAGGAAACTTGAAATGTAAATAGATGGCAGTAAGGGGACGTGTAATACTCAAGAATCATAATTCGTCCCAATTTTTTTTTTTTTTTCTTACCTGATAACGACAATGTCAGTTTAAGGAACATGAACGAATTGATGATTACTTAATGATGAACACTTTTAACAAAATAATAAAAAAATGCACGAATAAAATGTTTTGTAAACTATTATGAATTAAGCATACAATTTATAACAAAATCCAATTCCATTGTTTAAGCAAACACCGCTCTAAACATAACAACAGCAATATATGAGTGAAATTTGCAAACAATAGCGCTTTTATGATATTGACATAAAGTATATTTGAAAAAGAAAATCCCTACCTTCCTTCTTGTATTCGGGATATTACCCTATACAAATAGGTTTTTAGGCATTTCCGTACTGATCAATTTAATAAACATACATGTCGACTAAAAATCAAAACGTGTATGCCCTCCATCTTTGACTGTATTGCGCGAAAACAAAAATCATAATTAACGTTAATGAATTGTCTTATTCAGTAATGATCTCTTTCCCTAGTATCGGTCCCTTTTCATAAATTATATCATATGAATAATTGTCCATTGTGTAAATTATGCATAGATATAACGATTCATCAAACAAGCTATTTATTACTTAAACATCAAAAGTTAAACTTCGTCTTGTGCTAGTGCGAAGCGGTCACGAATTCATTTCAACGTCATTCTTTGATCGAATATAAATATAAAAAAGAAATTACTACGGGAGAGTTTCAAAAATTCGTAATTCCACTTGTCGGCGCGAAAATATATACGCATTTTAGGAATATAAGATAAAAAAATTGTAACTGCCATAGTCATCAGTATTTCTACGTAGTAATATTAGGTCAGAATTAACCAATAAAAACATGTGTGTTTAAATTTAGACTTTATTTGAACTTAACGTGCTTGGCAAACGGCACTTTCAGTGGAATGCATTTGTCTGCACTGAACAACGCCACCCATTACGAAAGTGCTCATATTTATGCACCAGTTTTGCACCCACTGTCTATCTGTCAATTAACTATTTTACATATTAAGTTATACATTTGATAAACAAAACAAAGAAGCAAATCCCTACGGCTAGTACATTCGAAACATTAGAAAAATGTTCTTGCTTCCATACACGTTTTTTTCTCCGTTGCCAAGTGGCATTTCGAAAAATGATTTTTGAATATGACTTCGAAAAATACTGTTAAACTGCTTACACTCAATACTCGTTTTGTCAAAGTAATCGTGACATTGGAAAATGTTCGAGATAACGAACATTCGATATATCCGAAATACAAAAGAATTGCACCAAACAAACCTCACACACTTCCGAGTTCGAGTTATGTCTGTTTACATGCGTCAAAGAAGCGGCCTTGTAATATTTTTCCGTCGTGAAAAAAGCCCAAACTAAAAATAAAAATATGTAATATTCGTGTAAATTTGATTTAATTCACCTTTATTGATAACTCCAACAAATAAATAAAACATACCTTTTTTACCGCGTCCTTCTCTGAATTGGTCGACTGGATCAATTGAACTAACAGGTGACATTTAGAGGTTTCTTTTTGTGATCATTTTGGATTGTCATCGAATGAATAAAAAATTAATGTTATATACCAAAATAAAACTCACGAGCTTGGGTAATAGATGTCCCTTAAATAAACAAACAACTTGAATTATTCATAATACATTATCCTCCAAATTAGGACAGTTTCCTTATTGACACGCTCAGTTATTTAACGACATGCCGCAAACCGTCATGATTATTACACATCTACAGCTCGGTCTGATCTGCGGTTCGACATGAAGAACACAGAAAATGTGTGAAATGCATCCACAGGGACAAAAATATGTCTTTGATATAGCGAAAGATCGAGATAGTAAAATCGACATAATCGGTATTCGTTAATATTGAAAATGAAGGGATCAAATCGGACAGTAGAAAAAGTTCGACACAACTCGACAATCAAGATATCAGAGATCGACATTATGAGTTTGGACTGTATTTCAAAATTTGGTTAACAAGGGAATTGTGGGTTCTAATGAAAGGGAAGTTGCAAAACATCATTTTAAAGTGCAGCTACCAATGCAAGTTGATTTTTCGCCAACCTTTAATTTCTACTCGTGTGCTCGCCGACATTCACAAAAACATTTACCTTGTGATTAGTTATAATCTCTCCAAACTGCTGTAAATTAAGCGAAACGAATCCTGTGTGGAAACAATAATATCTCCAACGCCATTTTAGTAGATCTAAAGATTTGAATTCAAATATTTAGCCATGTTGCAAGTCCTCATCTTGCAAAGATAAAAAGGTATCGGTAAGTAAGAAATGAAGCAAAATATATTTAACTATTTGTTTAACTGAGGCGAGAGAAAAAAAAATCTGTCATAACCGGAAAATCTCGTTTCCGCAAAACACACTACTTTAATATGAACCTATCTTAAACTCACGGCCATGGAATATACTTCTAATTTTCATTTTGCCATCATGTTATGATGATGATGATGATGAAGTCTTATAGTTCAAATCCGTGACGTTTTTTTATTTAATAAGGGAATATTTTTCGGACGAAAATCGATGTATAAAAAGTATCATAAAACACAGTTCAACAATGGTTTATTTGTTAAAAAGGAATTACGTCAGACCTTGTATGGAATTTATAAAATGTTTTTGCATTAATGTAAATACAATGTAACAATCAATACAACATTAGGTGTTGATTGACCTAGGAAACATTGTGATTAAGATAAGCCAACCATTATTTGGATGAAAAGTTGTGTAAGTGCGTTTTAGATAATTATTATCATCGTTATAATTTTTATGTTTTATTGATATTAATAAAATACGGTTTAACATTTCCTTGGGTTGCATTTTTGAAAACCACCAAAATGACGATACAATTTAAGGAGCCAACTGCGTTGTTCTTATCCCCGATAAAATCACGCAATTCAATACTTTTACTTACCCCAATATTTATTTATTTAATTCAAGACGTATTAAAAAGATTGTTTAATCTAATTTAAGAAAACCTTATAGAAATTCTTTCTCACATATTCTGTTAAGTGAACGGCCCGACCGTAACCAAAATCAGATATTATAAAATGATGTGACAATAACGCGGGGAAAAAATCAATCACATGAAACCCTAATGACAACAATACATAGAACATATAATGACATGTTAATTTAGGTTTTTCGGGATCTGCAGACACAAAACAAGCCATAACAAATTAAACTAATTTTATTTAACATGTGTATGAATATGCAATAATTCGCGATCCGAGCATTTTCGTAGATGTTGCGTTCATCGGAAAATATTCCGAAAGGCAGCTCTTTTAAGGAATGGAAATTGAGCTGTAAATATAATGAAATTATATATCGCAAGGATGTAAGTTTCATAATGCCTATATCAAATGAACTTTCGATGAAATGTTTTAAACTTTTCAAACTTAAACAAAATTAACTTTAAAAAGTAGCGTTAACAATTTTTGAATTATTGATGGATGGCTAACCTGAAATTCCGACACATTTATCAATAAGAATGAAACCGCTTAGTAAGCATTGATTACACATTGCTCTAGATTAGCATGACTTGAAATTCATTACCTAAGAAGATGATTGACTTTTTACATTAATCAAAGGTTACTTTGTCTTAATTTATAACAAGTCCATCTGTATTCAGTACTCAGGCCAACTTAATTTAGTTTAAACATTAATATTTACCAACGTTTGTAAAGAAAGTTACTTTAACTATTACTAGTCACTCTCGTTGTTGATGTTGCGCGAGAGTGTGGTCTTGAGTTGTTTAGGGAAACCGGAAAACCCGGAGCAAACCCATTTGTCCAGCTTAGTGATTTGTATCCAAACCAAGCCAGGAATCGAGACCTATGTAAAAAGCGAGTGCGCTATCCACTGCGCTAACCGGACAACTACACAATTAAGGACCGCAAATTGAAATCAGGTATCGCCAGATATTCATTTTGATAAGTTAACCCAGTTATGTTTTGTTTCTGTTAATTAAGTTATATAGCACGAGATACAATTATAACAATAACGATTGGTATATACACTTCAACAATATACAGAATCAACCTTATTATTCTTTTAAGCTACACACTGCAAGTAGCAAATATTTGCGAAAGCCATTTTATCGCCTTCTTTAGAATCATTATTTTCGGCCCTTTCTTTCTTGGAGATTAATTCTGAACGTTTGGAAAAATACAAGAAATGGCAAAACTATTAAACATTTTGTTTACATATCTGCGCCCGGCATAATATTGATAAAATTCACCTATAAAAATCAACAATTAGCCAGTCATCAAAATTATATCGAGCCGATATCGGATAAATATTAGGGATGCACCGATACGCTCAGTATCGATACAATATCGATACAGAGTGCTGGCGATACGTATCGATACACAAGCCGAGCGTATCGATACGAAAACACGTGTTCGGCAAAAACGTTTACTGTCCCATTAATCAATTAATAAATTGATTGTCATCAAAAATATATCGAGCCGATATCGGATAAATATCATTTACATATTTAATTTCATCGATATCTAGAACGAGATGTGACCAATTATCAATTGCTGTCCGGTATTTGTCCATATAAGCTCGACTGGTATCCGATGAGCAAATCAATATATGTCCTATATCGTTTTTGATATCTTTCCAATATGTTGAAGATAACGTCTGGTGCTGGAATATTATTGGGTTTCTAATCCGTTTAAACGTAAACATTATATATTGAAATTATGCTTTAGTTTTTCGTAAACATTCATTGACTATTTTGTTCTGGTTTATATTTAATACACTGGTTATACACTTTTGTCGGATAGTTATCGGACCGATTTATGGACATGTCTATAGACCGGACCGCTCAAACATATAAACAACTTTGGAAAGTTACACACAAAATTATATATACACATATGGCCATACAAAAGAAACCAATAAACAGTTGAACATCTGACACGTATAAGATAAAGCTACACAAAATATACAAATATCAAATTAATAAAGCAAAATATTTGATCGAATCAAGAAAACATCATAACGTTTTATCATAATGCTTTTATAAAAAAAAGTATTTAAAATCCATAACTTATCTTTTCCAAATCGATGTTTTGTATTTTCATGATAGACACTTATTTGGAGAGTTGAATATTGGTTTTGTATGATCCATTTACACCAAATGATATTTGGAAAGCTTGTAAGCAAATAAATAGTGGCAAAACAATTGAGCCTGATTATTTGCTAAATGTGTTTTGTTTAATATGGTATACGTAGTAAAAGATTTTTGATTGTTGTTTCACATTTAATATTTTCTTGAGACATGACCTAATGGCTTAATTGCTCCTTTACATAAAAAGGCGACGAAGATAATACTTATAATTAAATTACAAAGGTATTATATTGCTTAGTTCTTTAGGTAAATTGCTCACAGAAGTAATTGATACTAGAATAAACTGATGGGCTAGTACATTTCATGTGTATATTGAGTCTACGGCAGGTCTTAGGCAGACTATGAACACGTTATGGTGGTATTGTTGTTTTCATTTCTTGTCCACTTGAGAATGTATAAGTTTTGATATATGTATATTGTGAACATAATGTCTATATGTATTGTTAAATCAAATAAAATTTTAGCCATGTTTATTCATTGTGCTTTCCAATTAAGAAATGTTTTCTATTACTATTATAAATAGATTAAGATATGTACACCCACACAAGAAACATTTAAACACATTGTCCTCTCACCACCACAAACTTATTACATTTAAACTTATAATTTTCTATAATTACAAATATTTTTATTTTGTAATTTTGTAAACAATGAATTCTCTCTGATCTATGTATTGTGAATTTCGTTTTCATTTCTTGTCCTCTTGTGAATGTATAAAGTTTAATATATGTATATTGTGAACATAATGTCTATATGTATTGTTAATAAACTGCCTAAAAATGTTTATCAAACACGATAGAAAACGAAACAATGATCTCCTTGTTTGTCCATTTTCAAGTCAGAAACAACATAACAAACGTTTATAAATCTTATGTTAAGTAAATCTTTCTCAATTATAGTCAATCTAAGAACGTATTTATAACAACAAAAATCAATGAAGTATTGGTAAGATGATATTTTCTTGTATGACAATAAAAAAAGATGATTGTCATGAATTTGAAATCCTGTAGATTTTATTTCACTTTGCAATTTAGCTATCTCTATAAAACAAACATGCAGTTTGTAAAATGTGTTTGGCTATTTATGTTGTAAAAGTAGAAGCTATAAGTGATTCTCATATTTATAATCAATGAAACAAACCTAAATTTTGAGTGATAGACTTTAAACTACTTTCATAATAATGTATTTATTGAAAATATCAATTACTGATAACAAGATCGTAATGTTCAGTGTTGTTTTAGCTGGATACGCACACAAATTAAATGACTGGTGGATTCTTAAAGATGTACTCTTAATCCCAAATAAGTTTTACCACATTTGATAATATTTTTTAATACTCCAAAAAGGATGAATAAATGTCGAAAACAATGGTTCTGATGAAGGATACCGAGTTTGATTTGAAAGAAATGAGCCTAAATCACGGTATATCAACTTTATGAGACTACAGTAGACCACAGTAAATCTTTAAGCATCCACCAATCATTGAATATTTGAATATTTTTGCTATTTCTGCTATTAAATACACGGTTACAATCTAGTTATCAGTAATTAATATTTTTCATAAATGTATAATTTAGTAAGTAGTTAAAGGTTTATCAGTCAAAATGTATGTTTGTTAAACATGTTTATATATTGATTTTGAAGAAGAGTGTCATTACAAAGATTTACGGAGATCAAATATCGTCTCCTTAAAAGCGTTTGTGTGATATCGTAAAAGCCCTTGACCTAATCTTGAATACTTATGAGATAGCGGTTAAATCAAAACGGATAAAACAAGATTATGAATTAGGTCAAGTTCATCATTTAAACATGTTGCTTTACTGACGAACTGCAATACAGCGAGAAGTGAACGTGAACTGGTGACTCCTTCGGACACGCTCGAATGCGATTGATTTAAACATATTTTATTCAGCATTCAATTATTCAACATATGCAGACAAACTACACAGATTATACACATACACACAAGTTGTATACAATATTAAGATAGATTCGGACACAAAGCATAGCTTATTAAGTTCCTCTCCGGGACTAGATTACTCGTTTAACTGAAAAAAAATGCGATTGCATGACGATTAGACGATATATATATTTTTTGCGGGAAAGGATGATATTAATGAATGCGATTAATGAATGCGATTAATGAATGCGATTCATTTAGATTGCGGATATTGTGAAAGTACACCATTTTAAAAGGGAACAAATACCGTTTTTTCTGCACCTTTCTTTCAAATTAAGCACGCTACCCTTCATCGGAACCATTGTTTTCGTTATTCAATCATCCTTTTCGGTAAATTACAATAATTGTATAAGTTGTGGTCCTGCTTTTTAAACGTTAGAGTGTATCTGTAATTCATGTTATGTAATGTTAAAGTACGGTATATTATGCCATTTGATGGTGTAAAACAATGTTTGCACTTTAACTGTGAAGCCAATTTTAATGGGACCGGTTATGTGTATACG
Organism: Mya arenaria; assembly: GCF_026914265.1. Classification (NCBI taxonomy): domain Eukaryota; kingdom Metazoa; phylum Mollusca; class Bivalvia; order Myida; family Myidae; genus Mya; species Mya arenaria. The sequence continues at coordinate 30,638,120 of NC_069138.1, read as the reverse complement.
GCTTCAGCTGAATATATTAATATTCTTCTTCTCCGTCCCTCGTTACACATATACTTTACTTTTGTAACACGACAAATTTAAGGTTATAACCATATTCCAGGCATAATACTCCCATTGGTCTCATTCAAATGCGTCGCAAATGTGTTGGACGGACATTTCCAATGTTTCAGAGAGTATTTTTGTGCTATTTGGTTTTAAAATAAACTTTTTACATTACATGCATAATCGCAAATAATCGCAGATATTACACAAACTGTCGATTATTTCCTGAAGATAGAAAACCGCTGTGTTAACTATTTTATACCATTTAATTTATTAATATTTCCTCATTTGTCCATACTTGCTTGTCTGTCGCAGCATTGTAAGTATATCTCATCTTACCATTTATTTGTTTCATACGCCTTCAATAATTTCATACCTATTGAATAAACAACTCCCTTAAACACGTACATATGCCATGGTATTTCAGCTATCGACATTTGTTTTATTTTATAGACATCTGAAAACGTGAATCCAATTTTGCGCATTGTATAGTCATGGTAGCATTTGTTACAACAGATATACTAAACAGCTGTATAGACAATTCGGAACTTTACACGGCTAAGGTATAATGTAAGGCATCTTCGTGTATAGAGTTCAGTGACCTTAAATGACATGACTTGTTATTAAGATAAAACATCAAAATTTAATTAATTTTATAATTATGCATTCCGTTGATATTTTGTTTAGTATTCTATCATTTTATACATTTCAAGTCGAGGATCAAAGGCCCGCTAATGGGGCTAGTTGTCCAGCGTAAGCCATTAACGTGCGATTAATCATTGTGATGCTGGAACATCATTTTTCATTTAAATGTAACTCTTAAACAATAGGCTTGGTCATCTGTCTTTGTTGTCAAGTTCAGTATTTGTTCGGCCTTCACCCTATTGCTTTATCCAAGTAAGCTATTGCGCACCTCGATATGATATAATATTCATCTTTGGCAATCGTTTTCATGCTTATTTCTGATAGTATGTTTTAGCCTGATGTACGTCCATTGATAAAAAGCTAGTGCTAACCTAAATAAACAGTGCAAAAAGAAAGGACTTAACGGCCACAGACAATCTGAGAACCGATTCATGTCCTTGTCGTAACTAAAAGCAACTGATAAAAAATTACAATAAGTAAATAGGAATCATAAATTGTATTTTGATAGCTTTATTTAGAATACAAGACAAGTTATGTCTACTATAAGTGCTTTTAAAATTGCCTAAATACTAGTATAACATTTCCTGTATTCTTTGAAGAACAGCTTGCTTACAACAAGGACCAAATGGTGTTACAGCAAGGAATTTCTCATTTCTTTATATTGGACCATATCCATTCGAACCCGCAACAAGTAATTATTTCACGATAAGCATACCGTCGACTGTATCCAGGTACATATATAACAAACTATTTACGAACAGTGCAACTAGACAAAAAAGTAGCATACATTGTTCTTAATATATCACTTTACAATCAGCTTCTGCATTTTAGTTTTTTGTTTGAAGTTGGCTTCCTTTAAAGAGATCAATTTCCACTTACAATTAAAATGAAATAAAAATGAAACATTAAGAACGTTGTAGACTTAAGCAATCATTCGGTGACGTTGTTCTAAGGACCGCTACAACAAGTATATGTTCGCTTTAGTTTCCAATTTAGAAATCATTATCCATTCCCGGCATATTTTAAATCTGTATTAAAAACATTTGTGTGCATTAACATGAAAACCAGTGTGAAGTGACTAAGTACCAATTCACGAGTATATATCCCCTGTGAACACGTGCTACGTTGACCTTTCAAAGGTGGTGACTCAAACATGTACTTATAAAGATGTGTTGATGCTCTTGAACCCGATCTTGTTCTTTTTTGGTTTGTGCGACCAAGCAAGACAATAACGCCAAAAATCTATAATACTTCTAAGATATGATTCTTTAAAAGACACATATTTCTTTAAAATGTTTTTTTTTGCTGGTTTATGATTATTTCGTTCCACATGATAACCGCAATACATAAAGGACACATACTATTGTGTACATTTTAGCACTGAATGTGGACATGTGACGTAGTATGGAAAGAGCGTGACCTAATTGTGACCTGAATATATTGCTTCTTTCACTTATTGACAAATAGTCATTAAGATTGATCATATTATAATTCAGGCAAGGGATTATAAAAGTCAACGTTCTTTCCATTTTCATCACAGACTCGATCCCGTTAGCAGTGGTAAAGTACCTGGTTATTTACATTCGGCAAATATGCGGTAAGAAAAACTATTTCTCATTTCGTCAACGCTCTGGGGTTGTTTTTAAAAAAAAAAACGGGAGAGATTTTTTTGTAGCAGTTTTGTAAGTCTAGTATTGTATATATATTAAAAACATTCATAAATCCATTGGTTGTTTAGCCTTACATCTACAAACATTACTAGCAGTGAGTTTATCGATGAGATGGAATTTATTATATGTAACAACATTTTATCTAAGTTTATATCTCAAAACCTTAAACGTTTTTGTATAACATCACGGTTTTTCATGTTAATCTAGGTTTTATAACAATTACAATTTCACGCACCAAATTTTCAAAAAATAATTTACCTCCTTCGAAAATATATTGTGAAATTTCCTCGGCGTTTCTTAAAATCCTCAATTAATTTTACGGTTCTTGTTAACTATGTTTGATTCTTACACGTTTTTATAAATGCAAACAGAGACTAATTCAGAATAATATTATCTGTCATTAAACACAAAATAATACTCTATTAATAAGACATGGGAAAAGCGCTCAACTAACATTAGGCAATTATATATCACCGGTTAAGTCTTTGGTTTGAATAAAGTTGGCCAAAACAATTAATGATTTGTCAATATCTATTTTGGTTTTGACGAATCAAATTACTATTAGTAGCAAACTAGCTTAACAATAAATAATCTGTGCATACGTTATCCATTTCTGCACAAATGGCGACAGAACTAAATAAAAGAATCGCCTCAAAACACAAGACCGAAACTAAAACGTCTTTGAATTGGGCTGACTTCAGGAGAGCAAGATTTTTTAAAAACTTAGTTGACATTGAGTTACTTTTGTAACCTTTATGGAATAAACATATATCAGACCTTGGCAGATATTCATTTGGTAGAATTGTTTCAATCAATCCTTATTTTGGTATTTGGCTACGTAGTTACATATGCTGTTTGGCAAATAGAGCAGTCATTTTTTAAAAATGTGGATTTAACAGAATGTGGTTCCTCATTATATATGTGCAATTAAAATATGATTACAAGGATCAATTATTTACACCTATATGATATTTTAAACAACCTTTTTGCATTCTAGTTATTGTTTTATCAATATTGAACGATTTCCGAAAAACAATAACAAGAAGTATTGTTCTCAGGAATGTATCAGAAAACGTTAAAATTCGTACTTTAACTATCTTGTGGCAAACTACAGTCCTGAAGTTTATTGTTGCATTTAGGATTATAATGTTACTAAGATACATTTAGATTACGACTTAAACAAGTACATCAGGAGCGTAAAATCCGGCAGATGGAGTGCAAATATTTTCGAATGAATTCAATAAACAATTCAAATATAACGCTTAGAAAAGTAACACATTACGATACATCAAGTTCGGAACATTTAAAATGCATGATCAATTTAAGTGCACGAGTTTCAAATGGACTTTCCTATGTATTTCGCATACACTGAATGTGTAAAACACTTGTATGGCATCGATTGAAAACACTTTTTTGATTGCAAGTATTGTACTTTTTATGATTAGCTGTTACTGCAATTTAAGCAATCATGCTTTGAATTAGCAACGGATACGATCAGATAATGCAAAATAAAACGAAAACATGCGACTTCGCTGGCCGCCTATGTGAAGCTAGAATTCACGATAAAGAATTGACAAACCTATGAGTACACTACTCTCTGTATTATGATATATATTATATTGCGCCAATCATGATGTAGTAAAATTATAAAGTGCATAATGAAACCGCTTACATTTACAAGCGTGTATTTTCGAAAAACAAACACAACTAATTAGATGAGACATAAGCTTATAGAGGTTGTCCGAGTTAAATCAATTCTGTATGATAATACGCAAACTACTGTTCCTCGAAATTTACAGTATATACTGATTTGTTTCCATCATTCCCAGCCAGCGCCTTTTGTTTGCTGATAAGCTATTCAATATGATTGTTTAATTTTAATGGGTGAAAACGCAGACAACACAACCAAAGTGCATGTAAATGAAACTCATTTCATCCTTAAACGTTTTTCAGTGTCACCTTAGTTGTTCTAGCACTTGTGCTCGCCGTTGCCACGGGCAACGATGTGAAACAGAGGCTACGAATGAGGCCACAACCGATGCAAAAACTTAACCCAGCTTTGGTAAGGTCGATATACGACGATTAGTGTGTCTAACACTGAGGCTATTTGTTTGTTTCATTGATTAAATTGAACATGCAAGACTAATATAATAAATGAAGGTGTATCCAAAAAACTGTTCATGTGATCAATACATATTGCGAAACGTCCTTTTTAAAAATGGTTGTTATTTACTGAAAGCATTACCTATATATCCACACATATTTGGGTGATTGCGAAATGTGATGTTACATGTATATCCGTTTAAGCATATACAGCAGTACTAATATTATCAACTAGCGTCCCTTTGTTTCTTATATCTTTTTTCTTATAGTATAAGTTACTTTCGTTTTTAAAAGACTTTCATACTTTGTAATCAATATGCACGATGTCTGTCATTTCCCTCATTTTGTAGTGACCGTCTTCTAATTAAAGTTATATTCACATTGTTCGTGTCTTTATAATTTTGTTGGTGACAGCAATAATGGTCTTGAAACTAGCTTGACCCCTGTTGCGGTTTATGATGCAATTTTATTACTATTGGAAACTGACATTTGTTTGTTAAACGAATAGAATGAACATGTTTGTTTTGGTAATTTAAAAAAGGGCTTTTCCAAGTCTTAGTCTGGTTATAATAATTCCGGACATCTTAAAACTGTTTCAAATAGTAATACAATTAAGCAAATGTCATCATCAACACTTAACTAGAAAGGAGTTACAATAAATGAAGATTTTTAGTGTTATTATTTCTGTCAAAATCAGATTTCAGACGTTTGTAATCATGGCTACTGATACCATACCGATATATTTGAAGAAGAATATTCGCGGCAGTTGAAAATTGAGTATTTATGCCAGTATATACCCACCTTAATGAAATGTATAACATTGAGCTTTTGTCTTACAGCGAATGGGCCAGTGGTTTATCCACTACTATTTTGCCCCATGTTCATGGCAGGGCGCTAGCAAGCTGACAGATCGGACTGTGAATTACCAACCCGCAGGAAAAGGCGCCTTACAAAACCGTCTCACTTGGAGGTAGGTGTTGATATTGTAGACAAAATATTTATTTATTTACGAATTATATTATAATTGATAATATTTAATTAACATATCCAGCCATGTATATAATACTTGGATATTTTATCCGCAGGTTTTACTTTCAGTAAGTTTGCACATTTAAATTATTTTGTTGGTAATTAGTAAGTTTTGATGAATATTGACACATCAATACAAACTCCTGCTCACTTTGACCAACAAAAGAATTAACCAGTTGTATACAACTGGTTGCTGCAGTTAAATGTATTAAAACAAATAGATATTAAATTTGTTGACAAAGTTGATTTTGGACCGATACGAATATTTACGCTAAGAACTTTATAATACAAAAGAAACTCAGATAAATTCATTTGGAGATATTTTGGTAGGTGTTTGGGCGGGTGCCGGATGCCAAAATTGTCGAACCTTAAAATTCGAGTCGAATGTAAACCTAGTTTTAAAATAAAATATACGTTGTTACAATTATTTACTCGTAAGGTATACTGTAGTAAACACGTTTCATTGATATCGTATTAAATAACCATAAAATAAAAATTAATGAGTTATGAAATATATAATCATAAACCATGAGCATTAAGCGAGCTTAATTTTCATTGCTATTCATCTTTGTCGTCACACCAACAGTAAGAACTCTTCACAGTTATATCATTGCGACGTTCTTTATGACGAAAAACACATTTCTTTTCTTATTTAGAAGAAATCATCAATAAAAAAAACACATAAGTAAGTACGACAATATATTTGAGTTAAACAAAAGGCGAATGAAATGGTGTTTATTTAAAAGATGGTATAAAATTGATTTAACCGACGTTGTTTTTTTTCCAGAGCAAACGGCCAGTGCACATCCGTCGATGAGAGGATGTTTCCTACGAAACAACCAGGCGTTTACAAACATATGGATAACATCGGTTAGCTCACTGCAAAATGAAATATTTAATTAATTCCAGTATTGTGATGAGTCAAGAAATTCTATGTTGTCATCTGTAAATATGCATGAACATGTTTACAGGATGATTATCGGGGGGGTTTTTTGTTGTTTTTTTTTCATTTGGTTAATTGTGTCGAGAATCTTTTTTAAAAATCATGACTTCTATTCCACATTGATATACATCGATATTTACGATTGATTTATTCAGAAATAATATTTTACTAGCAAAAGAGGGTATTTTCCAAACATTTATGACATATGTATGTAAAAACTTACTTGAAATTACACGCAGTTAAAAATTCTGCCTTTAAGCTTTATCTGCAATGGCATTAAAACACAAAGTAAAGCAGCAGATTGAAGTAGATTTGTTCTGCTTTTAATATATAATCTTATGGAATATACCACATGCTATCTTTTTAACTATGATAGCATTATTCAACGAATGCTGATATTATAGGAAGCGTCATGAGCGGGGAATACGTGGTAGTTGCCACAGACTACAAATGTTTCACAATTGGATGGGGCTGTACGAAATTCAGCGCATTGGACAACACTTGTGGTGATCCCTGGCTTTCTGTGTTGACCCGAACGCCCAAGGTCGAACCAAAATGTCTACAGGAAGCCGACCGAGTTCTCGCTGACATTTTCCAACTCCGCCTTGGAGATCTGCAGAGGGTTCCACACGGGAAAGGTAAGAGTCATTAACTTGTATAGGGTGGTACTATCTGCATATCCGTTAAGTGACTAGGGTCAGAACACACACTTATAATGACACTTAAATCGTTTAACAAACACGCTTGATACATTGTTTAACATAGTAATGTACTGAATCAAGGTCCACGTTATATATTTGTTTGACTGCTACCGTGCGACTACAAAAATAATCCAAATCGCTTTCCACTTTTTCGAGATTTGAATAGAGATCTCAAATAAAACAATAAGGATTTTTTATTAGTACCCAGGCAGCAGTGCAATAGCTGTATATATCGGTTTTACAATAGTAATGACGACAGGTCTCATTTCACGACTACTGTCCGACATTGAATAATACTCTCTGTACAGGTATTGTATAGAAACAATTTATGTAAATGATGTTTTCAGAAACAAACACGCTTTGACTTTCTACTTTCTGACTGCTTTGAACGGTTCAGAAAACACTCGATGCCTACCCATCGAAAACGTTATCGAACCTATATGGCTGATAAATGCAGTTATTTGTTTTGCATTAAGCGGTGGTTACCATTAAAAAGGTCGCCGCTGTAAAATATTGATAATCACTGCACCTTGCCATATCTCTTTCTATATAACATTATGAATCAATCCTTAATTTTGGACGTCGGAAATAATACCTCGAAGATATCAGCTGTCTCAGTAAAAATTAGCGTTTATAATATTGTTGAACCGTTGTTTGATTATTAGTAAAATAAAAAAAAACATTATATTATATATCTTTATTTTAAATTTGCATTGATGTTCCAGGCTGTCTACCACCGCCGCCTCCACCAAAGAAAGGGATGTTTTAAAGCTGTCGCATAGTACTTAAACAACTATTAAATTCTAAATAACAAGATCAAGCATTTTGCTTGCTTTAACAAATTAGATTCTTCCTAAAATGTTTGTTCAATATGATATATTAAATAAACAAGTTGAACCTTTATATCTGTTTTTAACCAATATATATGCAAAAAGCTACAAAAACATGCTCAGTAGCAAAAAGTTTAAACATAAACCCGGTTTAGTGGCAATGGGCAAACGCCAAAGACATATAGCACAAAATCACAAACAAGAAACATAGAACAGCACAAAACTCTACAAACACCACAGTGCATAAATACTATATATATATAAATAATTGGTATGTGTATCAAGAATTGTTAGGTACCGCCTTGGAACGGTCAGTAAAATGTAAATTTACTGGGGGTTTAAACCAGTTTATGTGCACAAACCTCACTTTTATCCCAACAATTCTTAATAAAGATAAAACGCAAAAGGTAAATCTTATCAAAGTATGCATTAACTTGAGAAAACTTATCAATAAAACAAATAATAATAAAACACGAAAAGGTAAACCCCAAGTACTTCAATGATTAGAGATCCCAACTCTATCTGCAGTCGGAGGGAAACAATTCAGAGCACCTAATGCAAATACTTTTCAAAGATACGATGCAGTCATCGTTAGAAACCAAAAACATAACACACAGTCTGCCTTATAAAATAAAAGGTTTAAAACTGTGTGATCATAGAGTTTCATAATAAAAATCATCATTGTACTAAAACCAATTCTTTACGTTTAAGGTATTCGTTATACACATGAGAATTTCGTTTTGTGTTGCCTTTTAGTGTAGTGTTGTGTTAAATATTATCATATTAGTATTCCTAATCAGCATGTGTGTATGCCCTAAATTGCAATGCTTTGTGATACCATTTATTATTGGTATCATTTCAAAGGACATTATTACTGATTACTTACATGTATACATCAAGTAAATGCTGAACAATACATTATAGACACAGTTATTACAGTAAGTGTTTTTGTTTGATTTGAACTCAACTAATACAAGAAATTATCTAATTTGCAACGTTTCATTATCAAAAAGCTTATTTGAGATATTTTTCGGTATATTCTGTCTCTACTTATCAATTTTTTTCAAATGATACCCAAATAAAATGATGTTACCTGGAATCAATTTGTTCATAAACCGCAGTTTTAAGTGCCATCTAAACAGTGCATTCGATATGCGTATTCATGTACATATCAGTAATTCGAATAACACGACACCCGTGAGATCAAACATAAGACGTATACAGATGTATGCTAATGATTTAAATAAAAAGCTTTAAAAAAAATGATGTTTACGATGGTTTAAAACGTGTTCATCCTCTCATACCCTCATTATGGAAACACTTCAGTTATGCAAAAAAAAACTATTTAATAATAATAAATTTGCAATAAAACAACGACAACTACAGTGAAAATACCAAAAGTCCAAATACGCTAACAAGATTCTTTCAAACGGGATGTGATGCAACCGTTTACAGAGAAGTTCAACGCTGAAGTGCATTATCAATTAAACCCAATTAACACGACAGGTTCATTAATAAATGGGCTGTTATATCTAAACAATGGTTAAAAATGCGAGATATTTAAAAGAGAAATACAAAAATAAAGCATTTAGTATATCTTCTAAAGGAATAGTAAATGATAATTTGTTCGAATAGTTTTGTTAGTATTATGCACTTATTAAATGGCTTGAAATCACGCGGTAGGACGTAATTCGGGTTGATGCAAACATAAATTTAGAAAAATGATTAGTAGCAAACAATACAGCTGACATAAGGAAACGTATCGATTCTGGTACAAATCATTGCCCGTCAACGTCCAATATGTGCCGGTATCATATATTTCGATCGAAATCTTAGTTTGCTATTATAATTTTAAATATAAAAAAAACTGAACAATTTGGGCTACAGTTATATATGTGTGAATACAATGTATCATTATATGCGTTAGCCACCTTTTTAATGCAAGCATGTTACGCACATTTTAGTAAGACGGCAAACAGACTTCTGTCGTCAGTAGTACAAGTGTGTCATAATGTCCATGTTGTATAAATTAATCATATACAACTCACTTCAAACTGATATAGTTACATGTGTATTATCTTTAGTAAGGTTTCAAGTCAAGTTTTTTTTATTTCACTTAATTAAAAACCTACATGGATAAATATTTATATTCGAACTTGATATTCTGAACGACATAATTTGAGTTCATTTAACCTGTCGACCTTATGTGACCTTTGTGGAATTCGGCAAGAAAGCAACGATCTGATTGGGCGCTGGTGAATCAGCGTCCGTAGAGTTCTTACTACGATCTACGACATTGCTTAATATAGCAGGACAAATGTACATAAACTACTGACAAAATGACATAAATGAGTCCAGATTTAAAATTTTGACACGTCAAATAATGTAGAAAAACATTTTCTCATCGTTAGAATTATGTAATCGTACCTTTAATATTATAGAAGAACATTTTGAAATTGCATAACGTATTATAAAACAACATTAAAATAAAATAAAATGATTGGAGACTGTCAGAGTTGCATGTATTTGTCGAGTAAGACAAATCGTCTTTAAATTGTCAATTCCAGAAGACTAGCATATCATTTAACATCATTTTTTGGAAAACGTTTAAAGGAAACAGAAAAATCAAAGCATGACGCTATTTTTACCATGAACTGGGGGTAATTAATAAAGTCATCGTTACCAAGTTTTTTGCCCTCTGACATGGACCTTGTATATGTTAAACAGGAGTTAAAATATCTCGTCAATTAACTAAAACATTAACACCGAAATCATTATTACCAGCACATATTTTACAGTAACTACCAAATGAATTCAATAAATATTGGAGCTTTTATATTGATTACAAAATATTTCTGAACTATCGATATAATACAAAACTAACATCAATAAAAGTGTGTCAAAGGCGGGATATTTAATAGAATGAAAAAAATGGGAATCTTGCAGTTCATGTTTTTGAAATAATAGCATGCATGTCGTAGAATTAAAGAAAAGCATTACAAACAATAATTCAAATTTTTAGCTACTGTCCAACGCCCGTATTAAGTTGCTTTCCTGGTGTGCTTGGCCAAGCATTACATATCTTTTCAAGTCAAATCTCAAACTCAGTGTCAACACCAAACTATTTCATCACATAATATGCTTAATTCTCTTTCTTTAAAAAGATTTTTATAGAATGCGTTGGATGGTCCGTTTGTTCAGGCTTGGTACTTCGATTTCACATAATATGACTTATATTGGTTTCCAGTTGTGGTCAATGCATAAAAGTTATCAGTCCGCGGGTTCTTTGTCATTTTAGTTTATGACTGATACAATGATATTTATCGGCAAATTCCGGTACCTCCGGGAAGCGTCATGAACCGAGAAGTCTACTTAAGTGCCACATACTACAGCTTTGTCTCCATATGTTGTTGCTGCACACGGGCTTGCTGAATCGGAAACATGTTTGAGGTTCCCTGGATTTCGAATAAGACACGGGTGTTGGACCGAACTCAATATGTCTCCAGACGATCAACCAAGTTCTCGCCAACATAGTCCGCATAGACACAGTAATATCATCAAGTTTTTTGCCAATCGTTATTTTGTCGTTTTATGACGTCCATCAAATTCAAAAGTATCACTTTTGCTACATTTTGTTAGTAAACTAGAAGCGTGTAGACATGCACTAGATGCGGAATTGCCTGAAACATACAAATTTGTAGTGATGGGCAATCGGCTTGGATTTTCATAATCGATTAATCGGAGACACAGTGATTTGAATTTAAAAAATAGCATACATGTTGTGACTACATTACACTATTACTTCTTCCCCAATCGGCTATGAAGAAGTAATAGTTTAATGTAACCACAACATGTATTTTTAAAATATGTGAATCGCAAGTTTGTGTTGAGATTTTTTTGGAATATTTTCAGAAACTTTATCGAATTTCTCCAACTAGATGCATGTTCAGGTGAGAATAGTGGTTGCAATTGAAAGATTGAAGGTTTATCTGCATATTGGCTGCATGTTTTTGTTGCATCTTTTCGTTTGGGTTCTTTTGTAGGCATGTTTTTCTTAGCTGTCACATTTCGATGATCATACACATATCCGATTAATCAGCTGTAATCGGACAGTATCACAAAAGCATCATTTTCTGATATATATCGATATGGACCTAAGTCTTCATGTATATTTCATTTATAATGCTTCAGTCGAAAACAGGTATTAAATCTTTCACATTGGATAATCCTAAAAATAAATAAATAAAAAAAAAATTTCCAAGGTTTATGAAGTAAGGGAACATTTCATGGTGAGGTTTACTTAAGTTGACTCTTATTTATAAAATAAAACATGGTTGATCATGACTTTTGGTTGATAATTGCCCAGAGCGAAGAATAATTGCCCGAGGGTATATTATATTTCACTGAAGCAATTTTCAACCGAAAGTGATGGTCAACCATGTCTTATCCTGTATAATACATATGTTTTGCCATTTGTCAATGACTTGAACCGGTTTTAAAATAATAAATTGAAAAAAATGAGACATAACAAATTGGTTTTGGATGGCATTAGCTATTAAAAATAATTGAGTAATTGGAAATTAAAATAGCAAACCATTTCTCACGTTTTTTTCGGAATAAGACGGCAAATGATTCCATTCTTCAAGTATTTCTTGTTTTTACATCGACTGATTTTGACGTTCATTTTAATATGTGAGCACAGCTAGGGTCGATCAAGCCTAGTTTCATAATAATCTCGTCTTGAATGAACCAGGGTAATCAAATATTTTGAGATCGGGATTTTCCCGCTGTCTGCCATCACGAAACGATTTGAACTCAAAGAAAAAATAAAGAAAAGAAATGTTAAAACCCAAAGTACCGGTTACTCCATTAGCTCAAAGTTACTGCTTTGTATAAAGTTGGAAATTTACTCGATTAGAGGCAAACTTTTTTTCTTGATTATTCGATTATGGAACGATGAGGTCGCCGATCGCCGAGTTACGATTGTCTGCCGATATAATCGATTATCGGCGATCGTCGGCCCATCACTACCAATTTGGCACATTCTAAATGTTAATATGCCTTGTTACGGCATTTATTTATATGATTGCTCCATTATTTATACCGGGACAATTGCGGGATGTGACAGTAAATAAATTGGTTGAAACAAACTTTTACTGATATTAAATAAGAATGGTGTATAAAGAGTTCATGCCAGAACTCATTTACAGATTGCTTTTCTCCTTTGCCTTACCCAATTGAAGGATAGTTTTAAAGCTATCGTGTAACGATATTGGTCTCGAATGGAATTAAAATGAAACTGCAGAAGCAAACGTTGCTCATGTTAGTGTACAATATCAACCACGCCATTATTGTTTATTCTAGTTTTTTTAAAACCACTTTGAGTAATTCGTTGAATGCTTTCCATTTGATTATTAGTGTTTATTTAATGTCGATTAAGCAAGCATAGGAAATAGTGCAAGAAAATTGAAGCAAACGCAACATCTTGCATTTATAGTTTACATCTTGCTTTCTGGCTTTTACATTTTGCATTATACCTTCACAATATTGCATTCTGACTTGTACATCTTGCTTTCGTATATGTATATCTATTGCGCTTTATTGTTTTCTATTTCTATTTGATGGTATACTCATTTCGGTCCTATAAAAACTTAATGCTTATTTGTGAATTAAAATTCAGGCAGTATATGTGTAATCGATTAATTATAGAATAAAACATGGTTTACCATGGCTTTTGGTTCATGATTGCCCCAGTGGAAGGAGTAATTATTTTCACTGGGGCATCTTTAAATTATGAATGAAACAGTATTTTTATTTTGGGTTAAAGGCATTTTTTAAATATATATATGTTAAATCACATTATTCACAATAATATACTTTCTTCATTTTTTAGGAAATAGCATTTTTTAATCCCTTAAAATATTCATTATCATGCAAAAATTGATTTGTTACATTTTTGTACATGTTTCAATTTATTAATGTTTATACCTTTTACTGTTTACCAATCAGGAAGATTGTTTTTCGTTTTTTTTTTGTTGTTTAACAATCAAAGAGATTTTCACATTGTTAATTCTTTAAAAATTAAAAATAATTAAAAACCTAGTCGTTTTCATGTCCTTACACATTTCATGACCTGAAAGACCTTTTGAAAATCATTATACATAACACTTAATTCTTTGTGACAACATTACTAATGTTATTGCTGGTACGACTCTTTGATGTCAATGGTTAAGTGAACAGCATGTCATAAAAAGGTAATATTGAGAGCTGTACAAATGAGATTCATAGTAGTTTAACTGTGAGAGATATATTCACAGCTTTTAAATTACGAGTTATGATTATAGCTCGTTTAATATGGAACGTTATCAACATAACGTGAATTCATCAATTATCATTAAGAAATGCACTCTTTACTCTGATGTCAATTAATGGTATTGATGAATGATCTGTTTCTAAGAGAAATAAAAATCCTAATTGTAATTAATATATACAAGGGTGAGTTCTTGATTGTGAGAAAATTCCTACAGTCTCACCATATGCCATATGCTTAGTTTCAATTACCCTTATCAAACCTTCCATAAGTACATACGATGAGAAATTCTTGATTAGTATATTACTGAATTGGTCTTACATCACACAGACTGAAACCTAACCTTTATGATCAGATAGCATGATAAGTGATTCGATAAAGACGAGTGTAGTTAGAAATTTACAAACATTTAGCAACATGGCTATATCCCAAAGTTGTTTTTTTTTATGTAAAAACATCATTATTAATCTAGTCGTCCAATAGGGTTATCCCGTCAAGGAGATATTGACATTATGAACCTATCCTTAACCCGCCACGATTTCCCGTCATGATTTCCCGTGAAAAATGGGTAAGCCGCCAAAACGCGGTTTCGCGCCAAAAAGTGTGGCGGGATTTTATGCCGGCGGGATATCCAATATGGCCGCTGACATCCTCCTTCTACCCAACTGACAAAGTAAAAACACAATCATTTCAAAACCTTTGATCTTTTATTTAATATCAAATAATTGCAAATTATATCATACCAAATCAGTCAAGTCCATTTTCGGTTGGTTCAACCACGCCCTAAAATATACCATTTTTGGGTGGAGAAAGGTGTGGAAGACAACCTGAAATATAAAAAAATGAATGCAACTCGCAAAGGAAACAACAAAGCATTTAGAATTGAATGACAAATTAACAGTCCACGAGCATCTATGAAATGTATTAAAAAGTACATTAAGGCAAGACTCTCTGGTACAGACTTACTTTTCTTTCCACCTTTTTGTTGTTTATAAATATGCTTTTTTGCTATTTGGTTAAAAACTATCTATTTTTTATCTTTTTCATTCCTTTTTATACGCCCGAAGGGTCGTCTTATGTTATGGCCTCAATCGTCTGTCCGTCTGTCTGTCCGTCTGTCCGTCTGTCCGTCGGTTAGCAATTCCGTGTCCGGGCCATAACTTGGTAACTAATAAAGCGATTTTCAAATAACTTTATACAAATCATCACTACATTAAAAGGATGTGTCGCGCACAATTTCCAGGTCCATACCTCAAAGACTAGAATCACCATGGGGGTGCGTTAGCAATTCCGTGTCCGGGCCACAACTCTGTCACTAATAAAGTCATTTTCAAATAACTTTATACAAATCATCATTACATTAAAAGGATGTGTCGCGCGCAATTTCCAGGTCCATACCTCAAAGACTAGAATCACCATGGGGGGGGCGTTACAACTTTATCACTAATAAAGTCATTTTCAAATAACTTTATACAAAGCATCATTACATTAAAAGGATGTGTCGCGCGCAATTTCCAGGTCCATACCTCAAAGACTAGAATCACCATGGGGGGCATTAGCAATTCTGTTTCCGGGCCATAACTTGGTAACTAATAAAGCGATTTTCAAATAACTTTATACAAATCATCACTACATTAAAAGGATGTGTCGCGCGCAATTTCCAGGTCCATACCTTAAAGACTAGAATCACCATGGGGGTGCGTTAGCAAATCCGTGTCCGGGCCACAACTTGGTCACTAATAAAGTCATTTTCAAATAACTTTATACAAAGCATCATAACATTAAAAGGATGTGTCGCGCGCAAATTCCAGGTCCATACCTCAAACACTAGAATCACCATGGGGGGGCGTTAGCAATTCTGTGTCCGGGCCACATCTTTGTTACTAATAAAGTGATTTTCAAATAACTTTATACAAATCATCACTACATGAAAAGGATGTGTCACATGCAATTTCCAGGTCAATACCTCAAAGTCTAGAATCAATATGGGGGGGGGGGCGTTAGCAATTCCATGTCCAGGCCATAACTCAAAGACTAGAATCACCAATGGGGGGCGTTAGCAATTCTGTGTCCGGGCCACATCTTTGTTACTCGTCCGTTAGCAATTCCGTGTCCGGGCCATAACTTGGTAACTTATAAAGCGATTTTCAAATTACTTTATACAAACCATCACTACATTAAAAGGATGTGTCGCGCGCAATTTCCAGGTCCATACCTCAAAGACTAGAATCACCATGGGGGTGCATTAGCAAATCCGTGTCCGGGCCACAACTTGGTCACTAATAAAGTCATTTTCAAATAACTTTATACAAAGCATCATTACATTAAAAGGATACGTCGCGCACAATTTCCAGGTCCATACCTCAAAGACTAGAATCACCATGGGGGGCGTTAGCAATTCTGTGTCTGGGCCACATCATTGTTACTAATAAAGTGATTTTCAAATAACTTTATACAAATCATCACTACATTAAAAGGATGTGTCACATGCAATATCCAGGTCCATACCTCAAAGTCTAGAATCACCATGGGGGGGACGTTATCAATTCCATGTCCAGGCCATAACTCAAAGACTAGAATCACCATGGGGGGCGTTAGCAATTCTGTGTCCGGGCCACATTTTTGTAACTCGTCCGTTAGCAATTCCGTGTCTGGGCCATAACTTGGTAACTAATAAAGCGATTTTCAAATAACTTTATACAAATCATCACTACATTAAAAGCATGTGTCGCGCGCAATTTCCAGGTCCATACCTCAAAGACTAGAATCACCATGGGGGGGCATTAGCAATTCTGTGTCCGGGCCACATCTTTGTTACTCGTCCGTTAGCAATTCCGTGTCCGGGCCATAACTTGGTAACTAATAAAGCGATTTTCAAATAACTTTATACAAATCATCACTACATTAAAAGGACCTCAAGCCGAATCTTCTTCGGGCGTATAATGCTCCGTTTCGCGGTGCTCTTGTTATCTGTTTGTTTAACAATATAAAAATGTCTATTTTTTATGGGCACCCATTTCTTACATAAGCATAAAATGATAAACACCGTATGTTTTACATGTAGTGTGTATGTGATTTAACAACAAACAAACAAACAAACAAACAAACAAACAGTTTATTTGCTAGAAGGCCACCAGCCCATGCAAACATCACACAATACATACATGAAAACTACTTGTGCAAATTAGTGAGCATGGATAGAATAATAGTATCTGTCAAAACATAGAAAAGGTACATTTTGATACAATGACATTGATAACTTATATATACAATACGATATACTAACAGTCAAAACTTTTAACAAGTATGTAATGTTTATTCCTGGAAAAGTGAATTTCTCTTTTCAAAAGCTGAGTATAAATAGTGAGCAGTTTTTTTCACAACATTTTCAATATTACAAGACATCAATATGTTAAACTTAATTATATTTGGGTTCTCATAATATTTTCTTTCTATATATTCTTGTCTAATAGTATTATATAAAGGACACACCAAAAGAAAATGATATTCTGTCTCTACAACATCTTTACAATGAGGACAAAACCTTAACTGTCTTTCAACATTCGTATAACGGCCACGTTCAATTGCTAGCGTATGAGCTGAAGCTCGAAAACGAGCATATACGTTCCGAAATTTCCTAATACAAAGAAAATTTACATACGCTTCAGTCTCAAAATTGGTTTTAAAGCCGATATAAGCTTGCAATTTGGCACTATTTATACAACTGCTACGCCATGACTGAACATATTGATCTTTAAGGCGTTGTAAGTATGTTGCCATAAAGCATTTTTTATTGGTAATACACTGGGCTTCCCAAACATAACCAAAGCCATTTGAAAATAAATGTTTTCTTAAGTGGGTTACCCAATTCACATAACCAACAGTATCCAAAGATTTCAACATCGCATAACATTTTGACACATATCTATGTTTTGGCATACTTAAAATTTTTAACCAATAGCATATAACACGCTTACAAGAAAAAATATACAACGGGAATCGACCACAGTCTCCTAAAATTGGAGCATTACATGTAAATAGAGGTACAGAAAGAAACCTTTTACATGCATAATTGTGCACTCTTTGGACACTTTCATGTCTATGTAATCCCCAAATTTCGGACCCGTACAGTAATATAGGTACAACTTTTGCGTCAACAATTTTGAAATAACTATGTTTCTGTAAAGGCATTAAATCATCCATGGAATTTAATAATGATACAAGAACCCGTTTGCCTTTAATGGCCATGCTGTCGGCCATTTTATTCAGTGACAGAGTAGAAGTAAAATGGACCCCAACATAGTTAAAACCGTTTACACATTCAATTTTTTCATTGTTATAATACCAATGTTCGTATCTAGAAAGACAACCGCCATTTTTAAAAACAACAATCTTTGTTTTGTTAACATTAACAGTTAGTTTCCAATTTTCACAATATTCATATAACAGGTAAAGTTGCGATTGTAGACCTACAATGGTATCAGACATAAGTGCTACATCATCAGCAAATAAAATCATGAATATTTCAATAATATCAGGTGAAAGCTGTATTCCGCGTACTCCATTTTGATGTAGAAAGTCATACAATTCATTAATAAACAGACTAAATAAAATAGGACTTAAATTACATCCTTGACGCAATCCTAGAGGGCAATTTATACTCTTACTAACTTCATAACCATTTTTGATTCGTCTTTTAACAGACACATATATAGCTTTTATTGCATTGAATAGTTTACCTTTAATTCCGCGATTAAGCAATGACATATTTAACTTACTACGGTTAACATAATCAAACGCCTTTTTAAAATCGACAAAGGCAACATAAAATTTACCACGTTTTTTACATAGGTATTTCGATATAACAGCATTTAAAATAAATGCATTATCCATTGTCGAATAATTTGCTCTAAAACCTGCCTGTGATTCAGTTATTTTGTTAAACGCGTCACAATAAAAAGTCAAGCGCTTGTTCAAAATGTAAATGTATATTTTACTAAATACGTCAATTAAGGATATTCCCCTATAGTTATCAGGAACATCTCTAGCTCCTTTCTTGTGTATGGGTATCATCAGTGTTGATATCCATTGTTCAGGAAAGTCGCCTGATGAGTATATACGATTGAAAATTCTACGTACATATGATACTATATGATTAATACTGTGTTTAAAGTGGTTTGCCGTTAGTATGCCCGCTGTAGCCTTATTAGATTTTAACGATCTGATGGCATCAAATATATCATCGTCTGTAATTTCCATGTTCAATATTGATGATTCGACATCACTCTCTATGTCTAATTGTACGGTTGTTCCTGTTAATTCTACGTCCGGCAATTCTGGATTAAACAACTCGTTAAAATGATTAAACCACTGTTCTGTGGAAATTTGTGATTTATAAGTACCATTACTTTGTGTTAAGTCTTTAAGTGTTTTCCAAAAGTCGCTTTGACTTTTTGAAACATCGACCAGTTTTTGCACACATAATTCATTGTAAGATCTTGTTTTGGTTTTACATGTATTTTTATATCGCTTTTTCGCTGTTAAATAATTATTGGGATCATGTAATTTTTTTGATTCCCGAAAACGACGCAGACTCATCGAGACTTTCGTTTTCAAAGTTTTACATTCCTTATCAAACCACTTTTTATTATTATTATTATTCTTACGTCTTAATGGCATCATCTTTCTCGCATCAATGCTACACTCAAGTAACTTATATTCTAATTTATTGATGATATCGGTAATGGGACAACTTTCATTAATGATCATATTGTCAATATCTTCAAAGTTTTCTACATTGATATTTTCATCAAGTTTTCTTTGAAATAATACAATGTTATTGTCTGTAAATGTATAATGCGGTTTAGGGGTTGGCACGATATTATCGACATTTTTATTGTTAGCTATTTTACTTTTAAGTTTTAGTAAAATTGGAAAATGATCACACTCCGCTATATCCTCAATTGAAAAGTCTTCGACAATTTCAAAAATGTTAACATTGCCGATCATATAGTCAATTACACTCTTTCCCAAATGGTTTATAAACGTAAATATGCCTTTATCCTTATCCGAACCTACACGGCCATTAAATATATATAATGCATAACTTTTACACATTTCTATTAGACGTCTTCCAAAAGCATTAGTATACATGTCACTGGAGGCTCGGTCTGCTATTTTATCATCATCAAAAATACGATCATATTCCTTAAACAATGGAACATTTCTATCTAAGTTAACCTTTTCTTGTTCATTACCAACACGAGCGTTTAAATCTCCCGATATGAGTATTTCATAATCGTTAGTAGAATATATGCTTATAATTTCTTCAATAATTTCTATTCCTTTTACATTATCCTTTTTATATGCGGGCGAACTTTCAGGAGGGATATAAAGCGTCAACGATAATATGTCTTTCGATGTATTAAATAGTTCACGACTAAATTTTAAGATAACTCCGTGTCGAAAATCATTATTAAGTCTTGAAACATATTTCACGATGGAATTTTTTACAAATATCACAACGCCGCCCATATTACGACCTTTGTTTTCAGATTTCCTTGCATGACATTCAAAGGGAGTATAACAAGAAAACTCATTTAAACATAATGATTCACAATCCCACGTTTCCAAAAGAGCAAAAATGTCAAAACTAGTAATGTAAGCAAAAATATCAGGTCGTTTAAAAAGATTAACATTGCCACCAATATTCCATACTAAATACGAAATATGCGAATGAAAACTAGGGCCTCGGCCAAATTCCTAGTCGACCGGTAAGGATTCCGTCGGGTTTTCGTGGTCTGTGGACTGTGTTTCTTCGCCGGTAGTCGAAGGGGCACACTCCATGGTCTGCTGTATCCGACGACGTGCCCCAATATATACACGATCTCCGGATAGCGACTTTTTAGGTTTAGATTCGCGTTGGTATAAAACACCATTCTTAAAATAGCCTATAATACCCTTAATGCTCAGTTCTTTCAACTTTTGCCGTTGAAAACGTGTAAGATCGTTTGATACCCGAATCCCCTTAGAACGCAATTGGTCCCTGTTTGAGAATATTGGCACTTTACATTGGTCATTACAAAACTTAATCACTACCATTCTCGGTTTAGAAGCAGTGTATTTGCCGATTCGTTTAATTTCAATGATATCATCATCATTAAAAGCGGAGTTAGGAGATACTACATTATGTATTTCTCTTACATATTTATTTTTCGTATGTTCTATGAGTTCATTCTCCTCATCCGGAATACCAAAAATTCTTAGCGAATGTTTAACATTTTCAGTTTGTAATTCCATCATGTGCAGTCTTTTACTCATATCGTGAATATCTGTACTATCGCGATCATGTTGAAAAGAGATAGTTTCTAGTTCAGACTGCATGTACTGCTGGTCGTTAGCTAATGCATTGACATGGGATTGCACCTCCCTAACATTGTGTTCAATTTTAGATTGCTTGGATTCAATATTATTAACTTTGCTATTGATTTCGCGGAGCTCATGTTTCATACTTGTTACATCTGATCTAACAGCAATTATTTCATTTTTTACTTGCGTTATTGCATCGTACGTTTGTTTATTATATTCCGCCATTGATGTAAGGATATACTGCGTGTCAGGGTTCACATAAGGGCTTGGTGGCTGAAAATATCCTGGTGGTGTTGCTCCTCCTGCTGACGGGGATCTGTCGTTAATAGGGCCTGGGTTGAGTTCTACATCGCCGGATAGCATAATAATCAACTTCGGGTACCACATGGAATAGACGCCGTTTGATGATGTACTTGTGAGGTACTGTCCCTTGTATATCACAGTGTAACTGTACGTCAGATGATGCATAGCCATGTAAAGTTTGACGGCAAATGTACACAGTTTTAACTGTAATCAGGGAAACTGTTAGCATAAGTAATATAGTCATTGCTTTCAGATGTATATCAGTACCAGTCACAAACGGGCAATACTTCTCTCTTGCAGATTTAATCTTCATAGCAGGCATGCTGAATACCCCTAACCGCGCTCTGTATGTAGCGAGTTCAACACCCATGATCAAATACCGAAATATGTGCAATAGCTTGGATGTTACTGAAACGTCACTGAGCTTACATAAAGTGTATCCCCAATTGTCCACCATACAATCATACAACTTGATTGGTATTGGCTTAAGGCAGGTGCTGAAAACTAATCCGCTTTCAATTAGCTTTCACTGATATCACTTTAGTGCCCAGAGCTATATATCTACATGTAATTGAACATGTTGAAAAAACCAATATTACCTCTGCTCTATTGTTCCCATTGTTTATGAATGTTTTCATAATTAAACACATTTCCCTTATAAATGTCACATAAATTCTTACGCCATTTGAAAATCCTTTTATATATCCATATATCCACCAAAAATAAGAATTCTCACTTGTATATAACTTCCATTAAACATTGCGCAATGTTGAATATTTGTTTTTTAGAATAATCAGTTAATTTCTGATGTTCGGAGGCCTTTTAGTGTGATAAACGGCTACAATCAGCACATATCAATGACCGTGCAAATGTTTTACCTATATATTACTGTCTCAGTATTCGCTCCGATGCCACTCGTAATAAATCGGAAAGGTCTAGATTTTATATCATACGGTAAAATATAGATTGTAAAACATGAAGGGGTCAACGACAATTATACAGTTTATTATATTACGAATTTAACAAATTTAGATAATTTAAATCCTGTCCTTTTACGCAAATGTAAGAAAAACTGTAAGAATGTATTCGGCAAACACATTTTATAAAAGGGAATATAAACGATCCGCTAAAGAACTTTGAAGAATCAATGAAATGTTACAAGATACGTTGACATTGTCTTTGATATCGATAAATACAATCGTATAATGTTCGTGACATGTGCCGATGTTATCTACATGAACCACCATCAAGTTGCCGTATTTGGTAGCGTTAGAATTGTTGTCACACTAAAGAGAAATATTCTCTCAACGAGTACTTACAGAAAGAATAGAAACAGTTCAAATTAATGTTCAACATCTAAGATGTTAGTATTCTTCTTACGTATTTGTGCTGTATTGTGGCAAACCACCACGATTATTCACGGAAGACCACTCATGCGCATTCGACAGATGGCAACATATCAATATATGTAAACGGCGTTTTTAAACGAAGTGATGTGTTGTTTTCACTTGCTTTTATTTTTTATAATTTGCACCAGATGAAAACTCCTTATAGAATCTAGCAGCTTGGTAGATATTTGATGAAAATCATTCCAATCACCCAAATACCAGTTTGAAAATGACGAGATCTCCGTGCGAGGATATTTGACATAAACAAATACTTTACAGTCAAACTTTGTATATAACAACGGCTTAAGAAACAAATTAAAACAAATGTCTGGCATAAAACAGCTACTATGGATAGAGAAACATTACTTTGACCATGAGGGACGCTCGTTAAATCACCCAGGCGAAGTTGGAAAATGTTGGCGAGAACTTTGTCGGCCTTCTGTAGACATTTCGGTTCAGGTTTAGGCGTTCGGGTCAAAACTGAAAGCCATGGATCCTCACATGTGTTATCGATTGCACTGAACTGCTTGCAGCACCATCCAATGGAGAAACATTTGGAGTCTGTGGCTACCACCTGAAACTCTCCGCTAGCCAAGTTTCCTGAAACGATGATAATGATAATAATAATAAGAAGAATAATAATAATAACAATAAAAATAATAATAATAATAATAATAATAATAATAATAATAATAATAATAATAATATTTCAACGTAGTATAACTGCCGCTATTTACAGAATTGAATACGCGGTTTAAGGCCGAGTTTAAGCCTTCTATAAATGACCGACACCCCCAATATGTGTACAGTACACAACCTACTTTTAATATCGAATTTGACGTACCCTTGACTAACACATCGGCCTATGATATTTTGGTCACCACAAATATGTCAGCAACCAACAGTGTAAAAGATAGTTCTAACACTGTCACTGAGTGGGGTTTGAAACAGCTTTACAGGACGTCCTTTGTCCTGTTTTCGTTTGTAGGGTTTCTAGTCTCAATACTCGTTGCCATTCCCGCAAGCCTTTGTACCGCACCCAATTCAACGGTCGATGAGCGATGTCTATTTTCCTTCCAAAAGCATGTCATGAAAGAATATTGTCAAGATTCTAGGGGGTCGAACCATGAACGCGATCATAGATCTGCAGAGGAAGAAACCTCTTTAATGTGATTAGGTTTACGTTGTACGTTGGTTCATATGAAAAATAACGGTGTTTTACATAATAAATTAACTGTCTTTAACAATGAGGTTATCGAAATATTAATTCGCCGTGTAAGATTTTTTAGCCCGTCCAACTGTGAGAATCGTTTGGAAACGAACACGTAACTCAGAACTATCAATGACGTCAATTCCGGTGTGACGTCATTTTGCGTACATTTGGCGCGGTATTTACATAATCAAGAAACATCGAACGCAAAGCAACGTGATCTTAAAGAAGGAAATAGATCCAAAATGCACTTTATGTGTCAGTATTTTGCCAATTGCATGACGTTCTTTTCTGATTGTTACAAAGACAATAACATATTGCTAAAGTTGGATAAATCACTGGCGTATATATTTTTCATGATTTGCGAACTTAATGTTCATATTTCCTTCGCATTCAATTCATATATATTGATTGATAAATTTACGTAAATAAACACATATAAATGATACTTTAGTTTAATATTCATCGCAAACGATATTCGAGTTCATATGTGGAAGTTTCAATCAGAGATGTTAAAACCTTTTTTTATCAAATAAGGTATACAGTCGAATTCCGTTGGATGAAGCTTGCCGGGACCGAAAAGAGAAACAATTTAGCGAAGCAGAAATGCATAGTTTCAGTTCATTCTGTGATGGAGACAATATTCCATCGAAAAGTAAACTCTTTTAGTTTGTAGTTTATTTTCCTACCATATTTCAAGAAAAGAATAGTATATATTCAACATATTTCTCGTAAAATTATATATCTTATATCCCCCATTATATAATCACTATGTCTGACTACAACTGCCACCTATGAGAAAGTATTTTTAAATGTTCATGGTGAACTATTACATTGATGCACAGTTGTTCACTAGAGTGGAAACAAGTTTGTAAATTGGATCGTATATCACTTTTAAAGTTATTGACCCTGTTTGATGTTTCTTTTACTTACAATTTTGCTACTTCAATTAATATGATTACCCTTTAGGTTATACTTTTGAAACAACTAACCATTTAACAGTGGTATATCAACTAGAGGAACCGTGCGCGTGTGGATTGGCCGTACAGCCGGCAAAACCTGTTGGTGTTATCACTGTTCTTGATGCTCTAATCCTATTTTCCTATTTGTATTTGTATGCATGCTCCAATATGCGTTCATTTTAACATACATACTTTTATTTCCAGGTCACAAGCTCATTGTTATATGTTATGTATGTACGTATTCATGTCGATACTTCACATCAATTACACTTACATTAGCTGTTTATTGATAAATCTTAAAATTATTATGTATATTTTTAGAGAAAGGTATCTAAACCAATACTTTTAGATATGCTAACGTTGTTGATTTTTATATTTAGAAGTTTATAGTACAGTCCATTGATGCATTTGTATGCATTTCTTGTCCAGAGCGTTTCTTAGTAAATTTGTGTCGGGGGATGTCCGAATTTCCTTTTGAGCAAGGGTTGACAGCTGGCATCCTCAAGGTTACTATGGTCACCAAGACAACAGCCAATATGTCTGCAGTATTCTTAGCCCATGACTAGTCATACAATATTTATTAAAACTATTTAATACAAACATTTATTGACTTAAATGTATGAAATAAGCTCTGTACATAAGCCAATTTCAAATTTTCTTCTTTAGATTCAACAGGTACCCAACAACGTTTTTTTTTTCAAGAGCTCAGTAACCCCCTCTTAATTGTTCGGTCAAACACACTTATCATTAAATCCCCAGAAAGGTTCTACCAAGGCCAATTCAGAGCTTTATCAACCACATTTTGTCTAAAATCAATTATTATCGGTCAAGCAGCCATCAACGACTGGCTCTTTTCAAATCTGCCTTTTTATTCAATTAACATTTTATTACTTAGTTTAAACATACCATTAAAGGCGCGTATATTGGTATGCTCAGCAGATACTTCAATTTGGCCGACTTCACTGTTGGTAAGGTGTATACTCTCTGCATAGCCGATTTTGACAAGCTGAAGTATAATGATGTTGTCAGCGATCCAATAGTTACTTTCAAAAACGACAGCCGTATTTGTGGATCAAACCAGAACTCCATTAAGGTGAAGCGATCACACGAGTAGTGAAATATGTCCGAAAATCCTCCGACCACCAATGTAGTTTAAAACAAAGACTGCGATAAATCCAGTTAACATAATCACAAACGGGAAGACATCTGTCCATATGACTGCTTTAATCCCACCTATGGACATGTACACAGACGAAACTGATGTGTACAGAACAATAGTGATCACAGGGGAGTATCACGTGATCGCTATAGTACATTGGCCGTACAAGATGGTGAATATTGCGCCCGCTTCGATACATAAAATCGGCGTTTACGGATGGTAAATATAAAGGTAGGATCTTTAGAATAGGCGCAGAGTACCCGCATTGGAACACAGTTTACTCGCGTGTGTTTTGTTTTTCGAAGATTTGCTTAGTTTAAGCCTGAAACTCGATACAGATTTTATTTATGTGAGTACATTGTCCGTATCGGTCTGATTTCAGTGTGTTTTAGCGCAAAAAGCAGGAATATGAAACAAAAGTTTACAAAATATTGATTATATTTGCAAATATTTACTTCGTTGTAAGTTTCAAGTGATAGTTTCGTGTTTAAGAAAAGTTCTGGACAATTTTCGAAGCGAGTACATTGTCCGTACAAAATATTTATGAGTACATTGTCCGGACGATTTCATGCTTAACGCATTTCTCATTAATAATTGTATACTGTTCCCTTCTTTGTAGATTATGCTGCACTACAAGTATATCCCTACTTAATACGCTTTCCAGACAAGATCTGAAGTGAATCGGATGAAGATTTCGTGTAAGTAAGCACTTTATGTGTGTATTATGAAATTTCTTCGATGTGTATTTTAATAGAACTATTCCCTATTATAATAAACCCCTCCACTTCTTTAAACAATTTTTGATGTGGAAACTGAACGGAGAACACTTATTTATGATATTAAGTGTGCTATGTATTTTATGTATAGTAAGAAAACAGTACAAAACATAACCTAAATTCCATTTTTACTCAAGAAAATAGTATTTTTAGTTTATTGATATATTATATGCTCTATCCAATATGTCAAGTTATTGAAACGATGCTTTATTAAAAATAATTCCACCGTCTATGATTTACATACTCATTTGTGTTGCTAATTTAATGTATAGTGCGTGTAAATCCATGCCATCTATTAAAATGATTTGTATTAATTCGTCTGTTTGTGGGTTGAGAGTCTGGCTGTTCGTTGACTGCGTCTCCTTAAGAACCGGTTATATATTTAACCAAACTTTGGTACACATATTGCACTATAAAGTATACACATGCGCAACAACAACATGTTTACTTCTACATTGTTTTAGTTACGGTCGGTTTTCGACTTTGAAACAACATACGAGGGTTAAAGTTCGCTCTTGTTTAGTAAAACGATGCATAAGCGTACAATGCTTTGCATTTTATTTCAGAATGCGACGGAAGAAGTCCACACTTTCGCTCCATAGACCAAAACAAAAACGAACGGGAAGAAATACCACTAAACGAGGCATGCAAAATGATTTGAGCCGTGAAACCAAAAAGCGGAAAACATTCTTTTCCCCAGCAAGATTGTTCTCTCCAGCAAATGCTATACAGAAGTAATTCTTCAAGGAATGACACCAGTTCTATCTCCCATGAAATCACCATTTTGCCATCACTCAAATCGATGTTATTTTATATTGAAAATTGTCTGTAAGATTTATACAATTGAAATTGCCTGAACTCTAATAGTGAGAATTAGAATCAATGTATAATATGTTAGTTTGACAATTTCATAGAAGATATCGTTGTCGCTGTGTTGTCGCGTGTATGTAAGACATTCAAAACCGTCAAGTAGTTTACATATGATGTCTTCTTTTAACACCACAAGTATAATAGTGTCAATGCTTTTTGATATATTCAGTTTGTGTTAAGCGACTAAAAGGTGAATAAAAAGAAACCAATATGTTTTTATTTTGATTGTATTCATTTATATTCATTGGTGTAAACACTTATAATCACAGACTAATTATCACAATTTTGTAAAATCAAATGTATAGTTGCACATTAACAGTTCATGGCACATCACTTATCTAGTGGATAATAGAAAATGAGATCAAATAACAATGTGAACAAAACAATAAAAATAAAATAAAATATGGTCTACATGCTTAAACACACTTTGAGAATTGTTATTGAATCTTTTCGACATTATCAAAAAAGGTTTGAACTTAAGTTAAAACAATCACTCACAATATCGGTCAAAGAGCGGTCACAAAGCAGTTTGATTCGGCGTATTGTAAATGCATGAAAATTGACAAGAATCTTTAATATAATAATAGTTAATATAAAAACATTTAAGACATGCTTACAGCAATATCATTCATAGCGTGTACATATCCTAGATAGTTTAAGCAATGAAAATTGACAAGAATCTTTAATTTTAATAAAACTAAGAATTTAAAAAGTATAAAATTCTATATGAAAATGTAGCTGTCAAAACGCCTTTTAATATTGAAAGCCATTGGTCTGATGGATATTTGTAACTGGTTCGATAGTGTTTGTTATGAAAACGGTAATAAACGACAGTCAAGTAAATACAAACAAACTTCTCAATAATAGTTAATATAAAAACAGTTAAGACATGCTTACAGCAATATCATTCATAGCGTGTACATACCCTAGATAGTTTAAGCAATGACAAGGAAATAACTTATAAGGAACAACATCATGTGTTCTTGCCATATTTTTACAATGTTGTTATCTTTGAAAGTTACACAAGATGTTTACCTTAATAGCATCGGTTACAAAAAAGAACGTAAATGCGTTTGAAATATTAGACATATAGTTTTACTCCCTTCGCTCATACATCAAACCTATATAATACATGAGTTATGATATGAGCGTTATTGCGATGGTTTTACCACGGTGCACTTCGCTTTGTGGTTGCTTAACCCCTGGCTGTAGATGTAGGATTTACCACATATGCAAACGTATTTCTTTTCATCATTGTGAGAAGAAAGGTGGTCCAGAAGCGCTGGCTTAAGTTGAAACTCCTTATCACAATCGTTACATTTCCACTTCGGTTTTTCGTGGTGAACCTGATGTTGATTCACTTCAGCTCTTGTGGCGAACTGCTTATCACAATAATGACATGTGAATTCCCTCGGACCGTTGTGCGATGACGCCCTGAAAAAAGTTAAGATCTGTTTGTCAAATAACATCACATTTATAAGAATACACCAAATTAAAATCCAAAACATTTCTGACAGCGTTACAAATTTGATCTTTTTATTGTGTTGTTAAGTACAAAGTCGCTGAAAATAACCAATTATAATTTACAATAAAGAAAAGGATTTTGCTTGGATGTTAGTATAATCTTCACCATTTACTTGGTGTATTTATGTTTAAACTTTTTGCTACTGAGCTTGTTTCTGTAGCTTTTTGCATAAATATTGGTCCAAACGTTTTTGAAACAAAAATGTGGTTTAGAAAGAATTGGAGGTTTAAGTCCAAATACGTGTGTTCCAACCTAAGCATATGAGTCGTCACCAATATGTATTCAATTGATCGATATAGCTCTTTCGGTGAAGTTATACAAAGTATTTGGTTAAAATAAACCAGATACAGATAATTATTGTCGATAAACGGTGGCGCAACAATATATAATGATACCAATTCGTCATTATATGTAACAGTCAAAGGATAACATTTCTTCTATCTAGAGTTCTTTGACAAATATTTCTGTACAAATGATATACACATGCAAAAAATGCAAAAGGCTAGTTTCACTAGTTAACATAACCATTTTCTTAAAAATCACAATCTTTAAATCAGGAAATTGCTTGATGCAGGAAGTGGCGAGTACAGAAAGAAAAAACCGTGATGTAGGAATACGTTATATGAAAAATATATGGCATTTCTTGGCACCACTTGAATCAACGTTAAATTACTATATCTAGATTAATATGCTCTTTAAAAGTGCAAACCTATGTCTATGCATTTTTGATTTGCTGAAGTACGGCTTTCCACAGCAAAGATATGGCGCCTTTCCATCATGGACGTGCTCGTGTTCATTTAATCCCGACCTGCTTTTAAATACCTTCGCACAATGCCGGCACATCAATTCTTTTCTAGACTCCTGAAATTAATTTCAAATAGTCAATTACACATTTGCATGTTTATGATAGATGGTGGCAATGAATTTAAAATCACACCAAAAATACGTTTGATTAACAAAAACCATCATGCTTAGGCGAACCCCTCTTGTCACCTATCGCATATTGTGTCGATATGGCATGTGTCGTATTCTTTCATACCGGACGTATGTTTCCAGGTATGTGACCAGTGCTGGAAAACCCCCTCTTACATATCAATGTAACTTCTTATTCCATTTATTGTATGGTTAATGAAAAATATATTACGCCATTCCAATAAAGCGCAATTGAATAATTATTTATGTTTGCAAGACCTTTGATTAAAATTGATATAAATAATTGTTAAAAAAACGCTATTTTTAGTTATTTAAAAGTACTGCACTCTATGACGTCGGTAAACAAGTCGCACGCGCTTTTTGGTGTATTAGTACAAAAATTCGTTTTCAACGTCATTTTTCAACAAATTGATAAATTTAGATATGCAAGAAAAAAATATCAATTATGTCTTTCGGGTCGGATTTTTCTATACCTGAAACGCCTGATAGATACTTATATTATACATTATTGCCCCTGTTTTGTATAGTGTAATTGTAATTGTGCTGTGCTTGGCTTCGGTTTATATTCAATGCCCTAATTTAACACACACAACCAATCGATTTTCAAATCAATTAAAACAGCTAATATCGCTTCTTTCTGATATTAACTTATCTTAAGAGATTAATTCCGTCACCGAAATAAGCCTTTTCAATCTTTAAACATGCATACGTATACGATGACATGTATATAAGAGACATATACGTACCATTTTGGTGAATGAATAGTGATCAGATCCTGAAATAAAATAAAAACACATTTAAATCTGATTACGAAATTTATTAGTTTTTAAGAAATCATTTCATGATGAAGTAAAAAGTAATGTAAATGTCACTAATAGGTTAATAAAAAAATCGTCCGGACAATGTACTCATAAATATTTTGTACGGACAATGTACTCGCTTCGAAAATTGTCCAGAACTTTTCTTAAACACGAAACTATCACTTGAAACTTACAACGAAGTAAATATATGCAAATATAATCAATATTTTGTAAACTATTGTTTTATATTCCTGCTTTTTGCGCTAAAACACACGGAAATCAGACTGATACGGACAATGTACTCACATAAATAAAATCTGTATCGAGTTTCAGGCTTAAACTAAGCAAATCTTCGAAAAACAAAACACACGCGAGTAAACTGTGTTCCAATGCGGGTACTCTGCGCCTATTCTAAAGATCCTACCTTTATATTTACCATCCGTAAACGCCGATTTTATGTATCGAAGCGGGCGCAATATTCACCATCTTGTACGGCCAATGTACTATAGCGATCACGTGATACTCCCCTGTGGTGATCAAGTACGGAATTCCCATGACCACCTCGAGCGCAACGCACGTGCCATATGTCACTGTGCTCATATCGAACACCTGGTTCACCGCACCAAACGTCATCGCCAGAATACGCAGCACGTTGTCGCCGTAACGCAGGTTCAGATACTCGTATATCGACGTTACTTTTAATGGATGGATTATAGGAACAATGAAATACGCTGTCAACAGTAATGTTATAAATTTTGACAGTCCATAAAATGCATACATTGTTCCATATATGTACACTTCTGCCGGATATCCAAGATAGAGAATGGACGACTGGGACGTAACAATGTAAGAGAACATGACCGGAGGGAGCTCGAACTTTCCGCCGGCCAGAAAGTAGTCCTCCGGACTCGTCTTCTGTTTCCCTATGTCCATGATCGCATAGTAAATTCCGATGGCCAATATCATTTCAAGCATTTCAGATTTTAATACTGGTTTAAACACTTCGGCAACTACCAGAACTTCCGGAATATATCTCATCCTTATGAACCTGGGAAAATAAAGTCAACTTTGGTGTGCCCCCAACCACTGCCACAAAAATCCGCAAGTGTACAGGATCTGTTATAGCTGACGGAAATGTGTCTAATGTGCCGTGATACCTTTGAGTAAAGAATTTAACAATCATTTCAAATGTTCGTTAAGATAAAACTGATTAGGTCATTAGAACCATTATCAATATAACTATCTAGATTTGTGAAAAACGAATAAGAAGGAAATTATTTTCTCTTGATTATAATGTGACAACCGCCAGGTAAAGGCATTCCGTTCATAGCAAACGACACATCGATTGAATTGATTGTTAAATTGTACAAGAAAAAGATTAAATTATGTAAATTCATCACATGAATTACCAAATACGTTTTCACTTGTCTACGACTGACACGCAATATTATATAGTACACTTGTGCAACTCGATATCGCATGCACATGAATCATGTTTTTTTTTAAATGTTTTTTTATACATTATTGCTAAGACGCTTACGCTAAATGAGGTCCGTCATCAACTGGTATAAGACAAATACTGTAAATCGGGATGACAAATGGGTGGAGGTTGCTACTTTTTTCCCCAAAACATGTTTTTATCTTAGTTTTTCCTCGGCCAGTCGACCACGTATATAGTTTCCGTTTTCTCTCGTGTATGTTGTTACCTAGATATACATTGCTCATGTTGAAAGTTCATGATGTGTGTGTTCATCGGTTTCCCAAGTGCTTTTCTGAGTCTTCAAAAAATAAAAACATTAAAATATAATTGATTAATCTTTGCATATCATTACAATATTATATAAATATATGGAAACTAGAGACGAAAGGACCAACCATTTCGCAATAAGTATTTTTAGATGTTCAAGGGTGAAGACCTTACAGACACTTTGTACTAAAATGTGAAATAGGAACTAGCATACGACAGCTTTAAAGGAGCACAATAAAGGTTTACGTTTAAGAGATGCTAACAAAATAATGTAGAAGCCATGCATTATTTAGTTAAACCCATTTTACTAAAACGAAACTGCATATCAATTGTGTTCACAAAAATCAATAATTGTACATTATGAACCATAATTACTTTTGGTAATCAGTGTTTTGGTCTTGATACTTTGCGTGTCTCTCGCTGGGTGTGTGTTTATTCTAAAGGGGGGAACAATATGGGTCAACACTTGAAACATGCACACAGACTCGTATTGATTATAATCCATCATTATGTTTAACTCGTTTGTCTTGATGATAAAAAACAAAAAAAGCATATAATTTGTTTACAGATAAAATATGGTGAAAGTTTTGCATTTTTTGACAGGGGAATTTGTGTCCACACTACTATAAATAGTCTTAATATATATAAACAGTAAGATTTTTTTATCTGTACACAAAATATATACATTTTTGTTATGATCATTATAGTCAAATGAGTTAAACATAATAAAGTATGTTTTTATATTGTATTGCTTCGAAAAAGTCCAAACTGTTGATAAAAAATATTAAACTAACTTAAAGGCGGCCTTTTCAGGAATTGCTTTCAATCGAGTTCGGAACGGTTACACGCTACACACTTGTTGTAGATAATGCGTTCAATGAGTATCGGCCAATTAAACTGTAGGTTACATTCTAATTCAGTTAGTGGATATCAAGTAAAATGTTATTAGTTAAGAAAAAGGGCTCGCTCGCTTTGCCCCTTCTTAATCAATAAGATAAAACATTATATTTACTTACTATGACATAAAAGTTAAGTTGGATATCTAATGGAAATCCTATCATTAAGTAATCTTTTTTTGAGTAGGAGTCTCATGTCAAATATTGGAAGCCAATAGGAACTTACCCTGATACAATCCATTTTATTTTAAACGGATATAAAGTCCTGAAAAAATCGTTACCAAAAAATAACTTGTTCCCTGCCCTATATTGAATTTGTAAAGAGTCTATGGATAAATGATTTCAAAAACGGTTTCATAGCACAAAAAGCGTCCAATTAAGTGCTGATGTATACAACATTTTTCTTCATAAACTATTACTTGACATCAGATACAAGCAGTTTGAAATTCTAATTTTATTCGGGTTGCTATACCGGAATGGTTATTTGCAGTTGGGCTGATTGCAGCTGGTACACAATACTTAAACGTTAGAATTTGTAGATATTATTTTTTATTCAGATTTTCGTTTGTTGAATAGAAGCGTTTATTAGTAGCGAGTCGTGTAATGAACATAATTTAGTGCTTTAAAGCTTATTTCAGAGAATGAACATACAATAAATATAACTTTGTCAATACAGTATATTACTGTGTCTGGGTTGCTTCTCATTAGAAGCACTTAAATGAGGTTTGATGGAAAACCGAGAATGCGAAAATGATTTTTATTCCGTCGTTTTTCTGGACCGCTGTATCGGAATGTAAACGTGTTTTTCTTTTACTCGGCGTATTGGACCGGAATGTCCTTTTGTATCTAGTTCAAATGAAGTCGTAAACTTTACACGAAGAGTATAAAAAATAAGCGATTTTATACTGTAGGATTAAAAATGTTTACCACTCGTAGTCTGTTCATTTTGTCTAAATATACTTATGCATACAAAGTATTCAGTGTATGTTATTCATTGATACGTTGATATGAACTGCGATAATATTACAGCAAACAATAAATCACCCATCCCTATATGACATATCGCGTCAATACGTGTGATGTATCGGTTATGTTTGAATTGACGAAAGTATAAAGTACAAGGACTGATTTTGTATTTTATGTACATTGTTATGCAATATATATCAGATATGAGAAGTTCTACAAATACAATTTAAATTCAGTTTCACATTAAGATGATACTCAAATTAATAAATACCGATGCTTCTAGGTCTAAATTCCAGTGCACATTAGTGAAAGCGACACAGTTTCCCAGATTTCGAGGAATATACAAACACATCGATACAATAGGTAAGCTCTGTTAATAAAGAATCATTTTCAAATTTAAACGACATTATATGCTTAACCGCGTATTCCATTCTGTATATAGCGGCAGTTATACTACGTTGAAATACATTTGAAATAGCTTTTGAAGCAGAACAGAAAAGGAGATAATTTAAAATTATGCAATAAATAATTTATTCGTTTAAAAATATTAATGTAACAACATTTTTATCGACCTTGATTTTGTAGCGACGCAATAGAGTGTTTGCTTACAAAGAGAGGGGTTCGTTGTATCACAACAGGCGGCAATATGTGTAGTCAAAGAAATATGTACCTACATCGCATTTATTGGGTCCAGCAACCCTTTTTACGGCTCTCGGTTTGAAAATGTAATGGCGGTCAATTAGTCGACTCGTCGAAAAAATTAATTTTTCACTATTAGTCAGCTGCAAGGTAACATCGGATGTTATCATTGCAATGCAGAGAGATTTTTACGAACTTTAAGTGATGCAATTTGACCTGATCTTTATTGATTTGCCCCAATAACAGAACAACAGACATCGACTTGCCCCACCCGCCCTCCAGAAATCGCTACTCTCTGAATAAGAACCAGAAACCTCCTCATTTCAGTGTTTCACAAAAAGGCATAGGGCTGGTGTTTCTCTAGAAGACCTTGGTTCCGGTAGCATCAGTGACACAAGTTTTAGTGCGGTTGGTCCCAATTCGGACGGCGAGTCAGCCACATTGTGTTCAAAAAAGAACTGGAGGAGGTTGCGTCACAAACAATTTAAAGATCAAATAGTGATGGACCTAAGGGATTAATTCATGAAGGTGGTTGATAAGAAATTTTGCAAACTGTCAGACGAAATCTTGCAGATTCGCAAAGAAAATAATCATTTAAAGGCAGGTCTTAAATCGACCAACGATCGTATCGATGATAATGAACAGTATAGGCGTCGGTCAATGCTTGAGATCAAGGGTATTCCACTTGACAACGGCGACCTTCGTGAGAATGTTTCATAAGATCTCAAAAAACATCAACTTGACTTTGGAGCCTTCTTACATGGATAAGATATCGATTAGGTCGCTTTAGGCTATACACTACAAGTACAAGGAAAATAATTGTAAAATTTACAAACTCAACGGCAAGGGAAAGTGTATATAACGCCAAGAAGTCCATAAGTGATGGCATCTACGTACATTACTCCCTAACGAAGTACCGCCAGAAGAGGCACGAAAACTCAAGAGGGACGGTCATCTTACTCAAACCTGGGTGTCTGGTGGAAACGTGTTTGGAACGATGGTTGTTGCTGGTAGTAAAAGGAAATTATAAATTAAGAACATTGACGCCTGGGAAGCAGTGCGACAGGGGGCTGTCCCAGATAAAGAAATATAACTGCAAACATATATATTTTATTGTATTGCATATACAGAGATATTTTTAAATTTCCGCTTTTCGAACACATTTTCATCGAAGTTATATTCCATATATCCAACTTCCAACTGTTACTCAGACTGTACATTTAATATTTATTAGACTTGCAATTATATTATGTTCGTTTCTCATCATTGGACTTACTAAGCTTACATACACACATTCCTTACGTTTTGATAATCCATGCATGCATATGTTACTTATGGCCATGTGGATTATAGTTATGGAATAGTAGACTTCCATGTCCAACGATGTAAATTATTATAGCTCTTTTAGCAAAATAATTGATATCTTGTGCTCAGTGTCCTACAACTATATCTGCTTAGCCTTAAAGTAGACAACGATTAGTCTTGCGTCGTGATTCTCAATATTCTTGTTTGATTTTAATCATTGGCGTATACAATTACATTTAAGATCCTACACACACTATTTGACTGATATTAATCACTAGCCTCGTGTCTTTACCGACGTCATGAATATATGGATATAAAATAGGTGTTTTCTGCACTGCTTTAAATTATTTATGTCAAATCTGATATTATTTATGTGCTGGCTATTTTTGGTTGCTCTTGTTGAAATAACCTGTCATTGTTCTATTCTTACTCGAACTTGTTTTTGTTTTCAATATGTTTGTCGCTTTGTCCCCTTTATTTTCAAACCCCTTTTATGTTCGTCACATATATGTCGTTTTTTATTTTGCCTTTTCATTTAATCCTATTCGACAATGCATACATTTTTGGGTTATCATAAATACTGTTTGTTAAAATGTTCATACACTATATAATCAAGTACAAATTGGCCCGTGGGCGAAATGTACTTGTACACTTCGCATAAATACTGATCATTGATCAATATCACAGTTCAATGATTTAAAATTCGCACAAAGGATGGTATTACTAATAGATTTACCAAAGCCAATCGATCTGACCGTGTCGGATACTAGTTATACTGTTTGACGATATTGAGGCTAATCCTGGTCCACAAATACATAAAGACGGATGTCTTTCCATTTTACATTAAAATATTAGAGGTATTAGAATAAAATAGAATATATTAAGGACAATTTCCATGATCACGATGTTTTATGTTTTACAAAGACAAAGTTAGATAATAATATTTCGGACGATTATTTAAAAATAGAAGGTTATACTTATATGTAAAGAAAGGATTTACAAACCATTTAAGTGTTTTTTTAAGTTTATATTTCATCGCACTTGCGCCCTAAGCCATTACTGGATTAAGAGAGATAACATACGGCATCGCTATGGATTGAGATCAATGACTCGAGACTTGTTACTTACTTTGCACAATTTACAGACCCCCTAATTACACATTAGATTTCTGGGACTAGCTTAATGCCTGTTTAGAAAAAGCGCTAGAATACTGGGATAAAATGATTATAGTTGGAGATATTAATGCAGATCAATTAAACAAAAACAATCACAGATTTCACGATATTTTATCGTTAAATAACATGACAAACGGTATATACGAGGCGAACAGAGTCAACGCACGAACTCAAACATTAATCGATCCAATCGGAATTTCAAACAATATAACTGTTCTCAGGTGTTTTGAAAACAAATCCGGATGTAAGTGACCATTATGGCACCTACATATTTACAAAAATCACCTAACCACATTCATTGACTCATAAGCGGAAAATATGGGGATATAATGGAGCGGATTTTGATAAATTTAACGAATTAATCAGAATTACGGATTGGTCATTTATCAACAATTAAATTATTGACAACTCGTGTTTTATCTTTTCACAGAAACTTATCGAACTTTGTACGAAATGTATAACATTCAAATTTGTAACTATAAGACCAAATGATAAACCATGGTACAACACAGACATCCGACGTACAAGTCGCCAACGTGATAGACATGAACAAAAAGTAAAACATTCGGGTAAACAATCTGATTGGCAAACCTATAAGCAATTTTCGGAATAATGTTTATAAAATGAAAAGATATACTAAGCAACCGTTTTAATTTAGCCTTGAAACATCTCTTAATGATTTAAGCTCACTTGATTCAAAGAAGTATTGGAAAACTGTGAAACTTTTAGTTAAGAACAACCATCAACGAAGAGATGCTATTCCTCCTCTGAAAACAGCGAATGGTAATGTTGCTATTTCTGATGAAGAAAAGGCAAACTCGCTTAACGACTTCTTCGTGTCAATATCAAACGTTGACGATTCAAATGTCACTCTCCCCTTGTTCGCTTATAAAACACACTCACGGTTATCTAACTTTGCAATTACATAACAGGATTTAGCTGATGTTTCAGAAAACTTAAATGTGAACAAAGCTATTGGCACAGACGGAATTAGCCACAAAATGATTAAAGCAACATCAAAAACGATATGCTACCCCCTGTGTTTATTATTCAACAAGTCTTTGATATAAAGAAAATATCCCTAGTATTGGAAAACAGCTAATGTCATGCCCCTTTTGAAAAAAGGGTGTACCGGACGAATCTTCAAATTATAGACCGCTCTTCTTAATACCATGTTGGTTGTCATGGAAAGAGTTATGTTTAAAAATATTTATACTCGTCTTCATGCTTATGACCTAATATATAAAAGCAATCATGTTTTTAATATATCTGTTGTGACAAATTTTATCGTGACAATACAATTGTATCTTTAGAAATATGTTTTATAATAAAAAAAGCTAATCATTTGATACCTATAATTTAAGAACAAACTACGATGGAGAACATTTTAATAAATCACTATCCATAGACATCAACATTGACTGACTGGAGATTTCTCTTTTTTTATGGATTAGTTTTTTCCAAGCACGCATGAAATGAATTAAGAAATATGAAAACATTTTAATGGTGAGATGATTTTTTAAGATGAAAAACCTTTAACCCCGAAAGACATATTGGTACCCAAATCGCAATTATGCATGTCGTATGAAAGTAATTGAAAGAAACCGACCCGAAATGCTCAGAACTTACGTTACTCGAGGTGAAAAAAGAATGGTGTTTTTTTTTCTAAAACAAAGACATTTTGACTCACAAATTACGCTAGTACATTTTTACTTTCATACTTGTTCATCTTGCATTCTTACTTGTAAATCTGGTATTCTACCTTGTATATCTTAATTTATACTTGCTCATTTTGCTGTTTGACTTGTACATCTTGCTTTTTTACTTTTTTATCTTGCCTCTTACTTGTACATCTTGTTTTTTACTTGTACGTTTTACTTTCTTACATTTTGACTTGTACATTTTGCTTTCTTACTTTTACATCTTGCATTCTAACTTCTACATTTTGCTTTCTTACTTTTACATCTTGCATTCTAACTTGTACATTTTGCTTTCTTACTTTTACATCTTGCATTCTAACTTGTACATTTTGCTTTCTTACTTTTACATCTTGCATTCTAACTTGTACTTTTTGCTTTCTTACTTTTACATCTTACATTGTGACTTGTACTTTTTACGTTGTACTTGTAAATCTTGTGTTTTTACTTGTACATATTGCTTTCTTACTTGTACAATTTACTTTCTATTTGAATATCTTGCTTCTTGACTTGTACATCTTGCTTTTTGTCTTGTTCATATTGCCTTCCTACTTGTACACCTTGCTTTGTGACTTGTACATACTTGTTCATTTTGCTTTCTTACTTTCTTAATTATACAGCTTGCTAACTTACTTGTACCACTATCTTTCTTTCTTGCACATTTGCTTTCTTAGTTGCAAATCTTGCCTTCTTACATTCATATCATACTTTCTTACTTATGTTGTGTTTTTTTATCTTGTACATTTTGCTTTCTTACTTGCAAA
Organism: Mya arenaria; assembly: GCF_026914265.1. Lineage (NCBI taxonomy): Eukaryota > Metazoa > Mollusca > Bivalvia > Myida > Myidae > Mya > Mya arenaria. The sequence goes on along the minus strand of NC_069138.1, from coordinate 30,597,364 downwards.
TCTTGCTTTCTTACTCTTATATCATATGTTCTTACTTATTTATCTTGTTTTGTAACGTGTACATCTTGGATTCTGTCTTGTTCATTTTGCTTATTTGATCCTGAAATCTTAATTCGAGCACATGCATTGCTAAAGTTTTGAAAGTTTATTTCTTTATCTCAGATGAAATAGTGTTTAAGTTATCCTTTTTAATCCAACTAGCTTTTTAACTTACTTCCTTGCTCACCTTTTTACATACTTTCAGTTTTTGCAATACTCAGCATGAATAACAAATGTTTGCAATTTTCATTTCGAATGTCATATTATGTCGAAAGTTTCCGTCTATTTCCGTATTACTTTCCGAACCTGAGCCTACTGATGTAAAGAACGCAGCTGTTTGGAGTGCTACTTAGTAGCTTTTTACGAAGTGTTTGCTGTTAGATATATAATTTGTTTTCACTTGTTTATTAAAGATATTCATACGCATTGTTTACCATTCTATACGAAAGTCACACTTGACAGTAGCTGTCATTTTAGGCTTTACAATATTTATTCATACGTTCTGCTCTATATATATTTTAAAACTTTAAAATGGAGGTGCACCTCTTACATAAATACAACTGCACCTCTATATTTAGACCGTCATGCCTTTCTTAGACCTGCACCTTAAAAATTTAGGTGCAACTCCATTTTTTCAATTTACATCGCCGTTTAGTAATTTTTCACCCAAATGGTAAGTCAAACTGTACTGGCTTGCTCATACTCAATTTCATGGTCAAGTTTGTTATAAAATTGCCATTGTGTCAAAATTTCTACTTGTTAATAAGTACAAAAGTCTAAATGAGATGCCTAAAGATGTTTGTGTTGTTGGCAGTAAATACTGTTAACACTCTCTGCGATTCACTCAAATCTGCATGCGATAATGCACCAGTCAATTGTAACCCCGCCCCCCCCCCTCAAGTCCGGGGAATAGTGGGAAATTTGACATTTGGTCCAGTCAACCCTGGCTAAAATCCCCGCCCTGTGGGGACGAACAGATGGTAAGATCCCCGCCAAATGCCCCTGCACCCCAGAGACCCTAGGTAAGGCCCATTACCCGCTATATTTAAAGCGAAGACAAAACAACCGCATTCACCCGGCACTGAGGGCCATCTGAAAGGTAAACACACGGCCCATTTCCCCGTCTATCCCCTGTATACCCCCGGACCTGGGGTGCCGTGGTTACAATTGACTGGTACACAAGACCCCAGCTTCTCGATAAATCTTAAGCGTAACGGACTTAAAAAGCTTGAACCTGTTATAAAATATTTCCATAAATTGGGGCAAAGAAACATGACATACAAAATAAAAAAGTCATGTACATACAGTGTACTAATGCTCAATAGCAATATGTTTGGTCATAAAGAAGTTTTGTTACTATAGTTTAGATTTCAGTGTAAATCACTTATAAATGGGATATATAAGATTAACACAAATTACAGACTTTTTTTTGTATTTCAGAATGCATCCGTGCCACCTGGTTTTGACATTACTGCTGTGGACAGATTTTCAGCAATGCAGGTATTGCCATGTTATGTATTACTGGAGGCAATAAGTTTGGAAATAAACCAGACTTTTGTCAAGGTTTCCCTGAAATAAATTGCCAGTATGTTTCTTGCTCTTTGATATTAACCTTTGCTTGTTATGACATCATGATCAGTGTTTATTTCAATAGCTCATTGATGAACTGTTTCTTTCCAAATTGAATTTCTTTCATGCCGTTTTTGTTGCGGCTTTGAGATAATATCATTTTCTAATAAAACTGCTGACATTCATTGGTCTTTGGACTGTATTGTGCATCTATTCCCACATTTTGTTTGCTCTTTTAAGCAAACATTGCATTAATTGCAAACAAGTATCACAACCTACTACACATGATGCAAAATTATGTTTCATTTAGTGTGAATATGATTTTAAGCTTATGAACATGAAAAACATCTACTTAAACAATCACAGCAACACAATGAGATCCCTATCTAAAGAAATATTGCTATTTTTCATTCATCCATACTGTCAATCATTCATGAATATATTCATTTACTTGAAGTTAATACAATGAAAAAATTTACATCTCAACTCTGATGGCAAAAGCAATAAAAAGTGAGCAGGGGGATTGAGTACCTTTTCCGTTTATGCATTAAAGAAAAAACCTAAATACACTCAAAATGCCTTAAAGGGTACACCTGATTGGCACCAAAAAGATTATTTTCTGTAGCGAATCTCGGTACAATTGTTTTATAAAATTTGATCAAAACGTTCAATCTGTGAGAGTGCAGCTTTAATATATTAAAACACTAATTTATTGTTTATTTAATATAGCCATCCTGGTTGCTAAAGCCACAGAGGTATATTCAAGGACAAGAACCAATGCTGATCAAAACATGGTCTAGTGATGGAATTCCATACCCTTGCTTGGCAAGGATTGTTTAGAAAGGAATATTGTCTGTAAGTAAGAAAGATTTCTAAGAAAGTCTGGTTTAAAGGCTTTCAAAATGCATCTGGGTACTCGATTAAACCGGGGATAGCAGGGGAAAAGGGCTGTGTTTTTACCATTCAGGTGTCACTGCAGTGCCGGGTGAATGCGGTGGTTTTGTCTTGGTGCAAAATATAGCAGTGCGGGGGCATTTGGTGGGTATTTTAACATCATTTCTTCCCTGCAGGGTAGGGATTTTACCCTTGGTTGGCTGGACTGAAAGTCAAAGTCCCCGCTATTCCCCGGGCTTGAGTGGTGTTTACAATTGACTGGAGCATAATTCCTACATAAAAGGTTGAGTGTTTACACGCATTTTTCATACTTTTACAGTAGAAGAGGATTCTTATTCTGTGTCAAACATTGATTTTATGTCTTGCTTGCAGAATATGATGTGCCAATAAGCTCCAGTTTGCTGCGGCTTTTCGCCCATGGCAATGGTCCTGCAATCTAGATCCAGGAGTTGCAGCCCTGAATCTAATATTTCAGAATGAAGATGTAAGTTAGCTTTGTAGTACTTGTTTATGTGTAAATGCTTCCAAAGAGTGAGATTTATACTAATCAGGTGAAAATAAGCAACTTATGGACACTGGTTAAGAGCCGTAATCTTAATTTTAAGGCAAATCTAACCTTCAAAACAGACACTTTAAGCATTTTTTTTAAACTTAGCATAATTATGCTATCACTGCATTTTCTACATCATGTAGCCATCTCATACATGAAAACACTAGCAGTTGTCATGAATCTTTCAGTTTTGGTGTTTTTTTACCATTTCCTTTGCTGCGCCATCTTGGTCAGATTAATCCATGAAGAAATAATGGCTCTTTAAAAGTTTGCGGCTTACCGATAGATGGAAATGGCTATTTCTGCTTTTTATGAAAACACCACTGGTGCTTATACTCATTCTAAAAGTGTTTAATATATCATTGCCAAACTTTCAGTATGTGTTGCATACAGCCTAAAATTGAACGATAGGAGTTTTGAAGTCTGTTTTTGCAAAATTATATGAAGATACTGTTTTGAAGAGATACATTGTAAGCTTGGTTAGTGTCTATATGAAACAAATAGTTAAAATAACTGTGGTCTTAGGCCATATTTACATAGTTTTAACAACGGTGACTTCATTTGTTAGTGTGATAGTCTCTTCATCTGTGTCAATGTAAACAAATTGACCCTTGTTTATTATATTCTGAGTTTAAAATAGGTGTTAATCTGTTTCAGATCGGAATTCATCACTATAGTACCGTATTCACCAGTAAGGTTTTATCCAGGATACCAGAGTGGCATCAGGATTTGATCTCTTCAGTACTGTATTCACCAGTAACATTTCATCCAGGATACCAGAGTTGGCATATGGGATGATCACTTCAATACCCTATATCAGAGTGCATTGTGTATCATGGATCGATGACTTCAGTACTGTAATCATCATGAACAATTGAAATAAGAGATAAGAATTGCATATGTATCAAATGCAGAGAAATGTGTCAATTTTCTTGGAGAGTATTCCCCTATCAATAGATCAATACATAATAGTTTATTACAGTTATCTTGTCAGTAGGCTGCTAAACTCTTGCTGGGGGGGAGAGGGCAATTTACTATGTCTAAAATACAGTGACATTGTTTAAATTAAAACAAAGCCTAATACGTTCTGAACAATTAAGTGTATTGGCAAATGAGCTTTTGAATGAGCTAATTTAAGCTTAATTATAGAACATTTTTGTTCTGATAATGTTGTAAACAGTTAAATTGCTTTATTGTGCATATATTACAAGTTTACAACATAAATATATATGTATCAATAACCAGAACTAATGTTTTGTTGAATAATCTATGTGCTTGTTTTTAGCTCACATGAGCACAAAGTGCTCAAGGTGAGCTATTGTAACCGCCCTGTGTCCGTCATCCGTCGTCCGTCGTCAACAATTTGACTGTTAACACTCTAGAGGTCACAGTTTGGGCACTATCGTAATGAAACTTGGTCAGAATGTTACTCTCAATAAAATCTTGGAGGAGTTCGATATTGGGTCAGTTTGGGTTAAAAACTAGGTCACCTAGTCAAATTAAAGGAAAAGCTTGTTAACACTATAGAAGTCACATTTATGACTGTATCTTCAGGAACCTTGGTCAGAATGGTAATATTGATAATCTCTAGGTCAAATTCGAATCTGGGTCAAGTGTGGTCAAAAACTAGGTCACCTGGTCAAATTGAAGGAAAAGCTTGTCAATACTCTAGGCCCCAATTTCTTGAAACTTCTTAAGCTTAACAGGCTTAAGTAGCTTTTAATATTTTAATATTATATTCAAAATACATACTTGAATGGAATTTTGATAAATGAAAAATGGTTTAATTTGACTAACATATAGATAATTCCTATTTAAAGTATAAAAACTCTCAAAGAAGTAAATATTATCCAAATTATTGAAAACCAAAAATAGTAAGTTTAGCTTAATCCGGTTATAAGGGACTTAAGAAGTTTCGAGAAATTGAAGCCTGAGGTCTCATTTACGACTGTATCTTCCTGAAAGTTGGTCAGAATGTTTATATTGATTAGATCTAGGCCAACTTCGATCTTGGTCATGTGCGGTCAAAAACTAGGTCATTAGGTCAAATCATAAGAAAAGCTTGTTACCACTCTAGAAGTCACATTTATGACTGTATGTTTACTATACTTTGTCAGAATGTTTATATTGATTAGCTTTAGGTCAAGTTCGAATCTGGGTCATGTGCATTCAAAAACTAGGTCACCTGGTCAAGTAATAGGAAAAGGATGTTAACACTTAGAGGCCACATTTATGACCATATGTTCATGGAACAGATTGTTATTCTTGATGATCTGTATTGGATTAGATGAGCGATACAGGGCCTTCAGGACCCTCTTGTTTTTTTAACTGTTATAGATGTATAATTCAGTTTAAAGACTATTTAAACTACTTTATATAATTAAATATTTTCATACTTTCTGCATACATCGTTATATTCAATGATGGAATGGTGCTAACAACATCAACTACAGGGAATTTATATTCATTTCAAACTGCTGAGGTGGTCAAACCATTTTTCCAGGTTATTTGCAGAACCTTAAAAATCTAAAATATACACAATGCTGTTTTACATATTAAAATAGTTTAGTACAGGTTAATTGTCAGATAACTAATAATTAGTTTTAAGTAAACTCAATCTGTTTCGTTTACTTTCTTACGTTTAAAGTAGGAATCATTTATTTGTACTGTAAATGCTTGTATGATATTAGGTAAATTAATATGCATGTGTTTTGTTATTATGAGTTTTTTCAAACATTAAAATATTAAATTTGCTCTGCATTGCCTTAACCTTTCTTGTTATGCACCTTAATAATCTAATTGGTGTAGTCAAAGTCATAGTATGTCATATAAAATGAATTTTGCATTTGACACTTGTTTACCTAAGAAAAAATGTACTGCATTAGCAGTTTCTGCAGTTGATAACATACCTAGAGCCCGTTTAAGGCAGTGCCTTATTTCATATTATAATATAGCTAAGTTGATAATATTGGATTTGCTGGCCGTCATAAAACGACAATAGTGGTTGGCAAATACCTGGATGATACTACTTTGTCTATGCGTAATCCGAAGCTAATCAACAATACGAACTATGTTGGCGAGAACTTGGTTGATCGTCGGAGACATTTTGGGTTCGGTCTATCACCCGTGTCTTTTTCGAAAGCCATGGATCCGCACACGTGTTTATAATGGTACCAGTCCGTGTGCAGCCCCAACCGATGGAGAAAAAGCCGTAGTATGTGGTCACTAAGTAGACTCATCGGTTCATGACGCTTTCATAACGTACCGGAACTCATTTTGCCGACAAATATCATTGTAACATTCCTAAACAAACCAACTGAACACTAATATAAGTTATAATACATGATATTGAAGCACTAAGCTTGAAAATATTCTAAGAAGCGCTTGCGCTTGAGGGATTTGCAAAATCGTGGCCGAGCGTTAATACGGCATGAACGCATACACATAAGAACGAATCCTTAAACATTTAGATTGGTACTTGATTTGAAATCTCCATAAACATTGAGTTCATTTTGCATGAGCCGGTCAAAATTGCATGACATTTATAAGCGGAGTTTTGCAAGAAAGCAACGCTCTGATTGGGCGCTGGTGAATCACCGTGCGTAGAGATCTTACTCCAATCTACCTTTGGCTAAATATAGCACGGCACATGTTCTGTTGAATGCCGGGTTGTTTACTTGTTTCTTTTGATGTTTTACGAAGTATTTGAATGAAAGAAAAATGTCATTTGAAAAATGCTTTATTTTTGCATTTGATAACAAAAGAACACGCATTGAACAAATAATAAAAACAAATTAAAATTGACGCGATTTTTACTACGGTTCTTCTGCAACAACTGTCAAAACAAACATGGCTGATGATTCTGAGTTCGGCGATTTCTTTCTAGGGCAAATGTATGATCCATTATCGAATTCAGACAATGATTATCTTTCTACAATAGATTTAGGCGATATCTTCGTCTACATTTAAATACATGAATTGATTGGAGACTGACAAAGTGTCATGTATTTTCGCGAGTTCGAACACACGTCTTAATATTGACAATTCGAAAAGACTAGCACATCACAACACTTCAATATCTTTGCAAAAGTTAAAAGAAAACAAAAGCGTGAAATTATGACGTTATAATTACCTTGAACTGGAAGTTATCCATTAAATCACCCTGACCACATGTTTTATGACCACTCACATGGGTCATGCATAGTATGTAAAACAGGAGTTAAAATGTATCGAACGTTCTCTTGATTAACATGAACATTAAAACAAAATTCATTATTACATACACATATTTTACAGAAACTACAAAATGATTAAAAAATATTTGATTATTTATTTCTTTCTACAAATTACTTATGGACTATATATTATGCAGACGATAAAAAGAACGCCCAGCTAAAACACCAAGGGCGACAAGTGCTCTTACCATTTGCATTCGCTCTACACGTTTTTCCCCCTTTGTTGTAACTAAAGACTTATTCTCAAACACTATGTAAAATGTAAATACAAGTATTGATTCTTATTTTTGTGCGTTCATGCTCGGCCGCGATTTTGCATATTTTCCAAAAACAGCTTGCAACAACCATATTTAAAATTATAATAGCAAAGCAAGATTCCGATCGAAGAATATGCTTTTCGGAACATATTGGACGTTTACATGTATTTCAAAATATAGAAACACAATCCAGTTGACGGGCAAAGATTTGTTTCAGAATCGCAATGTGTGTTTGCATCAAACCAAAATACGTCCTCCCCCGAGATTGCAAGTCATTCAATAAGTGCATAGTACTTCTATTCTAACATATTATCATTCACTATTCCTTTAGAAGATATATTAAACGCTTTATTTTATTAATTATCTTTTAAATATCTCGCTGTTTTAACCATTGTTTAGATATATCGGCCAATTTATTAATCAATGTTAACCTGCCGTGTTAATATGGTTTTAATCGATAATGCACTTCAGCGTTTAACTTCTCTGGAAACGGTCTTCATCACATCCGATATGAAAGAATCTTGTTAGTATATTTGGACTTTTGGGATTTTCAATGTAGTTGTCATTGTATTATTGCATTATTTTACTATAAAATAAGTGAAGTGTTTCCGAAATGAGAGAATAAACTCGTTTTAAACTTTGGTTAATATTCATTTCATTTGAAAGCGTGTTTTTTTAACTCATTACCATGCATATGTATATGTCTTATTTCTGATCTTACAGGTGTCGAGTCTTTCCAATTACTTCCAAGTATATCTTTAAGCATATCAAATGATTTGTTTTGATGACAACATGATGTCACTTGATACTGCTTTTTAGGTATTCTCTGATCAAAATTGATGCCTGGTAACCTCATTTGTTTTGGTATCATTTGAAACAATTGATACACTTAATGTAATTACAGTATCTATATAGTTTTGATTAGCGTTTACATAATATATAAGTTATCTATAATAATGTCCTTAATAAGGGTAACAATAATAAATAGGGTTACCAAGCATTACAAGGGTATACACACAAGTTGAGAAGAAAACATATTATTGTATTATTCAACACTACAAGGGTCATCCGTAAAGTTCGTGGACTGCCATGATTAATATTGATAAAAGATGATATAAAAGTAAAAGTCTACAGATAAGCAGAATATAATGTTATAATAATTAATATATTTCAATAATAAAATATTCATATTATTGACATGTACCTAAATACATGCTACCTAGGCAACTGATGTCAGGCGTTACGGAGCACTTTGAATAATTTGCAAAGTTTTGTTACATTCATCGCCGTAAACCCGTAATATATCTATTAAAATTTAAAAATAATGGCATTGTCTTTAAATTTCACATGACGTCAATTTAGACTTTCATGACCTTTACCGCCAAATTTCATCGTCATATCCGGTATATTGATATTGTTGTGTAGCAAACACGTAGCACAGTAGTTTCAACGCTTAGCGTCACAGATGGCGACGTCAATTCGTACGGAGCAACGAGCAGCTAGCTATTAAGTACTGCGTTAATGCTAGCTACACGCCTACACAGACTCTTGCATTTTTAAAAAAGACAGAAAAGTCATCCAAGGTGTCAAGATCACTTATATTCAAATGGCACAGATGTTATTTCGACGGTCGTGAATCCGTAGCAGATGACAAACGACCTGGAAGACCAGCGGTAGATGGGGCTAAGGTAGAAATGGTGCGACAAATCATGATGGAAGACAGACGGAAGACCGTATCTCAAAATTGTGGAGGAAGCCGAAATTGGACATAGCTGTACCCATCACATACTGACTGACATGCTGAACATGAGTAAGGTTACGGCGAGGTGGGTCCCTTGTTTATTGAAAAAGAAGAACGCTCTCAACGTGTTGCAGCATCTATGTCGTTTATACGACGTTGGGAGCGTGATGGCGAGGACTTCTTGGATCGCATATTACCCTATGATTAAACATGGATTCATAACTACGATCCCGAGACAAAACAGCAATCAATGTTTTGGAAGACACCAGGCACACCCCCTCCAAAAAAGGCATGGGTCAGCAAGTCCGCTCGGAAAACGTTGTTGATCTTTTTCATGGACCGGAAGTGGATGCTGCTTTCCCACGCAGTCCAACATGAACAAACCGTCAATGCCAGTTATAACCAAAAGGTAAAGATAATGTACTCATAATAAAATGTCAATAAACGTATAATATTAAATTATTAATGTTGACTTTTATATCATTTTAAGCTTAGTTAACATTGAACAATTAACCTATAATATTTTCACTACTTCAATAATTATTCGTTCAAATCGCGAGTTCAGATTATCCGCCGGGATCTAGTCCACGCGATCCGGAAGAAGACATAGAGTCCATGATTCTACACCAGGACAATACCCCACCCCATCGGGCACGCTAGACTCTTATGACTATTGATTTCATTGGACTGGAACGGATAATTCACAGTGTATATAGTCCAGATCTTGACCCGATGGACTTTGCTGTCTTTCCCCGCTTGAAGAGTGAGCTAAAGGGAAAACGATTTGAAGACATCAATGACATTCAGACACAGGTTCGCTCATTTGTTTAAAAATTATCCAGTGACTGGTACAGAGATGTTTATGACACTTGGATAAAGCGACATCGGAAAGGTAAAGCACATAACGGTGAATATTTTGAAAACTATTTACGCTTTTTAGATCTTGACGTCATAACGTCGTACAGTGCTCCGTACAGTTGCTTATATGCTATGTTCCATGTAATATACATTTGTTATTTGTATTTCTGTTTTTTTTTATGTAGATAGCACCGACATAGTACTATTGATAAACAGTGTTTTTCTTTTTTTCTTTCGAAAGATGCGTTTGAAAATACCGAAGTCCACGAACTTTACGGATGACCCTCGTACACTTCGCCAAAAGGCAACACAAAACGAAAAGTTAATGTGTTTACGAATACCTTGAACATGAAGACTTGGTTAAAACAGGCATTAAGGTTCAACTTGTTTATTTGATATATCCAAATTAACAAACACTTTAGGAAGAAGATGATTTGTTAAAACAGCAAAATGCTAGATCTTGTGAATAAGTTTTGAGTCATTTATTCAGCTCTGTGCGACGGCTTTAAAACATCCCTTTCTTTGGTGGAGGTGGCGGTGGAAGACAGCCTGGAACATCAATGCAAAAAACAAAACAATGTACAATAAAAAAAGATGTCATTCGTTTAACTCATGTTCTTAAAACGGTTCAAAACTACTACAAACACGCAAATATTTACTGAGACGGCTGGTATCTTTGACGAAATATGTCCGACATCCAAGAGCTAAAGATTGATTCATTATGGTATAAAGAAGGAAATATGGCGACGTTTCTAATGAAGAGTTATAAATATATTACGGAGATATTTCAATGGAAAACAATATCCAGACTTCGAAATCAGAATCGAAAACGATTTGGATGGGGGTTTTTGTAACATGGTAGCAGTGAACACCTTGATTCAGTACATTACTATGTTAAAGAATGTATCGAGCGTGTTTTTAATCGATTTGTGCTTCATGACAATTATGTGTAAAGACAATGTCACCTATAGAAATGCAGTTGTACCACCATTTACTAGTTATAACTCTCACCTTTTCCGTGTGGAACCCGCTGCAGATCACCCAGGCGGAGTCCGAAAATGTCGGCGAGGACTCGGTCGGCGACCTGTAGACATTTTGGTGCGACCTTAGGCGTTCGGCTCAACACAGAAAGCCAGGGATCATCACAAGTGTTGTCCAATGCGCTGAATTTCGAACAGCCCCATCCAATGGAGAAACATTTGTAGTCTGTGGCAACTACGACGTATTCCCCGCTTATGACGCTTCCTGTAACATCAGGGTTCGTTGAATAATATTATCATAATTAAAAGATAGCATTTGTATACTCCAATGGAATATATATTTTAAAGCAAAGCAAACTTGTCTCAGCTGCTTGACTGTTAAGGGTTTTTTAATGCCACTGCATATAAAACCTAGAGGAAGAATAATAACTTCGCGTATTTTCAAGTCATTTTCAAATACATATGCCCTAAATGTTTGGTAAAATGGCTTTTTGAACGTCTAATCGTACTGAATTAATCGATCGTAAGTATTGATCAATATCATTGTGGAATACAAATCTTTACATATATATTCTTAGGATTCTCGTCAAAATTGACCAAATGAAAAAACATCCATCCTGTGAACATGTTCATGCAAAATTATAGATGACAATATAGAATTGCTCGACACATCACAAAACTAAAATTGACAATGTGTTGCTTTTATATTTCATATAATATTTCATTTGTCAGCTAGCTAACCGATGTTATCCATTAGTTTGTAAACGCCTGGTTGTTTGGTTATAAACATCCTCTCACCAACGGCTGTGCACTGACCGTATGATCTGAAAAAAACGCCGGTAAAATCAATAGTTTACCATCATAAAATAAACAACATTTGATTCTTCGGGACGCCTTTTGTTTAACTCAATTATAGTGTCGTATTTTCTAATGTGCTGTTTTCTTATTGATTACAACTTGTGACGACATAGATGAAAATCGTTGAAAAATTTGCTCGCTTAATGTTTATGGTTTATGAGTTGGATTTCATAAATCATTTTATTTGATTTCATGGTTATTTAAAACGATATGAATATAAACAAGAACTAAAATATACCACACCATTGACTAATAGTAGAAACGTTTATTTTATTTTTATATCTAGGTTTGCTTGACTTGACTCAAATTTTTAGGCTCGACATATCTTTTTGCATCACACATGCACACATGCCCCAAACAAGTACCAAAACATATCCAAGTAAACTTATTTGAGTTTACTTTGTATAATTAAGTTCTCCACGTTAATATTCGTATCGGTCCAAATTCAACTCAACAAACTTAAGATCTAAATATTTTTAAAACATTTAACTGCAGCAACCAATTGTATGAAAAAAAGTTGATTATTTTGTCTGGTCCAAGTGAGCAGAAATTTAATGATTATTGATTCATCCCAAACTTACTAATTACCAATCAAATCATTTCAATGTGCAAACATATTGATAGATAACCCTGCGGGTTACTGCCACACAAAATCTACTTCAAATATAGCTCTATGGTAATCAGAATCCATGATTACAAACCGTCTCAAATCCGATTTTTGACAAATAGTATCAATGATCGACACATGAATCGTCGTATAACGACCGTACCATAGCTTGGTTAAGTTTTGGCATCGGTCGTGGCCTCATTCGTAGCCTCTGTTTCACATCGTTGCCCGTAGCAACGGCGAGCACAAGTGCTAGAACAACTAAGGTGACACTGAAAACAGACAGAGATTAAAAAAGTTTCACATACATACGTATGTGTCGTCTTTGTGTTGTTAACCTATTGCAAATATAACAACCACATAGCTTATCAGTAAACACAAGGCACAGGGGAACTCAAAAACAGTTAATACTTCAACTTTCAAGCAATAGTATGCTGCATATAATCAAATAACCCTGTTATGACTCGGACAACCTCTATAAGCTTATGTTCAAGCTATTTATTTTGTGTATGTTTTTCGAAAATAGAGGCTTTTAAATCTTAACGGTTTTATTATGTACTTTATAATTTAACTACATCGTGATCTGCGCAATATATAGTACAAATAGTAGTGTTCTCGATGGTTTGTAAATTCTTTATCTGAGTTCTAGCTTCGTATAAGTTTCCAGCCATGTCACTTGTTTCGTTTTATCTTGCAGTTTATGATCGTTTTCGTTGCTAATTCAAAGCATGATTGTTTACATTGGAGATACATCTAGTCATAGAAAGAAAAATACTTGCAATCCTCAAAACAGCATTTTGAATAGATGTCATACGTATAAGTTTTATACTCATTCAGTGTATGCGAATTACATAGGATAGACATATCCATTTGAAACTCATTTACTTGAATTGATCAAGCTTTTGAAATGGTCCTAAGTCAAAACAGTCATTGATGTATCGTAATATGTAACTTTTCTAAGCCTAAGATATAAAAGTTAATTGAAGTCATGTGATAATAGTTGCACTCTGTCTTCCGGATTGTTCGCTCCTGAATGTGCGCAGATTTCCATAGCTTCGTCGGACCATTTCAATAAAGTTCATTTTCAATACTTGTAAGTTCATATCGTCAACATGTAATTGTTTATGTCGTAATATAAATTTATCTTCGTGTTATAATAAACTTAAAGGCAACGATTTACTTCAGAAATGTAGTTTGCAACACGATAATTTAAGTACGTGTTTTTAACGTATTCTGATACCTTTCTGGGAACTCAACCTTTAGTTGTTATTTTTCGGAAATCGTTTAACATTGAAAACACAACAACCAGAATGCAAGAAGGTTGTTCCATGTAAGTGTAAATAATTGATGCTTGTAATCATTTTTGAAAACATAACGTGTAGGATTCGAGTATTATTAACAAGAACCGCACAACTGATAGTGGATTTCAAAATACGCCGGTGAAATATCACGATATGTTTTTAAAGGAGGCTTATCATTTTTGAAAATTTTGTGCCTGCAATTTTTAAAAATACCTATATAAGCATGAAAACCCGTGATATAATGCCAAAACGTATAAAGTTCCGAGATGTAAACTTAGATAAAATGTTATGACATAAAATAAATTTCATCCAATTGATAAAATACCTAATAGTAGTGTTTGTAGATGTAAAGCTAAACAATCAATGGATTCAAAAGAATGTTTTTACATGCTTAGAAAATAAATTCACTCCCGATTGAATAAAACCAAGAGCGTTGAATAATGAAAAATAGTTTATCTTATCGCATATTTGCCGAATGTAAATAACCAAGTAAACACGTTCTTTTACCACAGCTTACAGAATCGGTCTGTGATGGAAATGGAAAGAACGCTAACTTTTATAATCCCTTGCCTGAAATTTTGCATGATCAATCTTAATGACAATTTGTCAATAAGCGAAATAAGCATAATAAGCACGAATAAATCATATTATTTTACTTCATGTAAACGATTGCAAGATTGAATAATAGCTCGTATAAAGCAATTGGGGTCAATAATTTATTCTTCAAAAAAGGATAATTTTAAAGAATTTTTATTTAAGGAAAGATGATTTTCCAGACACAATGATATATCGCAGGTTAATGGCCCGCGCTTGACAATTACATCATTTGCGGCTTTGTAATTCTCGACTTGAATTAAAAGATTAAAAAGATAAAATACTAACAATATATCAACGGAATGTATAATTCTGAAATAGTCTTTGATGTTTTATCTAAAGAGCAAGTCATTTAAGAAATTTAAGAAAACGATGACTGAACTCTATACACGAAGATGCCTTAGATTAAACTTTAGCTGTGTAAATTTCCGAATTTTCTATACAGTTTTCATTATATCTGTTATAATAAATGTTACCGTGACTATACAATGCGGAAAATTGAAATCTCTTTTTCAGATGTCTATAAAATAAAACAAATGATGATAGCTGACCTTTGAAAATCTATTTTTTTAAGAAATGAGCATATTGACTGGAAATACCTTATGTACATGTTTAAGGGAAAGGTATATTCAAGAAGGCATGAACTAATTGTAGACGTATGCAAACAAATGCAATTCAATGGTAAGATGAAATATACTTATTACGCTGCGACAGACAAGTCCGTATGGAAAAAAATGTAGAAATATTAATAAAATACAAGTTAAGATGAATAATCTTCATTATGAGATGGTTAACAGAAGTTTTTTTTACCTTAAGGACAGAATCGACAGTTTGTGTAATATTTGCGATTATTTACGAGTATTCAAGAGATGTGGAAAAATATTTTTTCAAAACTCAGCAGCTCAAAAATACTCAAAACTATATGTTAACCCAATGCGAATTTGCATGGAATCAAAAGAAGTTTTATGCCTGTATTACAGTAAAAACGTTAAGTGAAACACACTAATAAGTGAAGTACATGTGTAAAGAGATACGGAAAAGAACAATATTAATATATTCTGCTTAAACTGTGTTCACATGTCTGGTCCCGTTAAAAATTGGCTCTACAGTTAAAGTGAAAGCACTGTTATACACCATAACATGGCAAAACACACCGTACTTTAAAATTTCATAAAATGTATTACAGATACACTCTTACTCCCCAAAACGCAGAACCACATAATACAAATATCTTAATTTTCCAAAAACGATGATTCATATCGAAAACAAAGGTGCTGATGAAGGACAGCGTGCTTATTCGAAAGTAATGTGCATACAAACGGTATTTCCACCTTTTAAAATGATGTACTTTCAAAACGCCCGTCATCTACCTACTTTCTTGTTCGGGAAATGTTAATTAGCATAGTGTTTGCCATCGGACATCACAAAGAGAAACGACAACAAACACGACAAATACCATGCAAAATGACAGACATGGATACATCGTCAGGAGAGTCGGTATTAAATATATTTTTGTACTTTTATCACATCCATGCAGCATATATAAAGAAAAAAAGAATTTGCGTTGCTATTTTTAATATAACGTTGACTTTCTTGAATATTTTGGATAGTCAAGGTGAATCGCATTCGATCGTGTCCGAAAGAGTCATCAGTTTACGTTCACTTCTCGCTGTCTTGAAAGTAAAGCGACATGTTTATATGATGAACTGGCTCTCATTCATACTCTTGTTTTATCCGCTTTGATTTAACCGCTATCGTATAAGTATTTAACGGCATTACCCGAACGAGTTTACGGAGACGATCGTTGATCTCTGTAAATCTTTAAGAATCCACCAGACATTTAATATGTGTGCGTATCCAGCTAAAACAACACTGTTACGATCTTGTTATCAGTAATTTGTATTTCGGGTAATGCATAATTAAGAAAGTGGTAAAGATTTATCACTCGAAATTTAGGTTTGTTTTATAGATTATAAATATGAGTTTCACTTCTAGCTTCTACCTTTACAACATAAATATTAATAGCCAAACACATTGAACAAACTGCATGATTTTTTTACCGAGATAGCTAAATTGCAATGTAAATTTGGATCAATTGTGTTTTCTTATTATCATACAAGAAAATGGCATCTTACCAATACTTAACTGGTTTTACTATATACAAATATGTTCTTTGATTGACTATAATTGAGAAAGATTTACTTGACAAAAGATTTATAAACGTTTGTTATGTTGTTTCTTATTTGACTAGAAAATGTACAAACAAGGAGATTATTGATTCGTTATCTATCGTGTGTGTACATAATGTTTTGATAATCATAATATACATGTATTTAAATTTATACATTCACAAATGGACAAGAAATGAAAACGAAAATCACAATTTATAGATAAGAGTAAAATCAAAGTTACAAAATCAAAATATTTGTAAATATAGAAAATGATAAATTTATATGTATGAAGTATGTGATAGCGATAGGACAGTGTATTTTAAGGTTTCATTTGTTGGTATACATAGCTTAATCTATTTACAATAGTAATATAACTTGTTTATTAATTTGAAAGCATAATGAAAAAACATGGCTTAGTATTTATCTGATTTAACATTATTTGAGTGTATCAATTCAACAAATGTTGGTACATCTGGTATTTTCCAATTATATTTACCTATATGTGTGTTCTTAAGTGACTATAAAGAGAACATTGAAAAATTAAATGAAATTAATCTTCTAATACATTGCATGATATACACGTTATATCCTGAACAATAATGGTTCTGGTTAATGCCATCTTCCTGCATCAACTTCTAATCTATAACATGATACTGTTAGTCTACATAGGTCTTTTTTGAATTGATATTATATTAATATTGATCAAATAAGGTTGCAGCTCAATATTACAAAACATTGTATAAGTTTTTGCTCCGGTTGGTTATCTAGCTCCGACATCAAGTTTTGTATAAATGTATCATGTAATCATGACAATAATAAGGATAAAAAAGCCATCAGCATCACTTTGGTTTTACCAAGCGTTAAAAAAAACCAAATGAATGTAAAAGAGTACATACATATTTTACTCATGAGTTACAATTTGGCCTTTTTTTCTCAATAACTACACATATGAGGGTAAACACATTAAGTTTTGAAATATTCAGGATCCCGTAGTTTCATAATTTTAAACTTATATATGAAAGCATTTATGGTTCATCTAGTTGAACAAAGATGACCTACCAATCTCATCATATTAGAAATTATTTTGTGTCTGAATTTTAATCGCTCAAGGATTTCAGCAGAAATTTTAAAGAACTCTTTCTGGAGCCATGGCATTATTAAGAATTAATTCAATAACAACATCTTAATCATTGTGGATAGACACTGTTTGAAATTAATGAGATATGAATTTTATTTACAAACTGCTTAAAATACATGTGCTGCTAATATGTATTAAGTATCTTTGCAAACGAGCCTCCGGTTGTAAAAACAATGCTAAAGTATGTAAAATGTATAAAAAAATATTCTATTTTGTCTCCATTAAAGAAGCTTTTCGTAAAAGTTTCACTTTAAAAAATACAACAACATTATTTTAATCTGTTTAATTATCAAAACACCTCCATAAATTCATCCTCAGATTTAGTCATAACCATAGTATAATCCGCACAAAGAAAAAGTACAATTTTAACATACCAATAAATATGCATTAGAATTTATTGAACATATTATTTTTTACTATATCCTCTTAGTACAAGGAAAATGAGAATGGAGATAAACGTTCTCCTTGTCCTACACCTAGGTAACAGTAAAAAATCGTCCTTACTAGTTGTTTCATTAAACTAAATTTTATCCTTAACATATAAATACATATATTTTATAACATTTAGCATATGTCCTCTAACACCTTTTTTAATTGTGACATGGTTTAAACTAGTTTATATATCGGACCAAATATTCAAACACCTTAGTAAAATAAAAAAAACACTTCGTACAACTCCTTATTTTTACCTAATAAATGATTTATGAGACTATGAAGTACAGAAATATTATCAACCGTGCCCATATTTTGCCTAAAGCCTGTCTGAGATTCAATTTACACATTATATTTTTCAGCCCGACAATTTAATCTAAAACTAGTTACTTCTGTGAACAATTTACTAAAATTACTAAGCAATGTAATACCTCTGTAATAATTAGTATCATTTTAGCCTTTTTATGTAAAGTAACAATAAAACCTTCAAGCCATGTTTCAGGAAAATATTAAATGTGAAAAAGCTTATTAAACAGAGTACATACAACATTCAAAAAGCTTTCAATATTTTAACAATACTTACCAAAACTCATTTAACAAATAATCAGGTCCAGCTGTTTTGCCAGTATCTAATTATTTACAAGCTTTACTAATAAGAAAATATAAATCATCGCCATCAGATTTGGAAACGATACTCTGGCTCATTAATGGCTTTTGAATACCGAAATATATCTTTATTTGATAAACACATTATGATAAAACGTACTGATATATTCTTGATTTGATAAAATGTTTTGCTGTATTCATTGCATAACATATGTATTTTGTGTAGCTACATATTATATGTGTCAGATGTTAACTGTTATTTTTGTTTTCTTTTGTGTGGCCGTATGCGTATATATTACGATGTTTGTAACTATCCAAAGGTATTTATATGTTTAAGCGGTCCAGTGTGCATATCTGTCCAACACTATCAAATCTAGAAAACTTGCATTCTGAATAAGTATTCTACATTATGAAAATAAACACCTTGTCCTAATTAAAATGATGAATCTTACCAGTTCGTCGTCAATTGAAATATTTAAGCGATACAGAACACGGTAATTGCTTGTTTAGCTGTAAAGTTGGTAATTTATTGCATACTTATGCATTCATCAAATGTTAAATCAAAATAACGTATGCCTGAAGCTTTGAGGCTGTTACATAAGGCCGATCTAATGCGTTTTCTGGGTCAGCAAAAAACAGATGATGATCAATAGAGAATTTTAAATGCAGCTGAGTAAAATCATAATGCTTTTATTCCTAAACATTGCATTTGTTTATTGTCATGCACATGTACAATCTGTAAAAACAAATATGCAACAGATGACAACGGTTTTAAAATTAAGGGCCAGTCACAATGCAAACGTCGTTTGAAGGACTAAAATTTAAAATGTTTAAAAAATATTTCATTTAGTTTTGTGGCTCAAATTTTGCCTGCATATATCATATATCCGTTGCAACATGTAAAAGTGACACTCTTTTTAAAAATCATCACATATATATGAATATCCAATATCAATTTTGACTGATAAACCTTAACTAAACTTCTTACTAAATAATGTATTTATGGACAATTTTAATTACTAATAATAAGATTGTGACCGTGTATTTCATAGCAAAAAGCGTAAAAATATTAAATGATTGGAGAATGCTAACATATTTACTGCGGTCTACTATAGTCTCATAAGGTAAAAATACCGTGTATTATGCTCATTTCTTTAAATTAAACTCGATATCCTTCATAAGAATCATTGTTTTGACATTTCTTCATCTTCTTTTGAAGTATTTAAACAATGTTATTAATTTTGGTTAATCTTATTTGTGAGTATTAGTACATCTTTAAGCTGTAATTAGGAGTTGAACAGATTTCCAATCAAAAAGCATTTACGTTTTCCTGAAAATGTCTTGATACAAAATGAATATGTTTATGAGTCAAAATTATCGGAACTACCCAATCAACAATGTATTGAGGCATTGATGTGATTGCAGCTATTTTTGATAGGATATCATCAAGAACTCTCAAAACATAGATCAGGTAGTCTAGGGCAGTTTGACTCAAAAACAAAGTAATAATGTCGACATACTTTTCCGAAAGAACGTCAATGCATTTGTTCCAAAATCTAATACAATTTTCTTTTGTAAAATTTGTTCATATCCTTACTACCCAAAACACCAAAATTGTATGTTTTACTCCAAAAAGAGATCGTTCCTCAAAACTACATTACACATTAACTTTTTAAACGTTTTAATTGTTTACCTTCCCACCCACTTTTGCATTGTGGAAAGCCATAAAGCCACAGCGTTTCTTGATACCTGCAAATTCAAAGGTTTAAACACATGAGTTCATTTGATTTGTTCATCCATTTTTTTTAAATTATACAACGTTGTACAGTTTTGCAATTTAATGGATACACGCAAACAACCACCCTTAAACATTGTCCAACGTTTGATGAAAATATGGTCGGAAACATATGCATGTAATATCATACAAAACCAACATGACATCTACACACAGAGTACAATATTTAAAGCCTACCTTTATCGATTTCCCTAAGGTAAAATCATGGAACCGCCCGTGTAGTGTGCAATGGTTGCATAATCAGTAGATTACAAGGACATATCAATTATAAAATATAACTACGGCATTATTTAGAGGCAAAATATTTAAGGATTACCAAATACCCATCGGCAGACACGCAAAGTTAAGACAAAACACTGATGACAAATGTTATTACTGTACATCATTTACAATTTTAATAACAAATCATGTTCGAGCGAAACATGTGCGAAAAAACTAAAAATACGTACTATCCAATTATATCTAAATATTACCATAGATATTTAATTATCAAGTTCTTTCAAACGTATGTCTTACAATTTTTAATATAGTTTTAAGTGTCTTAAACCTTGGGCATTTAAACAGGCAAATTTTAAAATGTTTGGCTACTTGGTCTGTATTTTTTTTTTTATAAACTATGGTATGAAGATGCAAAGATATACCGATGAAAAAGAAAATATAACTTGTCGTAATCCTTTGCTTATCACCGCAATGGATAATGTTTACTGCAATTAATTATATACATAATAAGACCTCTAAAAAGATAGAAAATAGGCTCCTAGATGCCAACTGGTTATCTTTACTTGAACTGATAATTCGTTCATAAAAACTTTACATATTTTAAAATATTTATGACCACTTAAGTTAGCATTTCGTTTCAAATACAGATGCATATATAAAGTGATGATATAAAGCGATGCTTGGTGTGTTGTACAGTAGTTGTAAAATGATTCGTACGTAATATTATTTCTGAATGAGGGTTAAAAATTTCGCTTCCATATCATGTGTTACTTAATTACAACTTAATGTAGAATTGCCAAGCATATATTAATTTATGACAAATGATTATTGGCTACTCCACTGATGAAGATTTGTGTACATGTGTGATGTTATGTGTGGAAATTAACTTTTGTTCTGTTACGTTCTACTTTCGCATCGTTGCGGCTGTGATAAACAAATAAAAATACACTGCGCGAAAAGAAAGGTTCAATGCCTAAATTAATTTCATAATTAATAATTTTGGAGCTGAACAAAACATTCTTGATTATGTATTGCTGACCGTACATAACATTCTTTAGTATCTATAATATGTGTACCATCAATAATTTATACCATAGTTTGCTTCAATTATGTTGACCTTATGACCATTGCAGATGTCACAAGGAAACTTTTGTATTCCCTTATCATAATTTTATATTTTCTAAAAACAACAAAATCATATCTATTACAATTTTATTATTTTGGAAGTGTCAGAGAAGTACTTACGAAACCGATAAACATAAAAAGCGTGAAATAGCAAAATGAGCAAAGTGTGTCTACCGAACAACATGCTTGAGAGAAAAGGGAACTTAGAGACGTGGTCGAGGAAAAACTGAGATAAAACTCTCTTTTGGGGAAAACTCTATTACTAGATTGTCTTACACCACTAGATGTCGGGCCTCATCACCCGTAAGCTCCTTAATAATGTGTATGGAATGATATATATGTAGAGCATTTCAGATTAGATAATTCATAAATACGTGCGAAATCGAGTTGTAAAAGTGTATATTATATCGTCATGTTCGTCGTAGACAAGTAAAAGCAAATTTGATAATTCATAAGATGAACTTACACAATATAGTAAACTTTCACCGTAACCATGTTTTTTCTAAAATTTTACAATAAATTAAATCGATGTGAACGTTTCGTTCCCATAAAAGCTGAATATATTTATTTTCTGTTCGGAATAAATCGTATTTACGATAATTACCATATATGGGGGGGGGGTATTTCCGACTATTGCCATATATGGTAATGGTTAGTGGGTTTATATAACCAAACGGCTGGTATAAAAGTCGTTTGTCCACGTGTTTTCGTCATTCGAGGTTGTACCGGGCCAGTTAAACCATCAGAAAATTGGTGTATTGTATTATGGCAAGCGACGAAGAAGGCGGCGGAGTTGCACGTGGAAACGGTAAGTCCTCGGGGGACTCAGCAATTGAAGCTTTTTCGTTGTTTAAAACATATCTTGACAGTCAATTGAAGGACTTTAAACAGGATTTTTGTAGTATTAAAACTAGCAAAGATAAGAAACCAAAACTTGAAAGTGAATCAAATAAACATCAGTTTGAATTTAATTCAGAAATTCAGGAAGGCTTGGAAAGGGCTTTGTGTAAGAACTTACCTGAAGGAGCTGAGGAAATTTTACAAGATTTACTTTCTAAAGTTAAGCACAGGAATAAATTAATTCAAGTGGCAGATTGTTCCCCCGGGGGCTGGTTGACAGTGAATGAGTATGAAAAGCCGCTACTTGGTTCAGATAGTGATGATGAAAAAAGGCTTAGACAAGCTGAAACCAGGGCTATCAAAAAGATCAAAACTTCCAAGCCTTCTACAGATAACAAATTTAATCCTTATAAGCGTTCTTCTACCATTGCGAGCGCCACCACCGGAAGCCAGCGGCAGCCACGTCAACAAGAGGGATGGGGTCATTCGACACAGCAGTCCTTTCGTGCCCAGCGTATCAGCACCGGCAACAACATCTGCTTCTCGTGCGGTCAGCGAGAGCACTTCCGGAGGGATTGCCGCGCAAACGAAGGCGCTCCACGTAGAGTCAACAATTACTACGCCGACAGGTCCAGAGCCGCAGCGGCAACCACACAGCCCAAGACAGAATATAAATGATGAGTATTCTTTTGACTGTTTGTTTGATAGAGATTTCTTTGAGTATGAAGAAAATAGTTTTATACCAGATTGTTCAAGTGAAACCAAAAATGTTAAGGGTAGATTAAAATCCCACATAGATTTTTGGAAACAAATCGGCGCAAATCAAGATATTGTTGATGTTATAGATAATGGTTACAAATTACCATTTTTTGAGGAGCCGGAACCTTCTTTTGCGATTAATAATAAGTCCGCTTTGGATAATATAGATTTTGTAAACTCTGCTGTAAACGAATTGTTACAAAAGCATTGTATTGTCGAGACACCTTTTGTTCCGCATACAGTGAATCCCTTGAGTGTTGCTGTAAACAAACAAGGCAAAAAACGATTGATCTTGGATCTCAGAAAAATAAATATTTTTTTGTGGAAAGAAAGTTTTTCTTTTGAAGATTGGAAAACGGGTTTAGAGTATTTTGAAAAAGATTCCTACAATTTTAAGTTTGATTTAAGTCAAGGGTATCATCACATAGATATTTTTGCGGCTCATCAGACATTTTTAGGTTTTTCTATAAAGGGAAAATATTATTGTTTCACGGTGTTGGCTTTTGGATGCAGTACTGCCCCTTTTATTTTTAGTAAAGTGTTGAGAGAAATGGTCAAATATTGGCGAATAAACGGCATAAAGATTGTAATGTTTCTAGATGATGGATGGGGCACAAATAAATCGTTAGAAAGGACGCTGACAGATGCTTCTTTTGAACAGGATAGTCTCATTAAGGCTGGTTTCATCATAAACAACGAAAAGTCAGTTTGGAATCCAGTTCAAAGCATTAAATGGATAGGTATATTTTGGAATAGTATAGCATTTTGTATAAGTATTCCGGAAAGGAGAGTACTAGATTGTTTATCAAACATTGAACACGTTCTTAGAAATTACAGTTCAGTCACAGCGAGATGTTTAGCAAAATGCGTTGGCAAAATTATTTCTATGAAACCAGTTTTACGCAACATTGTGAGGTTAATGACTAGGTTTTTATATATTTTGATAGAAAGCCGTAGTTCTTGGGATGTTTGTATGAAAATTCCTGAAGGACACCCGTTTCTAAAGGAATTGGAATTTTGGCAGTTGAATTTACAGAAATCTAACGTTAGATTTCTAGCTCCGTATTCGCCAGTTGAAGTGTTAGTGTATTCCGACGCTTCCCATTCGGGTGCGGGCGCTTACGTAGTGCATTGTAGAAACAGCGTTTTTCGCTCGATATGGTCGGAAGAGGAAGTAGTCAAAAGTTCTACTTTTAGAGAATTAAGGGCTGTCAGACTTGCATTAGATGTTTATGGCAATATGTTAAATGGTAAAACGGTAAAATGGTTTTCTGATTCCCAGTCGTGCGTTCATATCGTTCAGTGTGGAAGTACCAAAGTAGAGTTACAACAAGAATCTTTACGCATATTTGACATTTGCTTGAAGTTTAAGATAGATCTGCGTATTCAGTGGATTCCGAGAGAGTTAAATGAAGTTGCGGATAATATAAGCAAACTATTCAACACTGATGAGTGGGAAGTCACCGACGAGTTTTTTTAGCTATGTAGATAGTTTTTGGGGACAGCATGATGTAGATCGCTTTGCTACATACAAAAACAGGAAAATCAAGAGATACAATTCCTTGTTTATGGACTATGAGTCGGAAGCAGTAGACTGTTTTACTCAAGATTTGGGTAATGACAATAATTGGCTGGTGCCACCCATATGTCTAGTTTCTAAGGCCATTTTGCATGTTTTGCATTGTAATGCATCTGCTACGCTTATTGTTCCTAAGTGGCCTAGTTCGGCCTTTTGGCCTATGTTGTTCAATGCTAATTATGTCCAGAAAGATTACGTTTGTGACATTATGGAATTTGGCAAAGGGCAAAACATTTTTACACACAATGGTAACAGAAATGCGTTTTCAATTCTAGAAGGTTTTCTAGTAAGGTATTGGCAATTAGAATCATTGCAAATGTTTAAGGTATTCTTAGTATAAGCGTTCGTTAATATACTGGGTCAACGTACGTGTTCGCTGTTTGTGCGCGTTATTTAGCTTGATGTATGTTGTAATCATATTTAAATGCACCGTATTTTGTTTTGGTATACATAGCGACATTCAGTAAAGTTTTCAGTTTGATTTAGTTATAAAGTTGTTTTGACGTTGTTGTAAGATGATGTGTTGCTCACAAGAGTAATTAGTATGAAATAAATGCGAATGTTTTGGTTCATGACGAGATACGTTTCTGAAGGCGATTAGAATTACATATTCTCAAAAGTATGTGTATATACATTTTTCAGATGTTTTCAAAATAGGCGTTTGGAAGGATTTTGACTCGTTTCCAGTTCACCCGGATTTAATATTTTCTCATGAAATTGGGTCAAAAAAACAAAATCGGGAAATACTATCAAAAGTTACGAAAATCATTTCAAAATGGTGTAACAAATACGAATTTACAGCAGTTCCAAGTACAGATTACACTGTTGCATTATAATTGTCATCTATGGAAAATAGTATTTGTTCGGAATCAAAATTAAATGCAATTGTTTATAGCATTTCCTATGCCCATAAAATCAGTGATTTTGTTGATCCTTGTTCTTCCAGTTTAGTGCGTAATGTCAAAGAAGGTATTTTGAGATCAGTTGGTAAAACACACATATCAAAGGAACCAATTAAAAAAAAAACGATATTGTCAATACTGTTAAATATTTTGGGAACGATTCTTGTCTGATAAACAAACGTTTTGTGACCATGTCAGTTTTGAGTTTTTTTCGGGTTTTTCAGATTTAGCGAGGTAGTTTCCTTAAGATGTTCTGATATTGTTTTTAAAGAAGATTGCATAGAAGTGCTGTTAAGACAATCAAAGACTGATCAATATAAAAAGGGAAACATCGTTATAATTGCCAAGACAGATAACGATATTTGTCCAGTGTTTACGATAATTGTTTACGAATGTACATGGATTCAGCTCAGCTTTCAGAAGATTCAGATGATTTTTTGTTTAGAAACGTTTATTTTTCCAAGAAAGATAATACACATAGATTAAGAAAGGGGAAGCATATTTCATATACAACAGCAAGAGAAATATTTGTTAAAAATCATACCATTTTAGGATTAGATAGTTCTAAATACGGATTCATTCGTTTAGGTCGAGAGGTGCGACAACAGCTTCTGAAAGGGGCGTACCAGATAGATTAATTAAAAAACATGGTCGATGGAGATCAGAGATTTCTAAAGATATTTACATCAGGGAAAGTGAAAAATGCAAGAGGTCAGTTACTTTAAAGTTGAGTAACTAAAGTAATGTTTATACAAATCGGGTTTTTCCCGTTCTTTTTCATTCGATAAATGTATTGGCCCGGTATAGACCACTCCTATACAGTCGTTGTTTTATACTTTATGAGGTTAATAAATAAATAATTTATGTTTGGCTGAAAGTATTGAAAGAAAACATAAATGCCTTTATTCTCATATGCGCACGAATCAATTCGTCATGCACGATTGGGGTGGTTAATGCTCATACAGTTCGTTGAACAATTCAGAAAGAACATTTTGTGAAAGATCAATTTCTAAAAAAGCAAATACTTCAAACTTGACTGGACATGCGTAGGCAAATACCTGATTCATCATTAATTTTATGGTTTCAGAACTCGTGTGGTATCTCATAAATATTCATAAGAGCTTTTAAATCTCTGTAATTCTATGTTTTAATCTAAGACAGCCTGACTAAAAGGTAAGGCCAACTAACTGTCCCTACAATGAATTGTTTACAATGTCGACATTATTATTATTATTATTATTATTATTATTATTATTATTATTATTATTATTATTATTATTATTCAAATAGAAGTAGTAGTAGTACAACTAGTAGTAGTACAAGTAGTAGTAGTAGTAGTAGTAGTAGTAGTAGTAGTAGTAGTAGTAGTAGTAGTAGTAGTAGTAATAGTAGTAGTAGTAGTAGTATCATTATTAATTCTTTTTAAATTATTATTTTATTTTATTTTTCATTTTTTTTGCTATTATCATTATTTCATTTTTATTTTCATTATTCTGATTATTCTGATTATTATTATTATTATTATTATTATTATTATTATTATTATTATTATCATTATTATTATTATTATCATTATTATTATTAGGAACTACTTTTACCAATGCAATCTCATACATTCGAGGCTCGCCCTATGACAAAAATGGCCCAGGTATTCCGATTGAATGACATTCCTGACATATTCAGACTTAGCCCTTAGAAACTTAGGATATCTCCCTTTATTTGTACTTTCGTTTCCAGCTTACTGATTTCATAGAAATATTTAGCTTTTCAGACGGCAGTTCCAGTTTATAATGTGTTCAATTATATCTTTCAATAACTAGGAACGATGTTATCATTTGAATGTTACAGTAATAGTAGTATTTTAAAATATTGAGGATATCTTCTTTACAATTTAGTCCTTGCATTTTAAATAAATCCATGAGCCGTGAGACATATTTCACCATTTTATTACCACAGCATTCGTAATGGTTGTACACTTTATTATTATGTTTTTCTTCAATTTCTTTTTAATATTGCATCTACTATATGTTGAGTTCACAACACTGTGAATGCAGTTTGAGTAAGTAGTTGTAATTTATAAATTTACCTTTTGAAGCAAGCAGGGAAAAATGAGTTCAGCATTTGCCGTCGTTGATTACATTGTTTATATTGGCGTTGGTGTTATGTCATTCGCTATCGGAGTTTACTTTGCGATCGTAGACAAAAGGAAACAGAAGTTGAGCCCAGAGGACTACTTTCTTGCCGGCCGGAAGTCCAAGCTCCTTCCGGTCATGTTCTCCTACATTGTGACATGGATGTTGGGCCTCATCACCCGTAAGATTCTTGACAATGATGTAAAACAATAATTCCAATATACATGATTCATGTATACATGCGATATCGAGTTGTACAAGTGTATAATGTGTCGCATGTCAGTCGTAGACAAGTGAAATCGTATTTTGTAATTCATGGGATGTACTTACATAATTTAAACATTTTCCTGTACAATTTAACATTCCATTCAATCGATGTGAATGTATCGTTTGCCATAAACTGAATGCCTTAACCCGGCGGTTATCACATTATAATCAAAACAATTTCCTTTTTAATCGTTTTTCTATAAATTCTTTACTCATAGGCCTCACGGAATTAGACACAGATCTTGTACACTATTGCCCAAAATGCATCTTTTCGGACTAGAAATATTTAAAAATTCTTAGCGGAGAACCCCAAAATCACCGTGCCATCATTTAAACAAAATCAATTTTGGTTCTGAGGGAGGGGCCTATGTCAAAATGTTACGGTCCTAAGTAACGACCCCTCTAACGTCATTTTCTGGGTCCACACCTGCTATATGATTCCTTCCCGAATGTGGTGTGTTTATATCGCGCTTAGCAGCGGTTTATGTTGGTACTTATTAACCCCATTTAGAAACCGGTATACTCCTTCCGGCACTAGCGGTTAATCCATATGTTAGTGTCATTCAAATGACGATAACTTTTTTGTTTTGGTTCCTTTTATCTTAAACGCGACTCTAAACGCTCATGTACGATAGGGATGTTAGTTGTAAGAATAGTAAGATGAGCTAACCTTTTAGTCAGGTCGAAATTAATGTTCAGCCACTATTAAAAAGACATGTTTGATAAAAGTCGATTAAACATAGATTTAAAAGGTCTTATGAATACAAGTGAGATACCATACCAGTCCTAAAACCATAACAATCATGGTTAATCAGGTACCTGCAGCGCATGTCTAGACAAGTTTGAAGTAATTCCCTTTTCAGAAATTGATCTTCCAGAAAAGTTTCTTTCTTATTTTTTTTAACTCTTAAGAATCTTAATGGTTTATGCAAAAAGATACTTCACTGAGAATCAATTTGAACTTAGTAATAAAAATAACACGTTAAACACTATTATTATTACTATTATTATTATTATCGACGGACGCCAGTATAAAAAGACGTGACCCGCGTACACTAAGCAGCATGTGTGCGCGGGAACTGTTTTTGAGGTACCAAAGCTTAAAAGTAAACAAAAAGAAACCCGTTATGTCCACAGATTTATTTAATTTAATTTCGAAAGATGGCATTAAACTTGCACGGCTAATGTTAAAGGCGGGAGACGCGGTGGTTGATACCTGTCGTCCCTATCAAGTCCAAGGGTCACCATTATAGACCCTTCCAAGCGTCACCATAAAGACGCACCGTATTGTACACTTAAAACACCATCAGCACATAGACCCTGGTAACAGCGGTACTAAACTGCCTAGGCGTATTAAATATTTTACGTATTGACTAAATGTAAATCGCCACCGCGCCTTCCCGGAACAAACGTCCTGATCCTCGGGTTCACGTTGGGTTGTATATTCATGCATCATGGAAAACTGAACTTGGATTCGGTACGTCATGGTCGACAACATGAAGCCGTGCAGAAGATGGGGCAAGGTAAGGGCATAATGGCAATGGTTTCTGGTGGCTCGACTGAAATAAACATCACAGACGCGAGCAAACAAAACACATTTAATTAAAAAGTTACATATGTTATGTTGAAGTAAAGATGACCGGGCTATGGCTCGATTCAAGTATACCGAAATATATTGACAACTATGGATAACATTAAGCTCTATACACACAAATGATGAACTGAAAACACACATATATATATATAGTTTATTAAAATCATGTAAAGGGGGTGGGCTGGGCAGGGATTTGAGAAAAAATGTACGGGCTACCTTCTCGAAAGTTGTAGAAGAAAAGGGAGGTAACAAGGTAAACGCTCATCGGATAGATTCTTTAGTGATAAACTGGTTACGGTAGTATAGACTTGTAGGAACTGTGCGCCGCGATAACGCTGGTTACATTAAGCTGTAACCAGAATTACTATTATTATTATTATTATTATTAGTAGTAGTAGTAGTAGTAGTAGTAGTAGTAGTAGTAGTAGTAGTAGTAGTAGTAGTAGTAGTAGCAGTAGTAGTAGTAGGAGTAGTAGTAGTAGTATTCTTTTTATTATCATTATTATTATTATTATTAGTAGTAGTAGTAGTAGTAGTAGTAGTAGTAGTAGTAGTAGTAGTAGAAGTAGCAGTAGTAGTATTATTATCATTATTATTATTATTATTATTATTATTATTATTATTATTATTATTATTATTATTTTTGTTATTATTATAATTATTATTACGAACTACTTTTACCAATTTTATAGACATTATTAGCTATTGACGATAGTTGATTTTTAAATTGTATGTGTGCACTTAAACATCTTAGGCGTTTTTCTAGTTACGATGTTATCATTAAAATGAAACGGTAATATTCGTATTTTCAAATATTGATGATATCTTCTTTACAATTTAGTTCAAGGGTATCCTTGCATTTGCAATTAAACCACGAACCGTAAGTAATAAACACCATTTAATGACTACATTATCTTTAATGTTTAGACACTTTAAATAATGCATTTATTCAATTCATTTTGATTTTTCATCCTCTATAGGTTGAGTTCACAGCGCTGTGAATGCACTGTGGTTACATTTTGAGTATGCACTTGTAATTTATAAATTTACGTTTTGAAGCAAGCCGGACAAAAATGAGTTCAGCATTTACCGTCGTCGATTATATTGTTTTCATTGGCGTTGTTGTTATATCATTCGCCATCGGAGTTTACTTTGCGATCGTGGACAAAAGGAAACAGACTACGAGCCCGGAAGAATACTTTCTGGCCGGCCGGAAGTCCAAGCTTCTTCCGGTCATGTTCTCCTACATTGTTACGTTCCAGTCGTCCATTCTCTATCTCGGATTTCCGGCAGAAGGCTACATATATGGACCAATGTATGCATTTTACGGACTGTCAAAATTTATAACATTACTGTTCACGGCGTACTTCATTGTTCCGGTATTCCACCCATTGAAACTAACGTCGATATACGAGTATCTGAACCTGCGTTACGGTGACAACGTGCTGCGTATTCTGGCGATGACGTTTGGTGCGGTGTACCAGGTGTTCTATATGAGCACTGTGACGTATGGCACGTGCGTTGCACTCGAGGTGGTCATGGGAATTCCGTACTGGATCACTATTATCCTGTACACATCCGTTACGGCTGTGTACACGTCCATAGGTGGGATTAAAGCCGTCATATGGACAGATGTCTTTCAGTTTGTGATTATGTTAACTGGTTTTATCGCAGTTTTTGTTAAAACGACATTGGTGGTCGGTGGCTTTTCGGATATTATTCACTACGCTGGTGATCGCTTCACCTTTATGGAGTTCAGGTTTGATCCACGGATACGGCTGTCGTTTTGGAACGTTACTATTGGATCGCTGACATCATCATTATACTTCAGCTATTCACAATCGGCAATGCAGAGAGTATACACCTTACCAACGGTTAAGTCGGCAAAAATGATGTATTTGTTGAGCATACCAATATACGCGCCTTTAATGGTCATCGCTGTCCTCGAAGGGGGGTTTATCTTTGCGTATTACGCATTCAAAGGTTGTGACATATTCGCCAGTGGAAAGGTTCAGAATGTCAATGAAATTGTGCCCTTTGCAATCATTGATATATTTCAGAACCAGCCTGGATTGCCTGGACTGTTTATTGCCGCTCTCTCGGCTGCAGCCTTTAGTACATTATCATCCTGCTTAAGCAGTTTGTCAGCAATTGTGTATCAGGATATTATAAAAGTTATCAGGCCGGATATGACTCCAGAGTTTTCTACAACAATATCACGTATTGTGACCCTGGTTTTCGGAGTGTTAGCCTTGCTCGTGTCATTTCTGCTGACGTCACTACCAGGAAGCGTCATCGCCTTGTTCCAGCGCTGTGTGGCCTGCATGGACGGACCAACATGCGCAATATTTCTCCTCTCAGCGATGTTCAAACGAGCGACGACAAAGGGCGTCCTGTTAGGTGCGTTGTGTGGATCTGCTGTGGCCTTATGGTTGAATCTAGGTCAGCTGTACTCAGACCTGCCCAAAGATCCACCGTTACCACCAGGACCCACGTACAACTGCGAAAATAACATGACTTTTAATAGCGAATTTGACGTACCCTTGACCAACACATCGGCCTATGAAATTTGGGTCAACACAAATATGTCAGCAACCAACAGTGTAAATGAAAGTTCTAACACTGTCGCTGAATCAGGTTTAATTCAGCTTTACCGAACGTCCTTTGTCCTTTTTTCGTTTGTAGGATTTCTAGTTTCAATACTCGTTGCCATCCCGGCAAGCCTTTGTACCGCAACCAATTCAACGGTCGATGAGCGATGTCTGTTTTCATTTCGAAAG
This sequence comes from Mya arenaria, assembly GCF_026914265.1. Lineage (NCBI taxonomy): Eukaryota > Metazoa > Mollusca > Bivalvia > Myida > Myidae > Mya > Mya arenaria. The sequence continues at coordinate 30,564,542 of NC_069138.1, read as the reverse complement.
CATGTCTTAAAAGAAGAATGTGACGATTCTAGGGGGTCGAACCATGAACGTGATAAAATACATGCAGAGGATGAAACCTCTTTAATGTGATTTAGTTCACGTTGTACGTTGGTTTATTTGGAAACAAACGGTGTATTGCATGATAAATTCACTGTTTAGATCAATGATTTTATCGAAATACTAATTCGCCGTGATGGGCATTTTAGCCCGTCCAACTGTGGGAATCGAGTGGCAACGAATACATTACTCGGAACAACCAGTGACGTCATTTCCGGTATGACGTCATTAAGAGTACATTTTGTGCGTTTTATACATCATCTGGAAACATAGAACGCAAAGAAACGATAACTTAAACAGATCCGAAAGGTACTTTGTGTTTGTATATTATTTATTGCGTACTTTTATTCTGATTATTACTTAGACATTAAAATATTGCTAAAGTTGGATGAATCACTGGTTAATTTCTGTTTCGTTCTTTTTCTATTCAAATTTCCATAGTTTATGATCTGTATGGGAAAACCACAGGATTTGTTAGAACTTAATATGTCATTCGCATTCAATTGATATATATTGAATGATTAATGAACGTAAACAAACATATCGAAATTATACTTTATGCGACTAAAAATTCATTGCTGTATTTCCATCACCGCTTGCCCCTGAAATTTTAATGGCTCAAATAAAAATGTTGAACCATGGTTTTTGCGTATCAGTTCGGTACTTTCCGGGAACGGCGTTTATTCATACCTACCGTGTTGATGTATAACATTCACATGTGGAACTGGAGAATCGTTACGATCATGTTCGTGGTTCGTCTAGAAACACATGTAAATGCTCTATCATGTATTAAGAAATGTCCCCCACCCCGCCTCAATTATCAAGAAATTGATGAAAATCTAGCAATTAGTTTATATTGGCCTTAGTTTACTATTCATCACAAACGATAGCCGACTCAATACGTGGATGTATATAATCAGAGATGAATGAACATTTTTTCTGTATATAATAATATACATAATACATATGTATTACGTATACAGTGGAATTCTGTTGGGATGAGCTCGCCGGGGCCGACCATTACACTTTGAGCCATGAAAAGTTCATACCAAGCAGAATCGAATATGGTTTACACCATGATGAGTTCATGCCAAGCTGAATCGAATAATTCCAGTTTGAACCATGATAGAAACATTAATTCACCCAAATGTGCAATCTTGTCGCATTCTATTTTCAAACCAAATCTGAAGAAGAGTATATATACAACATATTTTACGTACAATTTATACAATTATATCTCCCCCTCCCCCCCCCCCCCAAAAAAAAGGACAAACAAACACTAAAAAAACACCACAACAAAACAAAGCAACAACAACAAAACAACGTATTTACCATGTTTGAATAATACTGATATCTATGAAATAGTCTCGTGCAATGTTCTAGGTGAACTGTTCCATTGATGCGCAGTTATTCACTAGAGTTTGTAAATTTGCTCGTATATCACCTTTTTGTTACTTTTTTATTGGCCGTATTATTTGATGTTATAAAGATATGAATGCACTTTTCCTAAGTAAATATAAAAACTCAAAATATATATCAACCATACGAAGTGAACTATAAGCGATACTTTTCAGCAATTACACTTAAATCTGTATTTCAGTGCAAATATTATATAAAGTGTCTGTAAGGCCTTCAACCTTGAACATCTTAAGATACTTATTGCGAAATAGTTGGTCACTTCGTCTCTTGTTTCCAAATAATTATATACCATTGTATTGGTATGAAACGATAAAAGGAAATCCAAAGTTAGCGTTATTCTTTGCTGATATACCAGCCATGGGTATTTTTTACTGCATGCAATGCTTTATTTAAGATCCACTACACAGAGAGTAAATAGGCTGCCAAAATGTTGTGGTTTTTTTACCTCGAATTGATTGTATGCATAGTTTAAGGTTATTGAATGATATCATGAACGTATTCAACGAAATTTGCCTGACCTTTCGAGATAGAATGAAGCTGTAAAGCGATGCTTGCATGATACATTGGCCTCGTTGAGGCAAGATTCACTGCGGATAAATAGATTTGATACCTAAAAAACAAACAAATTATTGCGCTCAGGAAAAACAAAGATATATGTAAAATATAAATTTAATTTGACCGAAATAAAGGGCTTTGGAGGATTGGAAATGAAATTAACATAGATATAAAGTATTGTCAAAAGCAGCCATAAAACCTCCATGCAAGGATACAAAACATCAGAAAGCATAATAAAGTGAAACACATAATATAATATTTAATATCCTAAAATAATAGAGGGAAGAAAATGGGTAACTATGTCAGCAAAGAAAAAAATTGAGAACTTGTCCGACAAAAGAAAAAAAAGAATCGGGCGGGAGGGAGGGAGAAAACACACGTCCGAACCGGATTAAAACTAGAGAACAAGTGAGAAAGGCGCCAAAATAAGGAAGGGTGGACAATTAATCATTCGGCGCTCCCTTGATAATTATTAAATTTTCTCAAAATAAGTTTAATTTCAGAAGCATAGATATCAGAATTTCTGTCTTTCAGTGCTAAACGAAGCATATCTGATTTTATATCGGTGTCCAAACATAAAATTCTTTAGTGTTTCTATAATGTGTTTACAATCAAAAAATTATACTACAGTTTGTTCCAATACTGTTAAGCATATGTAAGCGCTTTGACAATAACTATTGATTAAAAAAATGATCGCCATTTCAGATCGAACTAAGAATATTTTGAATTCCCTAAATATCATTTTATAACCTCTTACAGAAAACAACAAAATCTGGGAAATACACACACACACAGCATGAACTTTCAACATGAGCAAAGTATATATAGGAAACAACATGCTCGACAGAAAACGAAAATTACATACATGGTCGACTGGCCAAAGAAAAACTGAGAAAAAAACTATTTTGGGGAAAAAACTCAGAAACCTCCACCCTTTTGTCATCCCGATATGCGAATGTATCGTTTCCCATAAAACTGAATGCCTTTACCTGGCGGTTATCACATTATAATCAAGGGAAAACAATTTCCTTCTTATTCGTTTTTCTCAAATCTAAAATATTGTATTTAAAATGGTTCTTATGACCTCACCAGTTTTATCTGTACAAATATTTGAAATGTTCAATAAATTCTTTACTCAAAGGCCTTACGGAATAAGACACCCTTCTTTCCGTTATAACAGATCCTGTACACTAATGCCCAAAATGCATCTTTAATGTTCAATAAATTCTTTACTCCAAGGCCTTACGGAATAAGACACGCTTCTTTCAGCTGTAACAGATCCTGTACACTTATGCCCAAAATGCATCTTTTCGGACTAGAAATATTTAAAATTCTTAGCGGAGAACCCCAAAACCACCGTGCCAACTTTTAAACAAAATAAATTTTGGTTCTGAGGGAGGGACTGAAGTCAAAATGTTACGGTCCTAAGTAACGACCATTCTTAAGTAATTTTCTGGGTCCGCCCCTGCTGAATGATTCCTTCCCGAATGTGGTGGGTTTATCTCGCACTTAGCCGCGGTTTATGTTGGCACTTGTTAACCCCATAAAAGAACCGGTATACTCTTTCCGGTACTAGCGTTTAAGCCATTTGTAAGTGACATTCAAATGAAGACAACTTGTTTGTTTTGGTTTCTTTTATCTTAAACGCGACTATTAACGCTCATGTACGATTGGGATGTTAGTTCTAGAAAGAGTAAGATGGGCTGACCTTTGAGTCAGGTCAAAATTAATGTTTAGCCACTATTCCAAACCCGTGGAGTATGAAAGGCGATTACAATTGCATGTATATTTAAAAGCTCTTATGAATATTAATGAGATACCACACGAGTCCTGAAACCATAACAATCATGGTGAATCAGGTATCATCATACGCATGTCTAGTGAAGTTTGAAGTATTTGACTTTCAAGAGATTGATCTTCCAGAAAATGTTCTTTCTTAATTATTCAACAAACAGTATACTTATGTGAGGTAGAAACCAGGGTGCCCCACATCATAAATATATGAAGTGAATGTTTTTCAGACACTTGCTCGGTTGTTATGAGTGACTTTAGATCTTTTGTTATGAGTGACTTTCCTTTTTTAAAGAGCATCTCGGCCATTTTCCTTTGCAATCTTTGATATAAATACATGGTTTACAATGTCAAAATAATTTAGATTTAACTACGCTGCTTGTAGATCGCGAAGTAATTTCAATTTAGCAGTAAATCCCAAGAAACTAACTCTTATGAATCTCGTTAAAACACTAGAATTCATATTAACATTATTACTATTATAATTTTTATTATAACTAAAAAAAGAAAAATTATATTACTATATATAGTAACACAATTGTACATGGATTCCGCGATTAAATGCATGACTAAGCGATTATCAGTTTTGCGGCCAGGGCCGATTATCGATTATCATTTTTCGGCCTGTTGAACGTTCGCACGGAAATTCAATGTATGTCTTAAAATCAATTAGGCGACTATGAAATAAGTTTATTATCACAATTTATTGATCCGCTTGAACAGATTTATTATTAAAAGGGAGGCAAACGCGAGTGTAGTTAGGAAGTTTGCTAGCGTTTCATAACCTGTGTGGACTTTAAAGGCCGCGTTTTAATTATTCAGCTTTGACATTCTAAAACAAAACAAAGGAAGTGGCAAAATTGAATTTACTTGAAAAACAACCTCTGATCATACATGTTGACATCAATTGTACGAGGTATAAGTTTATTTAATCACAAACAGTATAACAGATAAATAGAATCGTGACACTCAAGACATGAAACGACAGATGTCAGTTATTCGTACAGAAATATTCGGATAAACGTGTTGATGAATTATCAAGATGAACAATTGAAATTGATGGGAACATAAAATGACAACAAACTGTTGTTTTCCTTTTTGGCTTACTCTTAAAACTAAATTTTAATTGAGAGTGAGTTTTCTCCACGTAGTCAACAAAGAAGAAAATAAGAATGTACAACTGGATTGCATGTAAACTTTAAAAAAGTCTTTAAACTTACGGAATAAGAAAAAAACACATATTTATTAAAGAGTTTAATACACGGCGTAGACGGGCCGTTGCGTGATAATTGGCCCTCGTGCTCATAATGCCCCTCGACTACACCTTGGGCCATTATGAGTCACTCGGGCCAATTATAGCTCAACGGCCCGACTGCCGTGTATTAACCGCTAATTAGAACAATCACATATTATATTCATTATTATTATTATTATTATTATTATTATTATTATTATTATTATTATTATTATTATTATTATTATTTTCATTATGTTTACGAACTACTTTTACCAATGCCAATTTAGCGAAAATGGCCGAGGTGTTCCGATTGAATGACATTCCTGACGCAGTCATATTACGTATTAGCCCTTAGAAATTGAGGATATCTCCCACATATTTGTTCTTTCGTTTCCAGTGTGCTGATTTGATAAAAATTATTACCCATTGACGGTAGTTCCATTTCATGATTTATTTGTAGAATTATATCTTTAAGGCATCTGTCGATATCAAGTGACGATGTTATCATTTGAATGTTGGTGATATCTTCTTTCCAATTTAGTATACAAGTGTATCCTTGCATATGAAATAAAACCATGAGCTATGAAGTTTATAACCATGTTAATGACTCCATTATCTTTAATGTTTCTGCACTTTAGACATTTCTTCAATTTGTTTTAAATTTTTCATCAACTGTACTTTGAGTTCACATCACTGTAAATGCAATTTGAGTATGTATTTGTAATTTGTAAATTCACGCATTGAAGCAAGCCGGGCAAACATGAGTCTAACATTTACAATCGTTGATAACATTGGGGGTTTTTTTGGCGTTGTTGTTATATCATTCGCCATCGGAGTTTACTTTGCGATCATTGACAAAAGGAAACAGAATACTGTTTTCGTTGGTAGGATGTTTAGTTTCCACACTCTTTGCCATTCCGGCAAGCCTTTGTACCGCATACAGCACAACGGTCGATGAGCGATGTCTGTTTTGTTTCCTAAAGCATGTCTTAAAGAACAATTGTAGGGGGTCGATCCATGAACGTGATAAAATATTTGCGAAGGAAGAGGACTCTTTAATGTGATTTAGTTCACGTTGTACGTTAGTTTATTGGGAAAAAAACGGTGTATTGCATGATAAATTCACTGTTTAAATGTATGCTTTTATCAAAATATTACTTCGCCATGTCGGACAATTTAGCCCATTCAATGATGGGAATCGAGTGGCAACGAACATATTACTCGGAATAATCAGTGACGTCAATTCCGGTATGACGTTATTAAGCGTACATTTTGTGCGGTCTATACACCATCAAGAAACATAGAACGCAGAGCAACGAGAAATTAAACAGGTGCAAAATGGACTCTGTGTGTGTGTATCACTTATTTCGTACATTTTCGAATTATTACTTTGACATTTAAATATTGCTAACGTTTGATTAATCACAGGTTAATTTCTGTTTTGTTTTCGTTTCTTATTGAAATTTCCATAGTTCCCGATTTGTATGGTAAAACCACGGGAGATGTGCGCAATCAATGTATACATGTCCTTCTCATTCAATTGATATATATGGACGTAAACAAACATATATAAATTATACTTTATGCAACTAAAAAGTAATTGCTGTATTTCCATCACCGCATTCCCCTGAAATTATTATTATTGACTCAAATTAAAATGTTGAAGTCGTTTGCGTATCAGTTCGGTACTTTCCGGGAACGGCGTTCATTCGTACCTACGGTGTCGATGTCTCACATATAGAAATGTATAGAATCGTAATTATCATGTTCGTGGTTCGTTTAAAAACACATGTATATTGATTATCATGTATTAAGAAGTGTCCCCCACCCCGCATCCATTATAAAGAAATTGATGAAAATCTAGCAATTAGTTTATATTGGCCTTAGTTTGATATTCATCGCAAACGATAGCCGAGTCCATACGTGGATGTATCAATCAGAGATGGTAAAAACATTTTTCTGTTCAAATAATATACATAACACTTATTAACTAGGCATACAATGGAATTCCGTTGGGTTGAGCTCGCCGGGGCCGACCAATACACTTTGAGCCATTAAAAGTTCATACCAAGCAGAATCGAATATGGTTTATACCATTATGAGTACATGCCAAGCTGAATCGAATAAATCCAGTTTATATCATGATGGAGCATTAATTCACCCAAATGTGCAATGCTGTCGCATTCTATTTTCATACCATATCTGAAGAAAAGAAGAGTATAATTTAGGTACAACTTATTTCACGTAAAATTTATACAATTATATCTCTCCCCTCCCCACCAAAAAAAACAACAAAAAACAACAAAACAACGTTTTCACCATGTCTGGATACTACTGCCACCTATGAAACATTATTGTTCACTGTTCGAGGTGAACTTTTTCATTTATGCGCAGTTATTCACTAGAGTGGAAACAAGTTTGTAAATTTGCTCGTATATCAACTTTTTGATACTTTTTTATTGGCCGTGTTATTTGATGTTATAAAGATATGAGTGTACTTTACCGAAGTCAATGTAAAAACGTAAAATATATAGCAAACATCCAAAGTGAGCTATAAGCGATACTTGACAATAATTACACTTAAATCTGTATTTCATTGCAAATATTATATTAAGTGTCTGTAAGGCCTTCAACCTTGAACATCTTAACATACTTATTGCGAAATATTTGATAACTTCTCTAGTTTCTAAAGATTTATGTAATTGTATGCAACGATACAAAGGCAAGCAAAGTAAGTGGTTATTATTTGCTGATATACCCGCCATGGGTATATGTTACTGCATGCATACAATTATTTAAAATTCAAGGGCCTTGACAAAGATAATGAATAGGCTGCCATAATGTTTTTTAACTTGCATTGATCATATACATAGTTTATGGATATTGAATGCTATCATGAACGTAGTCAACCAAATTTGCCTGGCCTTTCGACATAGAATGAAGCTTTAAAGCGATGCTTTGATGATACATTGGCCTCGTAAAGGCAAGATACACTGCGGATAAAAAGGTTTGATGCCTAAAGAACATACTAATTTTAGAAGCATTTCTGATTATGTATCAGTGTCCATACATAACATTCTTTAGTGTTTATAATGTCTTAACAATAAATTATTTATACTGCATTTTTTAAATAATGTTAAGCATATATAAGCGCTTTGACAATAACTATTGATTAAAAAAGTGATCGCCATTTCAGATCGAACTAAAAATATTTCGTATTCCCTAAAAACCATTTTATGACCTCTTACAGAAAACAAAAAAATCTGGGAAATACATACATACAGTATGAACGATCAACATGAACAAAGTATATCTAGGTAACAACATGCTCGACAGAAAATGAAAAATTACATACGTGGTCGATTGAGAAAAACTGAGAAAAAAAAACTATTTTGAGGAAAAAACTCAGAAACATCCACCCGTTTGTCATCCCGATTTACAGGATATGTCTTATATTAGTAGATGTCGGGCCTAACCACCCGTAGGTTCCTTAACAATGATGTATAGAAAACATTTCAATTTACATGATTCAAATATACGTGCAATATCGAATTGTACAAGTGTATACAATATCGCATGTCAGTCGAAGACAAGGGAAAACGTATTTGGTGATTCATGTGATGAACTTACATAATATAAACATTTTCTTGTACAATTTAACAATCAATTGAATCGATGCGAACGTATCGTTTCCCATAAACTGAATGTCTTTACCCGGCGTTTATCACATTATATTAAAGGGAAAACAATTTCCTTCTTGTTCGTTTTTCTCAAAAATTTGTCAAAATATTACGGCCCTAAGTAACGACCCCTCTAACGTCATTTTCTGGGTCCACCCCTGCTGAATGATTCCTTCCCGAATGCGGTGTGTTTACATATATATCGCACTTAGCCGCGGTTTTTGTTGGTACTTGTTAACCCCATAAAAGAACCGGTATACTCCTTCCGGCACTAGCGTTTAAGCCATTTGTTAGTGTCATTCAAATGAAGACAACTTGTTGGTTTTGGTTCCTGTTATCTTAAACGCGACTAATAACGCTCATGTACAATTGGGATGTTAGTTGTAGGAAAAGTAAGATGGGCTGAGTCAGGTTGAAGTTAATGTGCTGAACTATTAAAAAGCCATGTTTGATAAAAGTCGATGACACGTAGATTTAAAAGGTCTTATGAATATAAATGAGATACCACACGAGTCCTGAAACCATAACAATCATGATAAATCAGGTATCTGCATCGCATGTCTAGACAAATTTGAAGTGTTTCCTTTCTAAGAAATTGATCTTCCAGAAGAGTTTCTTTCTTAATTATTTAACGAACAGAATGATTATGTCAGGTAGAAACCAGGGTGCCCTACCACATAAATATATGAATGATTTTCTGACAGTCTCGCGGTTGAGTGACTCCTTTTTAGGAGCATCACAGCCATTTTCCTCCGAAGCATTCTTTGATGGATATATATGGGCCACAATGTCAAAAATCATTACAACTTACTACGCAGCAAGTAAATTAAGCACATAAATTTCAATTTAGAAGTAAATCCTAAGAAATTGACTCTAACGAATCCTAATGATTTATGCAAAAAACACTTCACTGGGAATGAATTTGAACTTCGTAATGAAAATAACACGTTAAACACTACAATTCATATAATAATAATAATAATAATAATAATAATAATAATAATAATAATTAATATTGACGGTAGTTGCATTTTATAATTTATGTGTATACTTAAATCTCTTAGGCATTTTTTGATATCTAGTTACGATGTTATCATTAAAATGTCACAGTAATATTCACATTTTCAAATATTGATGATATCTTCTTAACAATTTAGCCCAAGGGTATCCTTGCATTTGAAATAAAACCACGAGCCGTAAGAAATAAACACCAGTTTAATGGCTACCTTACCTTTGATGTTTATTCACTTTGAATAATGCAATCCTTCCATTCATTTTGATCTTTCATCCATTATATATTGAGATCACAGCACTGTGAATGAACTGTGAATAATATTTGAGTATGCACTTGTAATTTATAAATTTACGTTTTAATGCAATATTTATGCGAAAAACTACAGATACAAGCTCAGTAGTAAACACTTTAAACACTATACTATATATAAAAAACTAGGTATATTTATTAGGAATTAATAGGAACCGACTTGGAACGGTCAGTAAAATGTAAAATTACTGGGGGTTTAAGCCAGTGCACAAACCTCACTCTTATTCCAACAATCCTAAATAAATTTAAAAAACGCAAAAGGTCTGATCAAAGTATGCATTAACTTGAGGAAACTTAAAAGTAAAACAAATGAAAATAACTTATAGGAATCCCCAAGTACTTCTTTGATTAGAGATACCAACTCTATCTGCAGACGGAAGAATACAATTCAGAGCACATGATGCAAAATCTTTGCAAAGATACGATGCAGTCATTGTTTGAAACTATAAGCATCCCACACAGTCTGCCTTATAAATTAAAAGGTTTAAAACTGTGTGATCATAGAGTTTCAAAATAAAAAGCATCATTGTACTTAAACTGGGAACAAATAAAGAAAACATTATTAAAAACTAAAAGCGACATGTATTAGCTAATCTTTCCTTCCAAATGATTTGAAAATGTAAAGTAAGTCACATGCAAGCCGGACAAAAATGAGTTCAGCATTTACCGTCGTCGATTACATTGTTTTTATTTGGCGTTGTTGTTATTTCATTCACCATCGGAGTCAACTTTGCGATCATGGCTAAATGGTAACAGAATTTGAGCCCAGAGGACTACCTTCTGGCCGGCCAGAAGTCCAAGCTTCTTCCGGTCATTTTCTTTTACATTGTGACGTTCCTGCCGTCCATTCTCTATCTCGGATTTCCGGCAAAAGGCTATATATATATGGACCAATGTATGCATTTTATGGACTGTCTAAATTTATAACATTACTGTTTTCGGCTACTTCATTGTTCCGGTATTCCATCCATTGAAAAGTTTCGATATAAGAGTATCTGAACCTGCGTTACGGCGACAACGCGCTGCGTATTCTGGCGATGACGTTTGGTGTTCTATATGCGCACTGTGACGTATGGCACGTGCGTTGCACTCGAGGTGGTCATGGGAATTCTGTACTGGATCACAATTGTCCTGTACACAGCCGTAACGGCCATAGGTGGGATAAAAGCCGTCATATGGACAGATGTCTTCCAGTTTGTGATTATGTTAACTGGATTTATCGCATTTTTTTCTCAAAACCATATTAGTGGTCGGAGGCTTATCGGACATCATTCACTACGCTAGTAATCGCTTCACCTTAAAGGAGTTCAGACTTGAATCACGAATACGGCTGTCGTTTTGGAACGTTTTTATTGGGCCGCTGACATCATCGTTAAACTTCAGCTATTCACAATCGGCAATGCAGAGGGTATACACCTTTTCAACGGTGAAGTCGGCAAAAATGATGTTTCTGCTGAGCATGCCAATATGCGCGCCTTTAGTGGTCATCGCTGTCCTCGAAGGGGGGAGGGTATCTTTGCCTACTACACAGCATGACATATTCGCCAGTGGAAAGGTTCAGAACGTCAATGAAATTGTGCCCTTTACAATCATTGATGTATTTCGAAACCAGCCTGGATTGCCTGGACTGTTTATTACCGCACTCTCAGCAGCAGCCTTTAGTACATTATCGTCCTGTTTAAGCAGTTTGTCAGCAATCGTGTATCAGGATATATAAAGTTAACCAAGCCGGATGTGACCCCCGAGTTATCAACAAATATTTCACGTATTGTTTCCCTGGTTTTCGGAGTGTTAGCCTCGCTCGTGTCATTCCTGCAGACGTCACTACCTGGAAGCATCGTCGCCTTGTTCCAGCGCTGTGTGGCCTGCATGGGCGGACACACATGCGCAATATTTCTCCTCTCAGTAATTTCCAAACGCGAGCGACGACAAAGGGCGTCCTGCTAGGTCCGTTTGATGAATCTGCTGTGGCATCATGGTTGAATCTCGGTCAGCTGTACTCTTACTTGCCCAAAGATCCACCGTTACCACCAGGACCCACGTACAACTGCGAAAATAACATGACATTTAATGAACAATATGACTAACCCTTGACCAACACATCGGCCTATGGAATGTGGGTCAACACACATATGTCAGCAACCATTAGTGTAAATGATAGTTCTAACACTGTCGCTGAATCAGGTTTGAAACAGCTCTACCGAACGTCCTTTGTCCTGTTTTTGTTGGTAGAATTTCTAGTTTCAATACTCGTTGCTATTCCGGCAAGCCTTTGTACCGCACACAGCACAACGGTCAATGAGCGATGTCTGTTTTCATTCCGAAAGCATGTCTTAAAAGAACGACTTGAAGATTGGAGGGGGTCGAACCATGAACGCAATAAAATATCTGCGGAGGAAGAAAAACTCTTTAATTTGATTTAGTTAACTTTATCGAGATATTAATTCGCCGTGTAAGACATTTTAGCCCAACTCATTGTAAGAATCGTTTGGCAACGAACACATTACTCGGAACAATTAATGACGTCAACTACGGTGTGACGTCATTAAGCGTATTTTTTGCATGGTCTATACTTCATCATGAAACATAGAACGCAAAGCAACGAGAATTTAAACAGATCCAAAATCTACTTTGTGTGTGTATTACTTATTGCGTACCTTTTCTGATTATTACTTAGACATTAAAATGTTGCTAAAGTTGGATGAATCACTGGTTATTTACTGTTTTGTTCTTTTTTTTATTCAAATTTCCGTAGTTTCCGATCTGTATGGGAAAACCACAGGATATGTGCGAACTTATTGTATGTATGTTGATATATATTGAATTATGAATGAACTTAAGGAAACTTATCGCAATTATACTTTAGGCGACTTAACCGTAATTGCTGTATTTCAATCACCGCTAGCCCCTGAAATGTTATTGACTCAAATAAAAATATTGAAGTCTAGTATTTGCGTAACAGTTCATTTCTTTCCGGGAACGGCGTTTATTCATACCTATGGTGTCGATGAATATTATTCACATGTATAAATGGAGAAACGTTACGATCATGTTCGTGGTTCGTCTAGAAACACATGTAAATGGCATGTTTTTAAGAAATCCCCCCACCACCCCGCCTCCATTATAAAGAAATTGATGAAAATCTAGCAATTAGTTTATATTGGCCTTAGTTTAATATTCGTCGCAAACGATAGCCTACTCCATACGTGGATGTATCTATCAGAGATGGTAAAAACATGTTCCTTTATATGATAATAAACATAATACATACTAATTACGTATAAAGTAGAATTCCGTTGGGTTGAGCTCGCCAGGGCCGAACATTACACTTTGTACCATGAAAAGTTCAAGCCAAGCAGAATCGCATAGTGCCAGTTTATACCATGATACAAACAATAATCCACCCAAAGTCAACTCTTGTCGTATTCTGTTTTTCTACGATATCTCAAGAAAAGAAGGGTATATATACAACATGTTTCTCGTACAATAATACAACAATATATCCCCCCCCCCAAAAAAAAAAAAAAAAAAAAAAAAAACAACGTTTTAACCATGCCTAAATACTACTGCCACCTATGAAACAAAATCGTACAATGTTAGAGGTGAACTATTTCATTGATGCGCAGTTGTTAAGTTGAGTGAAAACAATTTTGTAAGTTCACTCATATATAACCTTTTTATTACTTTTTTATAGACTTGTTACTTGTTATTTGGTGATATAAAGATATGAATGCACTTTACCGAAGTTAATATAAATAGTTAAACTATATGTCATACATCCAAAGTGAGCTCTAGTCGATACTTCACATCAATTTCACTTAAATCTGCATTTCAGTTCAAATATTATGTAACGTGTCTGTAATGCCGTCAACCTTGACCATATTAAGATCCTATTTTAGAAATATTTGGTCACTTCGTCTTTTGTTTCCAAATCTTAATATACTATTTTATTGGTATGCAAAGACACAACGATGAACAGAAACCCAAAGATGGCGTCATTTTTTACTGATACCCGCCAGGTATTTGTTGCTGTATGCAAACAATTATTTAAAATTTAGGTCCTGTACAAAGATAGTAAATAGGCTGCTATTATGTTTTTTTACCTTGAAATGATGGAACGCATAGTTTAAGGATATTGAATACTATCAATAACTTTTAACATAGAGTGATGCTGTTCAGCGATGATTGCATAAAACATTGACCTCGTTGATTTAAGATTCACTGAGGATAATAAGGTTCGATTTCTAAAAAACAAACTAATTTCGGAAACATCGATATCAGAATTTCTGTAAGAGCTAAACGAAGAATTTCTGATTATATTTCTGTGTCCAAACATAACATTCTTTAATTTTACAATATTGCGTTTAAAATCAAATATTTATACTATGATATGTTTCAATTCTGTTAAGCTTATGTTAGCTTTGAAAATAACTACTAATTAAAACAGTGATCGCCATTTCAGATCAAACTTAGAATATTTGTATTATCTCAAAGCCATTCTATGACCTCTTTAACAGAAAACATGAAAATCAACAATATTTTAATGTTATTTTTGTTGGATAACTCAGAGAAGCACTTGGGAAACCGATAAACACACACAGCATGACCTTTAAACATAAGCAAATATAGGTAACAATTTGCTCGGCAGAAAACGGAGATTACATACGTGGTCGACTGGCCGAGGAAAAAACTGAGATAAAAACCCTGTTTTTGGGAGAAACTCAGCAACCTCAGCGTCATTCCGATTTACTAGATTTGCCTTATACCAGTAGATATCGGGCCTTATCATCCCCTTAACCATGTTGTATAAAACACAATTTACATGATTCATGTATACGTGAGATATCGAGTTGTACAAGTGCATATTATATCGCCATGTCCGTCGTATACAAAGGAAAACTCATTTGAAAATACATATGATGAACTTACATAATTTAAATAATTCCATGTACAATTTAACAATCAATTGAATTGATATGAAGGTATTGTTTCCCAAAGGCTGAATGCCTTTATCTGGCGATTATCACATTATAATCAAGATAAATAATTTCTTTCTTATTCGTTTCTCACAAATCTAGAAAGTTATATTGTTAATGGTTGTGATGACCTTGCCAGTTTTATATGTACGAACATTTGAAATATTAATTAAATTCTTTACTCAAAGGCTTCAAGGCATTAAACACACTTCTGTTAGCTGTAAACAGATTCTGTACACAAGCGGATCCAGGGGGGGGCATCCAAGTTGACATTGTTTTGTTCAATTTTGGAGGTAAAAGTAATACAACACGCCCAAAATGCACCTGTTTGGACTAGAAATATTTAAAAATTCTAAGCGGAGAACGCCCAAAATACTCTGCCAATATTTAAACCAAATACATTTTGGTTCTGATGAATGGGCTCAAGTCAAAATGACGCCCCTAAGTAACGACTCCTAAAACGTCATTTTCTGGGCATGCCCCTTCTGATTGATTCCTTCACGAGTGTCTTGTGTATATATCGCGCTAAGCAGCGGTTAATGTTGCAACTGGTAAACCCTATTAAGAAAACGTTATAGTCTTGTCGGCACTAACGGTTAAGCCATTTGTAAGTGTCATTCAAATGAAGACAACTTGTTGGTTTTGGTTCCTTTTATTTTAAACGCTCATGTACGATAGGCCTGTACGATTGGGATGTTAGTTGTAGGTAGAGTAAGATGGGCTTACCTTTTAGTCAGGTCGAAATTAATGTTCAGCCACTATTCAAAACCCGTGTTCGATAAAATGCATGTAGATCTAAAAGATCTTATGAATATTAATAAGATATCACACGAGTCCTGAAACCATAATAATCGTGGTGAATCAACTATCTGCCTACTGGGTGAGTACCTAAATCTGAACAGTACCTAAATATGGAACACCCGTTATAAAAGCGTTTTTTTTCTGATTTTGATCTGTTTATTTACGATTTTAATCAATATAGACGCTTGCCTTTAATACATGTTCCAAATAACACAATACTCCGGTAAGTATTTTACAATGCTGCTATCATTCAAAGTTGTTCATGTTCAAATTTCAATACATGGCACGCGGGGAAATGACTTCATGCTTGCCACAATTACAGCATACTGGCACAGTCTGTATTTTTTTTTTACTTAAATCGTCAAATTTTACTGAAAAATATGACAAAAAGACAAGCTGGCAATAAAACAAATTTTTAGTTAATTAAACAAAACATGAAGCAATAATTTTAAAAGCATACACAAAAATAAATAACGAATTGTAACTGTTCCATATTTAGGTACTCCAGGGACAAAAATGGCAGTCCTTGACTGTGCGGTCAATAAAGTACTATTTATTAAGATTGGAAGTATCTTGAAAAACACCCTTTATATCAACCAATTGGTCTTGAATCCTAGTATGCTGATGGAAAATTTTGTAGCTGTTGTGCAAATATAACTAAAAATATTTCAAAAAAAGTGCCGAAAGTGTTCCGAGTTAGGTACTCACCCAGTACGCATGTCTAGTCAATTTTGAAGAATTTACTTTTCAGATCTTCCACAAAATGCTTTTTCTTAATCATTCAACGAACAGTATAATTATGTCAGGAAAAAACAAGAGTGCCCAACACAATAAATATATGAAGTGAATGATTTTCAGATAGTTGCGCGGTTGTTATGTGTCACTTTCCTTTTATAGGAACATCTCGTCCATTTTCTTGCGAAACAATCTTTGATGTAAATATAATTTTATATGGTTTACAATTTCAAAAGTATTTACATATAACAACGCTCCAAGTAGATCGTGTGGTATTTTCAATTTCGCAGTTAAGGCCACAACAAATTGATCATTTGTTCGTCGGATTTGCCGCACCTAAATTTCGGAAAACGAAAAAAAATAAAAAATAAACTTTTTTTTTTGCGCCCGCACATATTTTTTGGCCGCGCATATTTTTTTGTGTTTACTGCTGAATTTATTCTATTTTCTGAACTTCTTTTACATAGAATTTAAACCTGCAAAGTCGACTTCGCCTTTTTTTGAAGGTATTTCCAAGCTTTACATTCTTCGCGAGCAAAATTTACTCGTGTCAGGACAAAATCAGCTTCGGGTAACCGCAATATAGCCTATTTGTTGACAGTATTTTTTGTCAGGAATATTTTGCAGGACGCACCGTTGTTATTTATTTCCGGTATTAATTTTCAGGTTACTTTAAGTTTTAAAATACACGTTTAATAAAAACCGGTGTCATAGTCAATGGATTATAGTCTTCAGTAAACAACAACAGTTTCACGGCGTCGAAGGCAATAATTATTTATGTGTGTTTTAAGTAATCCATTGTTTTGTACTCAAAATTTAGTGTTAATTAATAACTAAATTGGATTTTGAGGGCAAAACTTATATTAAAATACACGGACACACGACAACAATTGAACATAAATTCGTGAGTTATTTTTTAAATTCTAAAATGCATTTCTCAGATTTCATATACTCATAATTGTTATAAACTGATAAAAATAGTAGGACTTGTAAATGTTTTAGAAATATTGAAGTTAATAGTAAAGCACTGGATCTTATTGCCATTTGTTAAATATTGAGACAGATTTTCATGTGATACCATCAAAACCTTTTTCATTTATAACTGAGAACCTATGTTTGCAATTAAAAGCATTTCTTGACATAATTCGTGATAATTGTACGATACATTTGGTAAGAAATAAACTTTTTTTTATTTTTCGCTTTGCGCTCGCCTCTGAATTGCCTTAAATTTATAAAAAAATTTTTTTCGCTCACTCGCTCCTACTTTTTTTTGGCAAAATCCGTAGAACAAATGATCAATTTGTTGTGGCCTAATTTGAAAAAAAAAACTAACTTTTACGAATCCTAATGATTTATGAGAATATACACTCCACTGGGAATCGTTTTGTAGTTCATAATAAAATAACACGTTAAAACACTACAATTCAAATTAACATATGCATTTAAAATAAAACCATGAGCCGTAAGAAATTGATCACCACTTTATGACTGTATTATCTTTAATGTTAGTTTGTTTTAAATTATTCATGTTTTCAATTCATTTTGATTTTTTCATCAACTGTCTATCCAGTTTGAGTATACATTTCGTAGTTTGTAAATTTACGTTTTAAAGCAAGCTGTACAAACATGAGTTCAGCATTTACAGTCGTCGATTACATTGTTTTTATTGGCGTTGTTGTTATATCATTCGCCATCGGAGTTTATTTTGCGATCATGGATAAAAGGAAACAGAATACGAGTCCGGAGGACTACTATCTGGCCGGGCGAAAATCCAAGCTCCTTCCGGTCATGTTCTCCTACATTGTTACGTTCCAGTCGTCCATTCTCTATCTCGGATTTCCGGCAGAAGGCTACATATATGGACCAATGTATTCATTTTACGGACTGTCAAAATTTATAACATTACTGTTTACGGCGTTCTTCATTGTGCCGGTATTCCACCCATTGAAACTAACGTCGATATACGAGTATCTGAACCTGCGTTACGGCGACAACGTGCTGCGTATTCTGGCGATGACGTTTGGTGTGGTGTACCAGGTGTTCTATATGAGCACTGTGACGTATGGCACGTGCGTTGCACTCGAGGTGGTCATGGGAATTCCGTACTGGATCACTATTGTCCTGTACACATCAGTTACGTCTGTGTACACGTCCATAGGTGGGATTAAGGCCGTTATATGGGCAGATGTCTTCCAGTTTGTAATTATGTTAACTGGATTTATTGCCGTTTTTGTTAAAGCTACATTGGTGGTCGGTGGCTTTGTGGATATTATTCACTACGCTGGTGATCGCTTCACCTTTATGGAGTTCAGGTTTGATCCACGAATACGGCTGTCGTTTTGGAATGTTACTGTTGGATCGCTGACATCATCATTATACTTTAGCTATTCACAATCGGCAATGCAGAGAGTATATACCTTACAAACGGTAAAGTCGGCCAAAATGATGTTTTTGTTGAGCATACCAATATACGCACCCTTAATGGTCATCGCTGTCCTCGAAGGGGGGTTTATCTTTGCATATTACGCATTCAAAGGTTGTGACATATTCGCCAGTGGAAAGGTTCAGAATGTCAATGAAATTGTGCCCTTTGCAATCATTGATATTTTTCGAAACCAGCCTGGATTGCCTGGACTGTTTATTGCCGCTCTCTCGGCAGCAGCCTTGAGTACATTATCGTCCTGTTTAAGCAGTTTGTCAGCAATTGTGTATCAAGATATTATAAAGTTAATCAAGCCGGATATGACCACCGAGTTTTCCACAAAAATATCACGAATTGTTACCTTGGTGTTCGGTGTGTTCGCCCTGCTTGTGTCATTCCTGCTGACGTCACTACCTGGAAGCGTCATCGCTCTGTTCCAGCGCTGTGTGGCCTGCATGGACGGACCAACATGCGCAATATTTCTCCTCTCAGCGATGTTCAAACGAGCGACGACAAAGGGCGTCCTGCTAGGAGCGTTGTGTGGATCTGCTGTGGCCTTATGGTTGAATCTCGGTCAGCTGTACTCAAACTTGCCCAAAGATCCACCATTACCACCAGGACCAACGTACAACTGCGAAAATAACATGACATTAAATAGCGAATTTGACGTACACTTGACCAACACATCGGCCTATGAAATTTGGGTCAACACAAATGTGTCAGCAACCACCATTGTAAATAAAAGTTCTAACTCTGTCTCTGAATTAGGTTTGAAACAGCTCTACCGAACGTCCTTTGTCCTGTTTTCGTTGGTAGGATTTCTAGTTTCAATACTCGTTGCCATTCCGGCAAGCCTTTGTACCGCACACAGCACAACGGTCGATGAGCGATGTCTGTTTTCATTCCGAAAGCATGTCTTAAAAGAACAATGTGAAGATTCTTGGAGGTCCAACCATGAACGCAATAAAATATCTGCGGAGGAAGAAACCTCTTTAATGTGATTTAGTTCACGCTTGACGTTGGTTTATTTGAAAAATAACGGTGATTACATGATAAAAACACTGTTTCAAACAATGAGGTCATCGAGATATCAATTCGCCGTGTCAGACATTTTAGCCCGTTCAACCGTAAGAATGGTTTGGCAACAAGCACATTACTCGGAATATTCAATTCCTGTTTGACGTCAGTAAGCGTACATTTTGCGCGGTCCATACATCATCAAGAAACATAGAACGCAAAGCAACGATACTTTGTACATGGAAATACATCCAAAATGTGTGTCTGTATTTTACTTACTTTGTCTGATTGTTACTTAAACATTAAAATATTGCTAAAGTTGGATGAAACACTGGCTAATTTATTAGTTGTGCTCTTTTATTTTTTAAACATAAACAAACACATAATACTTTAGTTTAATATTCATCGCAAAATATAGTTCATTGGTGGAAGTTTCAATAAGAGAAGGTAAAAGCTTTTTTATCAAATAAGGTAAACAGTTGAATTCCATTGGATGGAACTCGCCGGGACCGAACAGAGAAACGTTTTAGCCAAGCAGAAATGCATAGTTCCAGTTTGTGCCATGATGTAAACAATAATCCATCAAAAGGAAACTCTAATGGTATTTTATTTTCCTACCATACCTCAAGAAAAGAGTAGCATATATATAGCATATATTTCTCGCACAATTATATATCCTTTACCTCCCACCCTCAATATTTTCACCAAGCCTGACTACTACTGCCACCTATGAGAGTCTTGTTCAATGTTTAAGGTGAACTATTTCATTGATGCGCAGTTGTTTATTAGACTGGAAACAAGTTTGTAAATTAGGTCGTTTATCACTTTTACTTTTATTATCGCCCATGATATTTGATGTAATAGAGATATGAATGCGTTTTACCGAAGTAAATAAACAAACTCAAAATATATAGCATACATCTAAAGTGAGCTTCAAGCTATACTTGGCATCAATTAAACTTTATTGATAAATCTTGAAATAATTATGTATATTTGTAGAGAAATTCTCTATACCAATACTATAAGACATGTTTTGTTAACTTTGTTTATTTACATATTTGGAAGTTTAGTACAATATATATAAGTGTAATATCATATATCTAACCCACTTCAGAGATCACTTCCATTTTTTAAGTTAAGTATCAGAGATCTGGTCCAATTTGTTAATTTAGGATCAAAGATCCATTCCACTTTATGCGTTTATAATCTAAGATCACTGCCACTTCAGAGATCTCTTCCATGTTATTAGTTAAGTGCCAGATATATCATCCTCTATATTAGTTTAGTATCAGAGATCTTTACAACTATAATAGTGTAGTGTCAGAGAACTTTTCCACTTTTTAAGATATAAGTTTTGTGTCAGAGATCTCTCCCACTTAAGATATCTCTTCCACTTTAGTAGGTATAGTATTAGGTAATTCTCACATGTTGGAATTACGTCAGTCGTCGTGCGTTTAAATTGCACCTGTATATTATTTATAGTCCCTTATGTGTATTTCCATATGATTTATATTTATAGATTTTTCATTGACTGTTGATCGAATTTAACCTCAAAACAAACTAACAAACGTTGAACACATTTTCAATTTCTGTGAACGATTATTTAAACGTGGCATCTTTTATCACATGCACTGATATTCATTCGTAATACCTAAATAAAATAATATTCAAATTCTTTAAATGAAGTGCCTTTCGACAATTGCGTTCATCATCCAATGAACGCAATATCTTCGGATATGTTCGGATCGCGAATCATAACAATATACATGGAAATTGTTTATCTCGTTATTGTTTGTGTCAGCAGGTTCCGTTAAATTTAATTCAACATTTTAAAAACTGTAAATGTATGATATGTATTAAATATTGTTGGCATTAGTGTTTCAATTCAACGTTTAAAAGTAGTTTCAAGTGGTTGATCTTTTCCCGCGTAATTGAGTAATTTCGACGTCATTTGCTACACTGGTTCCGGTTATGTACGGATTGTTCAGAATGGGTGAGCAAGGATTACTGTAAGGTTTTCTTAAAATAAACGAAGTAATTTTTTAACAATTTTTGAATGAAATAAAGAACTATTTTGGTGTTAATATAAGTAATGAATTGCGTAATTGATATCATTATCGGGGATGAACGTAACTGGGCTGGTCAGAGTACGTATGGAGTTCGGACATACGTTATACATTGTATAATGTTTAATGAGAGTATTTTAATGAAACAAGTTTATATCATTTTTATTCATAAAGTGAAAATGTGTAATGATAAATCTATGATTATAAAGGCAATTACTCTAGCGCCCAATCAATGTAAGCGTTGATAAATCACAAGTTACAGTTACCGATGTTATCGACGATTCTGTACACTCATGCAACCCGTATAAGTCGCTACTTCAATAATCTTAAACCTGTATAAACGTCTGTTGTAGTATAATTATGAAAAACTACGGAAACAAGTACAGTAGTCGAACGTTTAAACATAATAAACCCAGTTAAATGGCCAATGCCATAGAACATTCACAATGCAGAAACTTTGAACAACAACACATCAACACCACAAACAAGGTTTATATTTTATTTTCTCAACTTTGTATTCATTTTCGATATTGACTTATTTTTTATTGAACATGTTATGTAACAATAAGCATATAAATATCTACGACCATTTCTGTTGACTACGATGATCGACTACGATCTTAAAATACCTACGACTATTTATTTTGCCTACGATGATCGACTACGATCTTAAAATACCTATGCTCATATCTGTTGACTACGATGGTCGGCTACGATCTTAAAATACTTACGACTATTTCTTTTGACTACAATGATCGACTACTATCTTAAAATGCCAATGACCATTTATGTTGATTGCGATGATCGAAAACGATCTTAAAATACCTACGACAATTTCTGTTGCCTACGATGATCGACTACGATCTTAAAATACCTACGACTATTTATTTTGCCTACGATGATCGAAAACGATCTTAAAATACCTACGACAATTTCTGTTGCCTACGATGATCGAAAACGATCTTAAAATACCTACGACAATTTCTGTTGCCTACGATGATCGACTACGATCTTAAAATATCTACGACCATTTATGTTGCCTACGATGATCGACTACGATCTTAAAATACTTACGACTATTTATGTTGACTACGATGATCGACTACTGTTTTAAAATACCTACGACTATTTCTGTTGACTACGATGATCGACTACTGTCTTAAAATACCTACGACCATTTCAGTTGACTGCGATGATCGATTACGATCTTAATATACCTACTACCATTTCTGTTGACTGCGATGATTGACTACGATCTTAATATACCTACTACCATTTCTGTTGACTTTTCCATGCCCTTTGACCTTAAAACGCACGCGCGACATATACATCTCCTGGGATCTTTTCAACTAATCCAATGTTGATGTTTTATACTGTTCGTCGTAGATGTTCACAATGGCTTTTAAACCACATTGTTGACCAATCAAAGATGTAAATGAAATGTGGTGTTTAAATACAAAGCAAATAAAACGTCATAATTGTTTTATACTTTAAAATCTAAGATGCAAGATTGGTGCATATTAAAAAAAAACAATTAACTTAATACAAACTCTTTGTTAACATTGAATATTAGCAAAACAGAAAGGTGGCAAAGCATTTTAAGTTGAATATCTTACAATGTTCGATTACCTGACGTTATATTTGTACTGTGGTCGTTGTAATTTATAATAATAAGTTAAAATAGGACAAAAAGTAAATGATTAGGTTAAAGTGTGTTTTTGAGTTTCGTTTTACATGCTTGTAACAGAATTTAAATATATTTATGATATCATTCCTAATATTCAACTGATAAATTGGGTAATGTTAGTCGGTTGATCTGTGGGGTTGCTCACGTTTAGTCCATATCACACGAGATCAACGGTCGCGTGCGATAAATCATTGCTCGTGAGTGTCAGTGATATTCTAACAGTACAAAGTCGTTGATAAAATTTCATCGAATTCGGAATGAAATGTCAAAATTCGGTAATCATTTGGTACAGAAGGATAAATCCTAAATATGGATAAAATCATTTATGTCTCATTAGCATACATTCCGCTAAACATCCAATTCGCCTGACAACTATTTACATGTATTCAGCATGACGTTGACTTTATTGACTGTTCGAGAAGACAGGCGTGTGTACACCTGGAGGCGGCAGAAATAGTGTTGTTACAATATTATGTCGGGACCACCCACATATCAGTAGTTGAAAGCCATCCGTACCTCTGGACAAGACACGTTTCGGTGGAGCTTTAACCATTGCGATGCGCAATCGTAAAACGATCATCAAACACATTTGTCTGTGACAATCGTCATAAAACACACTTTTCGAACATTTTAATTTACAAACGAATTAACTACACTTTTTGGTTTACAAATAAATCATAATTCGCACTCTTTGATTGAAATGACGACTTGTTTATAGTGCTATTTTTAAGCACAAAGGAAGGGAATCAGGATTGTACATTGACAACTCTTGATTCATTTTGAGCAGATTTAACCACAAATAGTAATCCTTAAATAATTTCGTGACAGAAATGAAAAAGAAGGTTTATTCCTTTCAACGTTTATTTTTCAGACAGTGATCTGGAAAACTGAGATTAGATTTTGTATTGTCTTAAAATATATCAGCCATATCTGACAATGACAAATCATGCAATCATGTACATGTTTACGATTAACTGCGTGTAATGTGTTCAAAACAATCATGTTTTATCATCTGAATCGGAAATGTTATTCAAGAATTCCGCAATATATGGCTATGATAAAAAAAAATAATCAAAGAGCTGTACGTGTACGGCGGATAACGCCCGAATAATAAATATAGCGGGACAATAAGGAAACGGAGTATTGTACCTTTCAATTCGGTCAATTACTTTAAGATTCGACTACTAGGGTAAATTACACCAAATCGGAAGGGACGACTACTCATTGTTACATGCCTTTTTTATAAAAATTGAGACCATGAATTACGATGAAAAATGTTGTGTCAATTCTCGACATAAGGTAGTAGTCCACCTAAGCCCTCTTTTAATTTAATGGTGTGTAAATTAAAACAGACCAAAAATTTCATGGAATTACTTGAAATGAGAAGGTAGCTTCCCGGTAGTCACCAAAACTAGTCCAAAGAAATGGCAGCCTCCATGGAATCAGAAACTGAGTGTCTTTGTCTGTCATTTATTTTCTTAAAAGAAACGTAACTTTGTTTTCCAACCTTTCTGGCTTCAGATATATATGGTATTGTGGTTCATGAAGCGCTAGAAATGGGAGTATTTGTAATGTGAAGTTGATGTTGTTATAATGTAATAGATGGGGAATGTTTTTTTTGGTGGTCTGTAACCTCTTAGAATGTGAAAATGAAACATTGCCAAGAAAGAGAGCAGACAAGGTGAAGTTGGCTCAACAGCTTTTTTTAAGGATGAACTTATTTTCAAAGCGATCAAACTGGTTATCAAATGACCTGACTGGTCCAATATATAATATTTATACACATAGCATTGTATGGTAAAGAGCTGATTAAAGTATTTAAAATAGCATATAATATGAAAATAAAAAATAAAATAAGAAATAATAAAAAGCTATTGAATAACTATTTTTCTACAAGCTGGCGTTTTACGTCATCGGCGATCAAAAGTATGAGTGAGGGGCGTCCCACGGCTGGCCGGGTAGCAACAAATTGTTTAAGCGTAAGATTGTCTTTTATATCAAAAGGGTTATAGAAAATATAGTTTTTCTATGATCACGAAATCAACAAACACCCTTTATTTATTTAGTTTTAGCAGCATTAATCTTTGTCGCCATAACAGCAAAGTACTACCACATAGTATCAAATGGCTTTAAATATCTTACCTGTGTTATTCTCATAAAGAAAAAAGTATACGATTGCCATCATCATCACTTAAAAAGAACAAAGGTCGATTATTACGTGGTTTCTTAACCTACAAAAGGGGATAACAGATATTGGGATATATCACTTTAAGATAGAGAAACCAACTAAGCAGCCAAGTTGACACCTTGTCCTATGCCATTATGACAACAAAAGACGTCAGATAAAACAGTGGTAACCTTAGCTTTTGACACGGACTTGGAATACATGTCACAAATAATTTAAGTAAATAGTTCATCTAATAGTATATGGTGATGCTAAGTACAGTAGAACAGATTTTCTTTAGCAAAATATAAGTTTAAAGAGCATTGTTTTACTTGACCAGAATTCACACAAAGTTCAAGAGGTAAATGGTAGCCATCAATGTGAACGTGTATAAAAAATATGGGTTGCTATATCAGATTGTATTACGCTAAAATTGTATATGTCAATAACATTGTATATTATACTGATACACTGTTTTCCTCGGACATTCGTTGGCATTGTTGCAAAAGGATAAATATAAATAAAGGTTATCTCATCGCCTGTGAATGTTCATTTGCCATATATTCGAAAAACTGTTGAACTATATGAAGAAATCGCTTGTTAATATTTCAGGATCGCCCTCCATCTCTACCAAACTTGTTCAACACGATGCAATTTATAAAATCCTGGCTTCTCAGGATAGATGTCCTCGTAAAGCTAATGAGGAATGTTAACATTGTTCTAGTGATATAATGATGACCATATGTTTATATCATTAAACAATGATTTGTGTGACTTTGTACAATAATTATCGTTGCACTTCATAAATGAATTGTGGTTTGTTTTGCTGTGTACAATGTCGCTTTAAGCAAATGGAACATGTTATACTGTTAGTACATAGTTAGAGACGGACATTTGTACATTATTTTTGACTATGAAATAAAAATATGCACTTCTTTCTTTCTCAAATAAATGCAAAAGATCAGTTTTGCTTGGCCTTTTAAGATATATTCCAGGAGTTTATAGATACTTCATTAAAAAAGACGACGTGTATGCATGAAATGGAAATAACGGATGCCGATTGGTTGGACTAGAGTGAGCGTGGTCTAAAATCAGTGTAAAATATTTGATTGACATTATCAATATATTGATCAAAAGTATATTTTCCCTATGTAATGCTTTAAACTGTGTGAAGTGAACCAACAAAGAGCGTGAGTGGTATGAAACATTAATGGAAAAATCAGAACCGCCTCATATAAAAATCAAACCATTTGTAACTGGCTGCATTCATCTTCGAGCTAAAAAAAGACTCTGAATTGCATTATATTGAGATTCAATTGTAAAAAATGTGGGTAATGCAAGTATCTCTTTCCATATTATTTTCCTTCGGTTTTTTTTGCAGTAGTTCGAAACTTAAAGTATGCTAAAAGCTCGTTAAATGTTCCAGGAGTTTTCTTGGAACAAACGTCAGCAGTGACGCACACACTTTGCGTTGACAAATGTTCGAAAGATGATAACGCTGACCAACTGCTCCGCTGTAACGCTGTCCGTTACAACGCGATTGATAAATCCTGCGAATTGGTCCTGTCAACAGGATGTGATGAGTCAGCACCGGCACTTCCAGAAAACTTGACGACTTACCGCTTGGTATTATTTTTTTTATATTTTGTTTGAACATGTATTGAACGGTTATAACTTTAACTTGATTTCATGTAATTCAGAAATCCGCTTAATTATGGCTTCCTTTTTACAAAAAGCTATTTATTGCCAATAAATAGTATAGGAAATATAAGAAACAAGTATTTTTTGTACTAATCACTTTTATGAAGTTTATAATGGACTTCTTTACAATAACATAAGCCGCGCCGTGATGGGATTCTTTACACGTGCACTGCTGACTACACTTGTCACCGATATATTTATATACTTCGGCTTTAAATATCCTACTAAAATTGTATCGTTCGTAGTTTCAATCATCATTTTCTTATTAATGTGAACCACATTTTTTATTCATCCTATTTCGTTGTTAATTAAGAAGAGGATTCGATTATATTTGCACTTTTTATAAGAAGTGATAGGTATTTAAAGAACTTTTCGATATATCGCCATTTTCCCAGTGCGCGTCGGGTGTCGCGATATATCGTCATATTTCCTGTGCTTATCGGGTGTCGCGATATGTCGATATATTTTCAGTGAGTATAGGGTGTCGCGATATGTCGACATATTTCCAGTGCGCATCGGGTGTCGCGATATGTAGACATATTTCCAGTGCTTATCGGGTGTCGCGATATGACCACATATTTTCAGTGAGCATAGGGTGTCGCGATATATCATCATATTTCCAGTGCTTATCGGGTGTCGCGATATGTCGACATATTTTCAGTGAGCATAGGGTGTCCCGATATATCGCCATATTTCCAGTGCGCATCGGGTGTCGTGATATATCGCCATATTTCTAGTGCGCATCGGAAATAATAATTTGGTGTTTGAAACTAAGAATAAAAACGTGTTTTTATCATTTAAATTATGATTACTTAATGTCATCATTAGTTTTGCCTTGTTCACCATAATTCATGTTTTACTAGATCTAAACGTCTTGGCGTAAGGCCTTCATTGTTTTAATGTATTTTATAAAATTTCAAAACTCATGTACTTGTTCGTGGGAGCCAGACAAAATTCGCCTACTGTGATGCAGACTTATTCCTTAGGATGCTGATGAACAATAGTGACACTTTTTGCATTTACTTACCTCAATTTATCTGGGATGTTTTGTCTACCCTGTCGAAATGGTATTTTGTCCGATAAGTCAAGAATGGCCGTGGATGTTTGTCCATGGGATTTTTTATTCGTCTCCCAAGTCGGTGGTTCAAAATAACCTGTACAAGGCAACATGGAATTGCAGTCTGGCTTTGTTTAACTGATTGACGATAAGGTTTCGCTAAGTAAATTTCCAAATAGCAGCATTGATGCAATAATACATTTATCAAACGACATATATGTAACCATTGTTTAACAACTATTGAAAGTCATGCTTTTTGGCAATCGACAGTTGCAATAGTGACAACACTACAAAAGAAAAAAAAAGTAAAACAAATTTCCCTTTTTGAGAAACGAACAGCCTGCACACTGATTCACAGTCATTAAGTTATATATGTTGTAACTTAAAAGTCCCAATACCTTTGTTAAGACCACCAAAATAACGGTTCTTAAATTGTAAATAAGTTTTCGTTTAGGGTTGTGAAATGTGTTTGCATTAATTCATAATTTGCTTATCGACATTCAAAGCAAACAGAGGGAAATAGTATTTGGTCCTTATTATTGCTTTATATAAGTTTATTGTAAATCAAAAAATAAACTTAAAATAATAAAATCGAGCTTTTCAAAATGCATCTTATTCATAGAATCAGTTGAACATCGTCAAGCGAATATAAACGACCAACAGTTAACTATAGTTCTAGAAACTCTCTATTCAAGTTGGATCTTTCTTCATTCCCTTTCACATGGCTGAATAAGTTGGGACAATGTGTAATTTTATTTTCTCGCTGCCACCATGCAACACCAATAAAACAACGTGCATATTTTAAAACTCAATCAAATCCAGCGTTTACTCATTATATACGTTATTCATATGCATATCAACTGTAATTCCAAAGCTACCTATATACTAAAATTAACAAGGTGGAAATTTGTTAGCTATTATAAACCTGACATCACCACGATCGTAATATATCGACAGTCAAATACTATGCATCCACATCTACTGACCCACTAATTGAGCAGTGTATAAGCTGTCTTTACAGAATCACCAAAACACATGAACTACAAATGACTGGTCAACATCCCTCTGGTAACTATACTAATATAACCACTGAGTTACATGTACTAGCTGACAAGCCCTATATCTCGATACGTTAAACACATGAAGAAGCTTTGATTAGGATAATATTTTGATTGCACTACAGTTTAAACATCATCTATATTTCCATTCGTATTAAATACCTGAAGTCCATTGTTTTTAATACAAATGCCAATACAAAGATGTCTTTAAATCTCCAAAGCTTGCCGTGCATTCGATTTCATTAACTCCTGCATGTAACATTATAGCTGACGTCGACGTGCTAGTTAGAACCTTGGATTGAATACAAAAATGATAATTGAAAAATACGGACGATTTTTTTTCAAAGCTTAAGTATGTGAATGTATCGGTGACCATTATAGGCAGCTAGTCACGTGTTATGAACCTAATCACGGTGCTTGTTTTTTTCATATTTTCTGACGGCCATCTATAAGTTGGTAAAAAACAAAATCAAAACAGTATATATAGTATATATATAGTAATGACTATTAACTTAATTTATATACAGTGCAATGCAGAAAAAGATAATATATATCCAAAAAGGTGCATTAAAATCAATACTATTATTTCAATATAATATTTCAAATATATTCAATATATTATTTGTATTAAAACACATGGCTACATTATTTCTGTTTCACAGTTAATAATGTCATTCCTAAAACGGAACAAAAATATATGTTCAATGCTAGTTTTTCTAAGTTAAGCCCGCATGCATATATATACATCTGACAGCAGCACAAGAACATTCTTTTAAACATAACCATAATTTAGTGGTACTATGTATTGTGCTGTTTAAAATACAGTGACACTTGCTAGTAACAACATTTACTGGCAACAAGTGTCCTTGTAGGTATGGACAGGTTTTAGTAGATTCACTGAAAAAACACAAGTAATGCACCAAACAAACATTGACAGTATAAGGATAATGTCGTAATAATCAGGTTGCTTTATCGACATGTCAACAAGCTAGCACTTTGTTTTGAAGATGTTAAACTTGCATTGATAAATATATAACTATTTTAATGTAAAAGCATTTTAATATTACTTATATCATTGGTTACGGTCATGGGCTAAAGTTAATTAGGTCATGGGGATTTCGGCGGAATAAATCAATAAATACATACATCTGTTCAGTTCTTTCTCACATTTGTCAACAATTTAATTAGTTTATCTACCGTTCAATTCGTCATTATTTCTGCTGGTATCAACCTAACAACATATCTTCCATAATTAATTTACGTTCCAACCATAATTTTCGTGAAAATCGTGACGTCAGCACCTTTTGCTTTGATTTATATTAGAATGGTATCTGCCTGAAAGAATGAATGCATGCATATATAGTTAACAGGTTGAAGTTTTCAGCCTCTTAATTGCCTTTTATTCCCTTAATTCGTGACACATTGAGTCATATATTTTGACAATAAATACAAATTTGTTTAAAAGTCAATTAAAATTATCAGAAAATAATACTAGTAATCATAAAATTCAAAATTCTTCACCTTTGATGCAATGTTGACAAATATTGCTTTTATTTTGAATTTGAAACATTATGTTACAATTAACCTGTCATAAGCATGCATCTCATTGACCAGGTCATGTACAAGAATAACAATCCGGTGGACGTGGGTTTAAAATCTGTCGTCGAAGAACTTTCTACATAATAACTGGCTCCTTTACCGCATCGAAACATAATTTTAGACAAGGGAGAGAACTAGGTTTAAAATAAGCTTACAAAAGGGTCATTACATTTCAAAAAAAAAAGATGCGCTCTTACTCCCAAATAAGATTTACCACAATTAATAATGCTGTTTTAATATTCCAAAAAAAGGATGAAAAATGTCGCAAACGATGGTTCTTATGAAGTATTCCAAGTTTTATGTGAAATAAATGAGCATAAAGCACGGTTTTTCTACCTTATGAGACCACAGTAAATAATTTAGCATTTACCAATCTTTTAATATTTTTGCGCTTTCTGCTATACGGTTACAATCTTGTTATCAGTAATTAATATTTTCCATAAATGAATTATTTAGGAAGTAGTTAAAGGTGTATCAGTCAAAATTTATGTTTGTTAAACATGTGTATGTATTGATTTTGAATAAGAGTGTCACTTTAAGCTAGACCATAAATTCATTACTAGATATTGCCATACCACTTATTCTGCTCCCTTTGTTTTAGTTTCAATTTTGTATACGTAAATTCTCTATGAAAATGATTGAACTGTACATGTAAGAAGTGAAAGCCTTTATGTTCTAAGTGACATTCAATAGAGCTGCCAATATAACCTCTCAGGCCGGTCCACCGAATTTTGTATGCATGAATATGATAATGGACGGCTTATGTGTTCATTTTAATATATATATGCTTTTAGTTCCAGGTCACAAGCTCGTTGATTTTTTATATATATATTATGTATGTCTGTTATTCATGTGGGAAAATAGCTAACTGAGCTTATGTTTCGTGTTCACACATACCCGACTTTAAGTACAGATTCTTGTAGCTTGTATCTTGTAAATAGAAATGCTGGCGATACGGCACACACGCTACAGCTGACATTTGCACACCATACTGTAACTTTACATGCAATCTAAATGCAGTTCTTCATTGTTCAATAATCTATTTTTATCTAAACTAAGATTCATTGAAACAATTGATAAAATAATTTCCTACAGATTTTGAGACAAAGATCTTGAGATTTTTTTTGCGGTAGGTTCTGGAACATTCTGATTTGGAATGAAAGGGAAAACTTCTCTGATCTTTGTGTCGTTGATAAACTCAAAATTGCTCATAAGTTAAATATAAGTATTTAAAGAAGTTTCACCAGAGCTAGAACATTCCTTAAATCTTACATTTCAACCTTTTGTGGGAATAATTCTGAAAGTGTTGTTTTATTTAGGTAGTGCTCTTAACGTCTGTATTGATAGTTCATGTGGCTTTAATTATCTTGACATTTAAGCATACCAGGATCACTGGTTATGCTTTGTACACATTATACTTTATTACAGTTTAATTACTTTTGTAAAAGTGTACATAATAGGATGTTTTTTTAACATTTTCGCATATCTCTCTTCATCTGTTTTGTTTCGTGGTGATAACAAAACGGCCCATTTTATAGATACATCTAGAAGGATCACAAATCCAAAGCGGATTTTTAAGGGTCATTCATAAGTTTGAATGATATATTTGAAAACATACTCAAGTTGTGAAAATATACTCAAGAACACATTTGTTGAAGACGTGTTATAACTATAAACTACGGTTTAAAATACTAACATTAGCTAAACTCGTTTCATGTCTTTTAGAACGTTAATCAAACGGAATGTTTAAAATAGAAAAAAATGGTTTCTAGATATTTTTTGTAGACATTATCGTAAAAACAAAAACAATTTACTTTGATGCTATTCAACATGATATAAACCATTAACAAACGCTTTAAAAATAAATAAGACTAAATATGGATTAAAGTTACTTTATTACGGTTGAATACGTTATCATTCTGCAGGGAATTTATCATAGATTATTAACGACGACATTTTGTTAGTTATTCCTTACGGTGAACTACGTACGAATTTTACGGAGTTCTAAAACAGGCAAAAATGCGACAATGAAGTTCAAAGGCAATACATAGACACGATGCTATTATTTGATTGAGTGGCAAAAGTCATGGTACAATTATTTGTTAGAGTTTATATCGGTATCTCTAAATGTAACACAGAAGCTGCCACTTTTTTTTATATAAAGAACCTTCGTCGTGAACCATCATAGTTTTATTGTTTTATTCCTTTTGCTTTGATCTAAAAAGGACATTTTGAAGCCTCTTTAATATACCTACCGAAAATTAGGTTTAAAATTATTTTTTCATCCAATGTCAACCATACACAGGCAACAAGTATTAGTGACGTTAAATTAACTTTCTGCCTGTCATTTTTCGCAATGGAAAGATTATTAATTGTCATGGTGTATGACGTTGTTATAAATAATTAACTGTAAACAAACATATAGTGATTACTATAACTTGAAATGATTTTCAATGTTATATATTTTTGCAATCAGCAAATAAGCAGGATTCTGTTTTTATAATATTCTATTTGTATAAAAGAACGCGGATTGATTACACTTTCTCAACTCTCAACACAACTGTCATAAAAACAGTGCAATATTATCAACTGATATTCGTTTGTAACCGATATTTTCATTTATTTATATTTTTATATTTTATTTTCATGTTTATGCAGGTAGAAAACTATATTCAGCTCCCTTTGTTTCACTTTGAAGATATGGCCGTTGATTTATTGAACGTAGATTATCAGTGTATATGAGCTGCTTTTGTATACTTTATCTGTCTTTGTCTTCCAAAGCAGTAACTAAAACATATATCAATATAAATGTTGATGAATGTCCGTTTGTTGTTGTTTGCTAACGTAGAATTTCTCTCTTTTAATGTATATTGGGGTAGTGATTTTCTGCTGATCGGTTATAATCGAAAATAGATTGGTGTGGCCTAAAATCGGCAACAATCAATTATTGTATTTGGTCATATCGATCATCAATTCAACCGGCAAGTTTTTTACTTCTTCTTTCCTCTCGTTAATTGCGTAGGTAAGTTTCCGCAAATTGTCTCCTTTGGATTTATTTTATTAATTCAGAAGTGTTCAGTTGTTATCGTTAACAATATTGCCGATAGCAGCAACAACAATAAATAACTTTAAACATACACTTAGCTTAGTTAAGGATAACGAGTTATTGGACAAGCATAAAACTACAAATAAGGGTTATATCAAAACAAGATTTTACTGTCGAAAATCGGTTGCTTGAGTGGAACCGATTTTCGATAGTCAAACTGGAAGCGAGCCTCTTAAATCTTGAAACAAGATCTTTGTTAACTGTTGGCTAATGGGATTGTCCCTGTATTCTTTTTAATATCTTGTTAAAGGTTACGTTCAACTGTTATTTTAAATGAATTGAAATTACGTGTGTTGAGTATGAAAGTAGATTTGTTTTCATAAAACCGAAATATTCTTGAGGTATAGTCTGTTTATCTTTAAGCATATGACTAATTAAACCAACGAAGTATTTGAGTCCCAAAAGAACAAATCATTTCACGAAAATCGTCGAGGAAAGCGAACCAAAACCTTTTTAATGTTAACAATCTTTTCAATCAGATATACATGTATGATGAAACTAAAGCATGTTTAAGTCATCAAATAGATATTGATTAGTGTGTGTTATATCATTACGTGAAATATAAAGTATACAATTATAATTACAGTGGCATATATTTAAGCCCTGTTATGATTCACAAGGTTATGGCCAAAAAGACATTATCATGCTCTTCTCATGTATGTAAATAAAGGCGATTAACTTGAATGTTTGTGCTAATAAACTATTGAATTCAATTGCATTGGATGAGAAGCAGATTTGAAAGTGGTTTTTATTATTGGTGACAATTTGCGAGTTCCAGGCGTTTGTTTTTTTACTTAAAGTGACACTCTTATTCAAAATCAATGCATACACATGTATAACAAACATATATTTTGAGGGATACACCCTCAACTACATACTAAATAATGCATTTATGGAAAATATGAATTACTATTAACAATATTATAACCGTGTATTTATTACCTGCAAACGCAAAAATATCAAATGATTGTTGAATGCTAAAAGATTACTGCGATCTACTCTGGTCTCATAAGGAAGCAATACCGTGTTTTCTGCACATTTCTTTTAAATTACACTCAATGAAATAGCCGATATCAAAAAGGAAAGAATCTCCTTTGTGTAGAGCTATCGGCATATTTAACAATATTCTGCCTAAAACGATTTGTAAGCCGTGATCTCATTGGATTATTTCGAACCGAGATAACATCAGTAAAATCAGCCATTTCCGCACCGCATGAGATGTCTCATGCGACCCATCAAGCGGTTGTATTTCACCTTATTAATTATTCAAAAGTACGAGATTTTTACAGCTGTTTTGTCAGCGCATCATAACCTATATGATACCCTGGGGTACCGAGGATGATTTTCACCAAATAATTTTGGTTCTAATTTTATTGCTTTTTTACGTAAGAGAAACATTGAAAGGATGTTTCGCACTTAATGTAGCCATATAGTCAAGAAGAAACAGCAATTTTAACGCAATAGAGAGCTTTAATAATGCAAATATTTCAATCAGTTATTTCTTTTACCTATTGGAGTGCACCAAACACCACAAAAAAATAAATCAATAATGTTCAACAAAAAAGTTTTTGCCTGCAGACATTTTGTCATTTTAACATATACTTATGTTCCAGTGAAGACATCGAACCATACTACATAATTAAGTGGCCCCATTTTGTACAAAAATTGAAGAACGAGAATTTAATTAAGAAAAACTGAACATTTTAAACCAGTGTTCTTAAATAAATCTTATGCAAGCATTATGAAATAAATTAACTTGGGAAAAATCATTTATTTTTATTACTTGTTTTCTGATTTTAGGCCGGATTTTGTCATTTGACCAGTTAACTAATTGCATGCATGCTCGCGCTAGAAGCAGATATGAGACATGATATGAATGGAATTTGTGTGACATTCGGATCACGGTTGGCACTTGGTAAACACGAGAACAAAATCCGGCCTTAAATCAGAAATGAGTTATTCGGTCATACTTTATTTTGCGTAGAAGGACGCCTATTGTTTATTCAAGTTGATAAATATATACAATTAAACTAAGCAGATTGCTGCAACGACATACGTATTGAAATGTTATTAATTAGATGATCTCCTAAAGCGTTGTTCATTCGATTTCTGCCTGCTGTTTAATATGAATGTTAAACTATTTACGTTTTTTTAAATAATCATTTAAAATTATTTTCTGTTGAAACCGTATATTATAACAAGAGTTGTTGTAGAGACAGCGCGCTCGACTTTTCCATGCATGTATCACTGTTAGATTAGATTTCTATGCAATACATGATGTGCTGCGATATTAACATACATGTGGTTACATGGACAATTTTAACTAGAATTTTTAAGTCTAATAATAAAGGGCCATTATTTGCAAAATACAGTTATCTAACTTGGTTATTCCATTACGTTGGGTGGTTGAATACCACTGTATAAAGTCTCAATGCAATACATCAAGTAGTTGCTGGGATATTATCCTATGTGTGCTAACATACAAGACCTTAACCAGAACTTCTAAGTCTCATAATAAAGGGGCAAAAATTATATAATATGAAATAATTTAACCATGCTAGAAATTCTTATCTTGCCCACGCGCGAAGATAAAATGCCCGTATGGAACTCTTAATGGTCAACACATTGTAATTACCTCCCTTGTTGAAGAATGTCGTCTGTAGCATCATGGAAACCTTTCTTGTAGCACTATTGAGAACGCTTATTAATTATTTCTCGCCTCAAATGTCACCATTAAACAGTTTTAACGCACATTTCAAGATATAAATGTATTTATTATCGGAATTGATAATGTAAAATTCGGTTGTGAGGTAGATTTTGTAGGGTACTGTAGTTTATATAAGTTTTACATTTTCCTCGAGGAAATTACAAGTATCGGGTTATGTACTGCTTTGGGAAATCATTCGATAAGCAAGTGGGGTACGGAGAGGATCGTGTCATTGTACACTAGTAGCGTGTTTTATTGATTACAAAAAATGATATACAAATAGATGATTGTTTCTGTGTTATTAACGCATATTTATTTTTCAGTTTGGTATTGTTTGTGTTACCAACGTACGAATGGGAGTTTATTCGTGTAGAGGGCTGTGAGTGGCATTGATTCCGGACATTACTACAATGCAGAAGCATTCATCACTGTGTATAGGAACATTGAGCCATTCACCATGTTATGGCTATTCAGGGAATCAGTGCCTGTGTGAATGTTATTGAATTGTCAGAATATACAAAATAAAATACCCCGCTTGTTGGCACACCTATATTGTGTTCCTTTGTTTGTCTTTACTTAAGGTTAAGATAATAAATATTTTATGTTTGGCATAAAATGAAATGAAATAGAAAACATAATGCTCCACTCTCCTTAGAACTATTTAAAGACCGATTTTTCTCCCACCTCAGATAAGTAGATCCAATAATATAACCATGCTAGATATTCTTATCTTGCCCACGGGCGAAGATAAAATGCCCGTATGGAACTCCTTTTAATGGTCACCACATTGTAATTACCTCCCTTATTGAAGACTGTCGTCAGTAGCATCAAGGAAATCTTGTCTTATAGTAATATTTAGAATGCTGATTATTTCTCGCTTCAAATGTCACCAAAAAACAGTTTTCACGCACCATTCAAGAAATAATGCTTCATTCTCATTAGAACTATTTAAAAAGACCTATTTGACTATTAACATTAACTGGATCACTGCGCGGATATCCATGACAACCACGTGCTATCGCATATCCATACGCAATTATTTTCACTAAGCACAAAGAATTCCAGCAAAAAATACATTTTTACTTAATTTTGTTTAACTGAGGTGGGAGAAAAAGCATCTACCATAGCCGCTCGTGTAAGATAGATTCATTCCGACCCTAGCGCAGGGTGTTTTGCCGAAACTCGGTAAACCTCGTTTCCGCAAAACACCCTATGCTCGGGTCGGAATGAACCTATCTTACACTCTCGGCCATGGAAGATACTTATAGACTATTAACATAATCTGAATCACAGCATGCGCGCATATCCATGACAACCACGATTTATTGCATATTCATACGCAATTATTTTCACAGAGCACAAAAGAGTTCCAGCAAAAAAGTCTTTTTTATTTTATTTTGTTTATCTGAGGTGGGAGAAAAAGCATCTCCCATAGCCGCTCATGTAAGATAGTATATAGTAGTATAGCTCTCCATATTCTTCGAATAGTCGAGCTAAAGCTAAATATGTCATCGAATTTATATGTATATATTTACATGTACTCGGCCAAAAACAATTATAATGCTTTCCGACCATAAAAGGCGACAGTGTCTGTCCGAGATGGTGAACAATATATTTTCTTTCATATTATTACAGGATTCAGCAAACATTAATTGCTGTACCATTTCAGTATATAATAACGGCGATAATTGCAGGTCATGCTGTTGATGCTGTTGCAGATAGGCGCCTTTGTACGTAGTTATGACAGCAGTATACAGGTTCCTCTCAATTACGAAGTGATATCGGGAATGATATCCAGAATAACCCAGCTGTTTTTGTATTTATCTAAGGAATGAATTGCGTGATTGATATTATCGGGGTATGAACGCAATAGCCCTGAATTATATAATTCTGGTTTTCCCAAGCTAATCTTCCGGTACAAACAAAATAATACCGTTTTAATATACACACGTTACTTCGGACACAATAGAGTCATTGGACTGTTACCTGAATGCCAATAGCTCAAAATTCACCTTTAATATGTACCGGCATGGGAAAACCCAGTTCCCTTAATACCATTCTATAACCTCCTATCCTATAGAAAACAACAAAATCAATACTTTTTTTGGCATTATTTTGGAAGTCTCAGTGAAGCGATTTGGGAAACCGATTATCTTGGTAACAACATGCCTGACTAAAATGGAGCTTACAGACGTGGTTGACTGGCCGAGGAAAAACTGAGATAAAACCCTCCTGCTGGGGAAAGCTCAGAAACCTCTGCCCGTTTGTCATCCATATTTACAGGATTTGTCTCGTACCACTAGATGTCGGGCCTCATCACCCATAAAGCTTCTTAACAATTAGGGAGAAAATGCATATCATTTATATGATTCATGTCACGTACTATATCAAAATATACAATTGTCAATTACAACGCTGTGTATACAAGTGAGAACAAAAAGATCATTCATATGATAAAAATTTCACCTTAAACATTTGCTGGTAAAATGTTACAATCAATTGTATCGATGTGAGCGTATCGGCTTCCCAGCGCTGAATTTTCGTGCCTATGAAACACTCGTGCATATAAAACGCCACCTGGAGGTTATTCCATTACAAGAGAAAACAATTTTCTTCTAATTCGTTTCACTCAAACGCAAAAAATAATATTTATGTGAATTCCGGGCTATATATATTGTGAAATATTGTGGTTAAAATGTGTGGAATCCGTTGGCAAGCTCTCCAGGGTCTCAATCAAAGCGGACCTATATTTAGCTTTTGGAAATTTTCCATAGTCAAATATTCAAGCGCCTCCTGATCTCGTTCTTATCGCATTAGGATCGACACGCGCTGGTATGATAATGATTTTGGAAATTACACACTTCGTTGCCAGAGCGACAAACTCGCCTGGGGAAGACCCGGAATGAAAATGTAAAAACGGTAAAGTAATGCGATATAAGCTGATTAACAAACAGGAACGCTAACGAAATATAAATAATTCCTTGTTATTTATGCATTGACAATTTCCGTGTGTAAAAATTATTAATTAAGAATACTTAATGTCTCTTAGAGGACAATAGGACTGAAATCGTGACAGAGCAAGACTTTAGTTGTTGACATATAAATACTTTCTTTGTAAAGTTGTTATGCTTGGCTTTGTCATTGGGCCATGTATATCTCATTGTCATCGTAAAATGTTTTAGCAAACTCCAATGACATTCTTACTCAACTCCATCGTAGCATACTGACCAACCTCTCCATTGGTCTCATTAACATGTAACAAAGTCACTAGTAACATTATGGCATTGGTCCATTGTCAATTGTAACATTATGGCATTGGTCCATCAAACTGTCGTAGTCAACCTAGGACGCTCATTGGTAGCGTAATGGCATTGACTCATGCTCCTGGGAAACTTAATCACATTATTTGTTATGTCATTTTACAAGAATCGATTGTAGTGTAATGGCATTGTTTTATAAGGGTCTCGTTGTCCGTTTACAACTAGCAAACTTGAATTTGCCCATTCAACTCTAATATCATATTAAAACGTATATTGTATGTGGCTTTGGTCCATGAAACAGTCACACGATTTTATTCGTTTTCGCTCCTTACAATAATTGTTGATGGTGGTATCGCAATGAGTCATAAGCACTGCATGGTTAGCGGTGAATGATATTGGTCTATCACTCTAGCATTCGCGGCTACAAATGCACACTCACCGTGGGATTGCAGGTCGGTCATGGGGTAATGGTTGCAGAAACATTCCGTCGTTGTAGTTTTCACGGCTCATTGGTAAAGATGGGACATTGGTCTGTGGCGAACAACCCGGTGGTTCTTCCCAAACGTCAATTTTACAAGCAGCGTACTCCACTGGAGGATAGGCCGTATGGAGTATTATGTTCTACTGCATTCATCGCTTCTGGACTACATCGAGCAGAAGAAGATCGAGTCAACGATTTGGCTCATCGCTCATTGGTTCATGCACGGCCAATCTATGCGCACCAATAATGAGGTAGAGGAGGGTATTTTATTGAAATTTAACGTTACATGGTGTGTAAAGTATGATAAAATATTTATCAGCAGTATGTACATTAGCCCCTGATGTAGCTGTTTGACATTTTAAATGAAACTTAGATCGGAAACTAAGCTACACATAAATGTACTTCGATTTTTAATCAATATTTCAATTTATGTTGTTCAAACTATTCATTCATATTTTTTGTGGATGGCATCGTCGCCTCAACAGCCATCCTGGGATCGAGCCACCCTTTTAGGACCTTGTATGACGGTTGAGCATTGAGGCGGACTCAATTGACAACCAGATCCCAAGTTATTATACCTGTGTAAGGTAACTTATTAATTCGTATTGTTAATGGTCGTATTGAAAATACAAAGAAATACTCCTTTTCGTATCATAACGGTACCTCTGTTAATGACTAATCATATTTCAGTAAACGGGACTTTTCATTGTTTAACGATTAAGTACAATAT
The DNA here is from genome assembly GCF_026914265.1 of Mya arenaria. Classification (NCBI taxonomy): domain Eukaryota; kingdom Metazoa; phylum Mollusca; class Bivalvia; order Myida; family Myidae; genus Mya; species Mya arenaria. Next base: position 30,522,912 of record NC_069138.1, on the reverse strand, counting down.
AGTGAATGGAGTGACAAACTCCCGTTTCAATTGTCGTGAATTTGTAAAAATTCCTACCGAATTCATACCGAATGATATGTAAAGAGACCAATTTCGGTCTGGTATTAAAACAGGTGTTTCAGGTTAGTTGAGACAGTTTTCCATACTCCCCAACATTAGTCACTGAGATGCCCGACGGTTAGTCTGACAGCCACACCACTGAGGTGCCTAATCGGTCAGAGCGCCCCTAGACCCATACTGCACAACACTGCCAAGGGTAGCGATCAAGCACTCAATCAAAACTATTAGTTGGCATATATTTTATATACTATAGGGAAATGTCTGAATCGGAACCATATACAGTGGTAATACATATCCCAGTTAAAGTAAATGGATTCTCATTTATATAACATAAAACTGAAATAAGAATATAGAAACTTAGGCGTATTGCAAATTCGGAATAAGAATAAGTATTCCTGATGTTATGCTTAATGTCAATTATGTCAATGTAGTATGTGTCAAACTGTTTTTAGCGACTCATCACAACTGAAGTCCAATATGAGACTAGGCTGGCGAAAGCTTTGACAAGGGCGATGGTAAGATTATTTTCCCCAGGACTTCCTATTCAATGAAAGGTGCATCAACGATAAGAGACCCAAAACCGGCTGTTTGCAAATGCTTATTAAACGTTAAATTATCCCCAACCGAAAGGCAAAGGGGTTATAGTAGTAGGTGTATGTGTGTTTCGTGTGTGCGTCCGGGCAACTTTGTACAGATATATTTCATCGAGGAGAAGTGCAGTGCACAGAAACCATTAGACTGGGTGCAGTCTTGTTTAAGTTATTGTCCTTTATTTTTTTTCTTCTCTTTTTATCCGAAGCATAACTTGAAAAGTCGTTACGGTATTAACTTTAAACTTCATATAGAGATATAGCTTATTGACGAAACGTGCAGTGCTCTGGTTGTATTAAGAAATTGCCCTTTGCCCAGGTTTGATGGCAGATGCTTGAAGGCTGAGGGTCATGAACAAATAAGACGGTTAATATAGATAATGTCACAGGACTTGTATTTGATAAATTAAAATAAATGATATTCTTTAAATGTGATTAAATGTGATTGTCAGGAGTCTTGATTCAATATAACCAGTTGTTGGAGTAATATAAACTAGAGCTGTCACAGGAGTGACGAATACCCCCAAATGCCGCCTGGACACAGGAATGGCAAACCATTCCTTTGAAAAGAGGCCATAACTCCAAGGTTACTGCACACTGCATCTTCTTTTATCATGCATGTATTATTTTATTTAAATTTGTTGAGTAATTTAAAAGTTACACTGCTGACAAGAACAACTAGCTGATGCTCTAGCTGATCTCTTCTGGAATAAGACATCTAGAGCATTCACGAGCTTTTCTTCCAACACGATCATCATCAAATTTTACAATTACATATTTGGGCTTGAATGCATCCTTATCCACCTGGAAATAAATCCCGGGACTGTTCCTGTAGCCGAATTAACAAGTCCATCAGACAGGTCAATATTAGTAAGCACTACTGTGGCAAATATGCCATACTTAAGTTCTGCTGGTATTCCACTGGCATCTGGTTCAAATGAAGCATGCTGGATTTGTTTTGTTTGTTCATCTTTCCAAGTGTCAATTACTTTTAAGGTAAATATTTGCTCATTTAGTTTTTGAAGGATCTATCGAACTTGACCTGTATCTTCTGATGGTACACCTGTGTACCAAAAAATGTTCAAATCTGTCAAGCCTTTCATGAGTTATCGTCCGGAAACCGTTTTTTTATTTTTAGTAACAGTGACCTTGACCCAACCAGCCCCAATATCGAATTTGATCTGTATCTTCTGATGTTACACCTGTGTACCAAAAATTGTTCAAATCCGTTAAGCCTTTCATGAGTTATCGTCCGGAAACCGTTTTTCTTTTTTTAGTAACAGTGACCTTGACCTTGGCCCCACCAGCCCCAATATCGAACTTGACCTGTATCTTCTGATGTTACACCTGTGTACCAAAAAAATTTTTAAAATCTGTCAAGCCTTTCATGAGTTATCGTCCGGAAACCGTTTTTCTATTTTTAGTAACAGTGACCTTGACCTTGGCCCCACCAACCCCAATATCGAACTTGACCTGTATCTTCTGATGTTACACCTGTGTACCAAAGAATTTTCAAATCTGTCAAGCCTTTCATGAGTTATCGTCCGGAAACCGTTTTTCTATTTTTAGTAACACTGACCTTGACCTTGGCCCCACCAGCCCCAATATCGAACATGACCTGTATCTTCTGACCCCTGTCTACCAAAAAAAAATTAATCTGTCTAGCCTTTCATGAGTTATCGTCCGGAAACCATGAAAACCGACCGACCGACAAGCTCACTAACTTGATCTGTATCTTCTGATGTTACACCTGTTTACCAAAAATTGTTCAAATCCGTCTAGCCTTTCATGAGTTATCGTCCGGAAACCGTTTTTCTAATTTTAGTAACAATGACCTTGACCTTGGCCCCACCAGCCCAAATATCGAACTTGACCTGTATCTTCTGATGTTACACCTGTGTACCAAAAAATTTTCAAATCTGTCTAGCCTTTCATGAGTTATCGTCCGGAAACCATGAAAACCGACAGACCGACCGACCGACAGACAGACCGACCGACAAGCTCACTCCTATATACCCCCTCAAACTTCGTTTGTGGGGATATAATTACCATTTCCCTATGCTATGATTCTTATTATTTCTCAACTATAGCTCCGCCCCTACTGTCATGTGATCATTCTAATCCTGTTCAACTAACCTTTCACGCATGACTTTTCTTAATGTGTCAAGTGCGATAATCTTTGCATTTGCCATAATCGTTTAATGACGTACAGTCATACCTTTGTTATTTATTAATATATCTGATATTATTGCAGTTATTACTTGGTGACACAACAGAACCCCTAAAAATGTATGTCGGCTTTGAGCTACCGTCGACAATAACATGATACTTTGTGTAAATCTATGTTTAAATACTTTGAATGGTGCTGATTAAATGTTGCTATTCATGAAAAACATTTCTTAAAAAATGATTTTTCATCCCTATAAAGGCAAATGCAATTAAAAATTGTTTTAAGTTACTGTACATAATCCAAGAATGAAATCATGTTTTGGTAGTTTTCTTCTGTTTTTATATTTATAGCTCCATTTTAATACTAGTGATATGTTGACCACATAGTGAAATTAGAAATCAATGCATAGGTTCTTTGCTGACAAGCCTGGTCGGCCTTTTTCGAGGTCGGCCATTTTCGAGTTAATGCTATTGGCCAGTTACACTTTTAGAGATGTTATCAAAAGGTTATGTTTCACTCTGCATGCTTTGTCTCCATATAGAATGATCCTGGTGTCGGAGATCCTACCGAGAGGGCATAACCAATTCTATATGCAGACCGGACAACACATAGCATAAGGGACCGTTTGTTTCTTTTGGATCATTGGAATGATGTCGAAGTTGCGACAAACTGTCTGATGCGCGAGATGCCAAAGTCCTTTGATTGCCTGCAGACGATCAGTCATTGGGAGTTCTACACGACGTTCGGTGTTGCTCGTCGTGACATATCAAGGGATGGTCTTCACCACAGCTTTGAAGGAACCAGAATGCTGCCCCACAACATCTAAGCTGCGGTTGATGTGTCAATGTTGGCAGCGAGGCCAACTAAAGAAGTTGTATCCAAATCCAAGTCCTCCCGAAGTAGTTGTATCGGCGTCGGCAGCTAGTCCACCTCAAGTTGTTGTACCCACGTCCGCAGCGTGTCAACCTGCGACCTGTGGACGTATCGACTTCTCGTTTTAGCAATGGTAGGTCATCATTGGCGAATACTTTCAACAAACAGGGAACTTACATCCGTACAGCTCTGAGAAAACGTGTCTTATACGATACTAATACTAATTCCGTCGGGTAAGAAGGTAAACGGTTGGTCATCGACGGATAAGAAGGTCAGCAGTCCATTGTCGTCATCGGTGTGTTTCAGTACGAATCTGGAAGTCAATATATTCTTAATTCTGATGTGTGCAATTTTAGACGTGGAAAGAGTATAATCAAAGTTAGCAGCAAAAGATGAAGATTATTAGATTACTTACCAAAAACAACCTCGTAAAACTAACAGCTGTAAAGATAATTGAAGAAAATAACATCGTTCTAGTACCTCAAATGGGCATTTTTATGGTTCATGGCACAAGCGGAACAAAATATTCAGTGACCCTTTTTCCAAAAAAAGCTTGTACAAGTCCGTCAACCTAGTCATGTTATCACATTGTTTCGACAATTATGAACAAGTTCCCTTATTTCATAAAAATTAATGGACCGCTCACATATCACTTAACCGACAAACAGTCTTCATCTTACGCATCAATATGATTGGGTATCCTCTTGACATTAAATTTATCTAATTGACAGCTTGGGAAACGATCGACGGAGTGAAAATATATATACCAGATAGGCTAAAAATTCAATTATTTCAAAATTATGGATAAAATGAAAAGGTATCTATATTGTTGTACCTACAGTTCAAAAACAAGAGAACGCAATAAATTGTGGATAATATGCCATTGCAAATGCTACATATTCCTGTTTTCGACTATTTAACTCGTTGAACATTCATTACCATGCTTCAATAAAGAAGAATGCCTGAATGTCCAATACCGACAAAGACTTATCAGTGGACGGCGATAGAAACAACAAAAACGATTAAAATGGGAAAAAATCGTGTATGTTACTTGTCGGCATGCTTAGTACAGTGTGATAAATGTCCCTAGTGGTACCATTAACACTGCGTTCAGGCACCAATTAATATATCACATTTAACATTGAAATCATCTACCCACTCTGTTCAACATAAATTGAACAAAACAATTATCATTCATGTTCAAACATTCATATTGTTGACACGCAAATCTGCCAGATGATGCTGCAGACGTCCGAGCCTTAGTCTTACACAGAACATGAATAATTCATCTATCGGTTTACCGTTTTATGCCTGGATCTGATGGGAGGAGTTTTAGGCTTTTCATATAGTGTGCGCTTCTGACAACCCAAGTATTTTTAACAATCATCACCATGTTCGACAGAAGAGTGTCGTAAGGTGTAACTTTTATATTCAATAAAAGTTTTTAAATATATTGTATCGTGTTTTATTATAATACCCTAATTCTCAATTATTACTCCGCCCCGTAAATTATCAGGTTTGGTAACTTGTACATATTGTGTAGTGAAGTTTGTTAGCTATCGGGTAATAGTGTATATTAGCCTCTAACTAATACGTCAGTGTTTTATATCAACTGATTACTACTTTCACTTTTAAGTCAACAAATATACACGCACTCTTTTATATTAACCAATCAACTGATTACTACTTTCACTTTGAAGTCAACAAATATACACGCACTGTTTTATATTAACCAATCAACTGATTACTACTTTCACTTTGAAGTCAACAAATATACACGCACTATGCCATTTTTATAGTGTGCTTAATAATTCCATTTATGCAGATACTTATTTAGATTACTGCAGGTAATTTATTAAATTACATTATAATTATATGTTCCCTTTGTATTGATGTATTGTGTTATAGGTTTTTGTATGTCGTGAGATCTTTACATTGTACAAATGTATTGTGTAATGATCGCGTCATTGTTTACTGGAATTGTGTGCAAGTATTTGTACATGTTCCATGTTATATTATTTACTATATTATTTATGCATTGTTTTAGACGATATAGATGACGTAGATGATATAGATGACGTAGATGATATAGATTATTTCTATATTGAAACGATTGGTACGAATCGACGAGAGTTTCTGTTCCCGAATATACCGCCCATTTGAAGGTCAGAGGTGGCCCGGCAAGAAGAGCATTAACACTACATGTTGGGAAAAACAGTGAAAAACCGATTTTCACCGTTATTGCCTTGAATTTCTTCCGGCTTATACTCGCCACTGATCCGAGTATTATATGTCTGTGTTGATGATTCATCACTTGTATAAATTCTGTTTTCTTACAATAGCCATGCTCGCTAGCATTTTCCTGAATGACGGTTTACTCTTACACGATTTGGTGTGAGTGTTTAAAGAACAACGTTGTCAAGATATAGTTATTTCAAAAAAGACGCATCTAATTCCCCCGAAACGGTCATACCATGAGCCATATTCGCTTAAGCAAATTCAAGGTTTTAAACAGTATATTGAAGATCATTTCATTGTATATTCAAGGTCAAACATACAACAAATCGATAGATATAAATACAAGTGTATAATGCACCAGTCAATTGTAACCACGTCCCCCAGGGCCGGGGGTATACCGGGCATAGCTAGGGAAATGGGCCGTGTTTTTACCTTTCCGGTGGCTCCGCAGTGCCGGGGTGAATGCGATTGTTTTGTCTTCGCACCAAGTATAACGGGGGTTGGCCTTACCTATGGTCCCTGTGATGCGGGGGCATTTGGCGGTGATTTTAATATCAGTTCGTCCCCGCAGTGTGAGGATTTTGCGCGGGCTTGGCTGGACCGAAAGTCAAAATCCCCGCTAATCCCCGGACATGTGGGGGGGTGGGCGTGGTTACTCTTGACTGGTGCATAATATGCTGGCTGAATGAAAAACACATTCCAACAATATGCAAACACCCGTGTTTCATCAAATGAAAATAAATATCTATAAAACTTAACGTTCGGCATAGTATACAGCAATTTCAACAGATAGCCAAGTTGTATTGCAGCATTTACACGTAAATACAACAAACAAATAAGTCAAAATGCCAGTAGACGGTAACTAGCAAACTCTCACAAGCAAAATGAACATTCATATAGCGCTGTATCATGTGTACAGCGATTTAGTTGCGATTATCACGCAACGAACCATGCAACCGTTGTACCGCAACCGTTGTAACGTACGCAACCGTTGCAACGCAACAGTTCCAATGATAACTGGTTATTTTAAAATAATAGCTCTGTATCATGTATATAGCAATTTCAGCTGCGATAATAACGCAACGCACATCGCAACTGTTGTAAAGCAACCGTTGCAAAAAGAACTGGGATTTTTTAAACAATAAACTGTTGCTTTCACGAATTGTGTTTGTAGTGCATGTAGGCCATGCTTTATAATATATTATGAGTGAGTCGGAAGATTCACGGCCAAAATGTACATAGACAAAGATATTGCGTTATAACTTTCGAAAACAAAACTTGCAATGTATGCAAGGTATAGTGTTCCTAAAAGTGAATTTTCTTTGCGTATTTTTGTTTTATTCGAGAGGTTAATACAAAAGTGGATACAAAGTTCATGTTTTCAGACCTAGCTGAATGCTAATTGAAAACCTAAGACTGTGTAACATTGCGCATTAAAATTTTTACACCATTAATCGGTAAAAAGCTATATTTTAAATGTTAAATGAAATCCAACAATAAACAAACATTGACTTGACTTGATTTAACGCTTTGCAACCTTATGTAATTCATAATCGTAGCCATTTTGAAGTCCTTAAATCGTTTTTTCAAATGCTCGAGCTTTTAAATACCTGTCAGGAACGTCACTGTATACTTAATGGAATGCTTCGCTCGTATTAATTACTCCCTATTTGTTATCACACTTGGCCCATATATTGTGTTTATTGGTCATTGTAGTACAGACTGGTTGAGCGTTCGATTCGAGTGTCAGAGGTTGTACCATTTATGCACAGTCAACTCGCTAATTAAATTCCTGCAATAATGCGAATGCACGATTCAGAGGTATTCTATACAACAATAACTGATGTCGTGACGTCTTAAGTGTGATTATGGTATTTCGCAGCATAATGAAGATCCTGTTTAAATGCACACGGATCAAGGCCAAAATGAAACTAATCAGAGACATATAACAAGTGATGTATAACAAAACAAACATTCATGGTGAGAGGGGGCACAACTCGACGTGATCCGTGTCACAAGCTAGGTAAACTTACCGACATTATCGACGATTTTGTATACTCCCGGGGCCTTTGTTGGGTACATTTGGTCTTCAACCGCTGTGCACACGCCGTTTGACCTTAAACACACACGACAATTACTTCTCTTACGAGCGTTTTGAATAACCCGATAAAGGTGCTAGGGTTTTTTTCATATTACCGTAATGAGTGTAAGTAATGCTTGAAACGCAACCTTTGTCAGTTTGATTACTCAACAGAATCTAGTGTGGTAATAAAGGCGAGCGAAACTTCATAATGCTTAAAAAGTTATATTCAACAGTGGCTCGGCTATTTCCGTTCTGCCTAATGTATTTCTCAGACATTCGGGCTAACGTCCCTATTTCACCTCATAAAAAGAGTACGAATATTCTGCAGTCAATTTGTTCAGGGATTTCAATGGAGTAACAAGATCTTTACTCAACGTGTCTGTCTTGCATATTGCCATCATAAATCATTATTTTACGGCTAAACGTCATTCCGTACACTATTAACATGTATTACTACCGTTCCGAGGACAGAAACGGGCAGAAATGATAACTTGGCTGAATTGACACGGATTCCCCAAACATCTGTACCATGGAGCCGCTAGTGGCGTATGATATGCATAATGGGTTGTCTGGAGCAAAATATGGATCGACCTTTTGATAAAATGATATCAAGTGTGTCCTTTTTCATTTGATACAAATGAGGTCTTGATATGTGAATTGTTCTGTAATATATACCTACCACAGGAGCCGAAAACACTTACTGTGGAGAAAAGAAGGTAGAATGCCTGAAACCTGGACATGTTTTAGAAACAAGAATCTTTATTTAATCGGGAAAAACATTTCTCCCACCTCAAATAAGTAAGTCCAAAAATGTGGCCATGCTGGAAATTCTTTTCTCCAACCTCAGATAAATAGATCCAAAAATTTAACCATTCTTGCCCACGGGCAAAGATAAAACAAGTGTCCGTATGGAACTCCTTTTTAATGGTCATCGCATTGTTAAACCTCCCTTGTTGAAGACTGTCGTCTGTAGCATTACAAAACCTTGTCTTGTGGCAATATTTTGAATGCTAATTAATTATTTCTCGCTTCAAATGTCACCTTTAAAAAAAAACACGCACGTTTCAAGAAATAATGCTTCACACTCCTCAAAACTGTTTTAAGACTGATTCAACTATCAACATCTGAATCACTGCGCGCATATCCATGACGAATATTCACATATCCATACGCATTTATTTTAATTACGCACAAAAGAGTTCCAGCAAAAAATACATTTTAACGAAATTTTGTTTAACTGAGGTGGGAAAAAAAGCATCTGCCATAGCCGCTCATGTAAGATAGGTTCATCCCAACCCTCGCGCAGGGTGTTTTGCGGAGACTCGGTAAATCTCATTTCCGCAAAACACCATACGATCGGGTCGGGATGAACCTGTCTTACACTCTCGGCCATGAAAGATACTTATAATCTTGCCCACGGGCAAAGACAAAACAAGGGACTGTACGGAACTCCTTTTTTATTGTCATCACACGATTGCTTCCCTTGTTAAAGATCGTCGACTGTAGCATCATGGAACACTTGTATTGTGGCAATATTTAAAATCCTAATTAATTAATTATCACTTCGAATGGCACCATAAAAAAGTGTTCACACTCCATTTAAGGACTAATGCTGCACTCTCCTCAGAATTATCTAAAGAACGAATCACTGCACGCATGTCCATGACAACCACGAATTATGACATATCTATGAGCACATTTTTTTCACTACGCACAAAAGAGTTCCACCAAAAAATACCTTTTTACTAAATTTTGTTTAACCGAGGTGGGAGAAAAAGCATCAATCATAGGCGCTCGTGTGAGATAGGTTCATCCCTACCCTCGCGCAGGATGTTGTGCGGAAACTCGGTAAACCTAAACTGTTTTCACAAAACACCCTATGCTCTGGTTGGGATGAACCTATCTTACACTCTCGGCCATGGAAGATACTTATAATATATCTATGCAAATATATAGATTTTACTGCCGAACGTTATAAAACATGGGGAGTCTTGCCGGGGATCGGACTCCTGACAGTTGTGTCGTGTAAGTATGTAATCACGTTTTCACTGGTGGATTTTTAATGAAACGTTTGAAATGGAAGGCGAAAAATTCCGTAAGTGTCTATAAATTTGCAACTTCATAGATACTATCTGCATATTTGGCAGCCACATTTAAAATCTACAATATTTCGTTCTCTTTGACATTGAATCTGTACTTGCTCTATACATTCGCCAAGGGTCCCCGATGTACGTATAGTAATGCATTTCCCCGTAGTGATTGGACACGATGATACACAATCTATATCACAAATTATATTTTGAGACAACGATCTTGAGATTTTTTTGCGGTAGGTTCTGGAACATTCTGATTTGGAATGAAAGGGAAAACTTCTCTGATCTTTGTGTCGTTGATAAACTCAAAAAAGTTTCACCAGAGCTAGAACATTCCTTAAATCTTACATTTCAACCTTTTGTGGGAATAATTCTGAAAGTGTTGTTTTATTTAGGTAGTGCTCTTAGCGTATGTATTGATAGTTCATGTGGCTTTAATTATCTTGACATTTAAACATACCAGGATCACTGGTTATGCTTTGTACACATTATACTTTATTACAGTTTAATTACTTTTGTAAAAGTGTATAGGATGTTTTTTAACATTTTCGCATGTCTCTCTTCATCTATTTTGTTTCGTGGTGATAACAATACGGCCCATTTTATAGATACATCTAGAAGGATCACAAATCCAAAGCGGATTTTTAAGGGTCATTCATAAGTTTGAATGATATATTTGAAAACATACTCAAGTTGTGAAAATATACTCAAGAACACATTTGTTGAAGACGTGTTATAACTATAAACTACGGTTTTAAATACTAACATTAGCTAAACTCGTTTCAGGTCTTTTAGAACGTTAATCAAACGGAATGTTTAAAATAGAAAAAATGGTTTCTAGATATTTTTGTAGACATTATCGTTAAAACAAAAACAATTTACTTTGATGCTATTCAACTTGATATAAACCATTATCAAACGCTTTAAAAATAAATAAGACTAAATGGGGATTTAAGTTACTTTATTACGGTTGAATACGTTATCATTCTGCAGGGAAATACAAATGGCACATTAAGGTATATCATAGATTATTAACGACGACATTTTGTTAGTTATTCCTTACGGTGAACTACGTACGAATTTTACGGAGTTCTAAAACAGGCAAAAAATGCGACAATGAAGTTCAAAGGCAATACATAGACACGATGCTATTATTTGATTGAGTGGCAAAAGTCATGGTACAATTATTTGTTAGAGTTTATATCGGTATCTCTAAATGTAACACAGAAGCTGCCACTTAAACATTTAACGTCGATATCGGCATGTGGATAGTTTTTATATAACAGAACAGAACAGAACAGACAGTTTATTAGACTTATACAATAGTATATCGTCTTTATACATAATAGTATACACAAATCAATGCCACGTGTCTAAACATTATAGTTTTCAAAAGAAATAATTTCCATGACTTCAAACATAAAACTAGTATTTATGAATAATAAATAGACTATAGATCAAAAGAACTAATTAAATAAATTCATTCAATCAAACCTAATATGTATGAGTAATAAATAGTATATAGATCAATTTTTAACATAGGCAGTGAGGAAAATAAACTGCATAAAGTTAAGTCACAATGTTAATTAAAGTATTTCTAATAACAAATGCCTCTTTCATATATTTACAAACATTTATAACCTCCAACCTATCAGTTGAAGTAAGCATATTATGGAACTTATATACAGATGGATTAACATAATACAAACGTTTAATGTACTTTTTTCGTAATTGAGTATAACAACGACAAATGCAAATAAAGTGGTATTCATCTTCTATATCGTTAGTATTACAACATAAGCAATAACGCTCATTGCGAGGTAAATTAATACGAGCATACCTTCCTGTCTGAATTCTTAAAGGGTGTACAGAAACCCTTAATCTAACAAAATACAATCGTAGAGTTCTAGGTACAATATCTAGATAATGCTCATAATCTAAAGTGGGTTTAAACACTCTATACATATCTAAAACTGGACTATTACCAGCAGTTACACACCATTCTTGGTTGAATGTATTTACAATTCTACTTTTAATAAATGTATTAACATGTATCGCATTGGGATTATCAAACACATATGCAAAACCATAATTATTTAACAAAGTTTTCACATTTGAAACCCAGTTGGTATAACCCTTATTATTGTGATCATCAAGTGCATGAAATATAAATATTATATAAAGAACCTTTGTCGTGAACCATCATAGTTTTATTGTTTTATTCATTTTGCTTTGATCTTAAAAGGACATTTTGAAGCCTCTTTAATATACCTGCCGAAGATTAGGTTGAAAATTATTTTTTCATCCAATGTCGACCATACACAGGCAACAAGTATTAGTGACGTTAAATTAACTTTCTGCCTGTCATTTTTCGCAATGGAAAGATTGTTAATTGTCATGGTGTATGACGTTGTTATAAATAATTAACTGTAAACAAACATATAGTGATTACTGTAACTTGAAATGATTTTCAATGTTATATATTTTTGCAATCAGCAAATAAGCAGGATTCTGTTTTTATAATATTCTATTTGTATAAAAGAACGCGGATTGATTACACTTTCTCAACTCTCAACACAACTGTCATAAAAAAACAGTGCAATATTATCAACTGATATTCGTTTGTAAACGATATTTTCAATCTATTTTCATGTTTATGCAGGTAGAAAACTATATTCAGCTCCCTTTGTTTCACTTTGAAGATATGGCCGTTGATTTATTGAACGTAGATTATCAGTGTATATGAGCTGCTTTTGTATACTTTATCTGTCTTTGTCTTCCAAAGCAGTAACTAAAACATATATCAATATAAATGTTGATGAATGTCTGTTTGTTGTTGTTTGCTTACGTAGAATTTCTCTCTTTTAATGTATATTGGGGTAGTGATTTTCTGCTGATCGGTTATAATCGAAAATATATTGGTGTGGCCTAAAATCGGCAACAATCAATTATTGTATTTGGTCATATCGATCATCAATTCAACCGGCAAGTTTTTTACTTCTTCTTTCCTCTCGTTAATTGCATAGGTAAGTTCCCGCAAATTGTCTCCTTTGAATTTATTTTATTAATTCAGAAGTGTTCAGTTGTTAACGTTAACAATATTGCCGAAAGCAGCAACAACAATAAATAACTTTAAACATACACTTAGCTAAGTTAAGGATAACGAGTTATTGGACAAGCATAAAACTACAAATAAGGTAATATCAAAACAAGATTTTACTGTCGAAAATCGGTTGCTTGAGTGGAACCGATTTTCGATAATCAAACTGGAAGCGAGACCCTTAAATCTTGAAACAAGATCTATGTTAACTGTTGGCTAATGGGGTTGTCCCTGTATTCCTTTTAATTTCTTGTTAAAGGTTACGTTCGACTGTTATTTTAAATGAATTGAAATTACGTGTGTTGAATATGAAAGTAGATTTTTTCATAAAATCGAAATATTCTAGAGGTATAGTCTGTTTATCTTTAAGCATATGACTAATTAAACCAAGTATTTGAGTCCCCCCAAAAAAACAAATTATTTCACGAAAATCGTCGAGAAAAGCGAAGCAAAATATTTTTAATGTTAACAATCTTTTCAATCAGAAAAACATGTATGATGAAACAAAAGCATGTTGGCTACGTCTAAAAGCTATTGATAAGTGTGTGTTATAGTATTACGCGAAATATAAAATATACAATGATAAGTCCAGTGGCATATATTTAAGCCCTGTTATGATGCACAAGGTGATGGCCAAAAAGACATTGAACGATTGACATTACACGTACAAACAACACCTGCTGCAGTATAGCTTTATTATTACATGTTGGGGTTGTATCGATATGGTTAACATCTTACTCAAGTTTAGTGAAAATTTTATTTCAGACAAATGATGCAAGAGGGTGGCACAGGTTTGGCTCCGCATGGTACTGCATAAGCACCGCGTTGGCAGCTTGTAGTCAAGCTGTGGCCAACTGTGCAACGTATAATGCACATCTCACCACATTACCAAGCGGTGGAGAGAACACCTTCATAAATAACTGGCTGAGCGCAAATGGCGTGTGGAATACATCATATCATGTTTGGATAGGGGGTTATGTTGCCTTCTTCACAAGTGGCGTTCCTACATGGAAGTGGCACAATGGGGACAGTTGGAGATATGTGCTCGCAGCTGTCGACCCCTCAGCTCTCGATGGGGATACTGAAGAAAAATGTTTAGCCTATTCGCCTGCGAAATATGACGATTATCCACGTTACGAGCAGTAATGTATGTAAAAGCAATTAAAAGAAAACACAACTCTCTCTCTCTCCCTCTCCCCCTCTCCCCCTCTCTCCCTCCCCCTCTCTCTCTCCCTCCCTCTCTCTCTCCCTCCCTCCCTCCCCCTCCCTCCCTCCCTCCCTCCCTCCCTCCCTCTCTCTCTCTCTCTCTCTCTCTCTCTCTCTCTCTCTCTCTCTCTCTCTCTCTCTCTCTCTCTCATGCACATTATCGCAATTAGATTCACGTAACGGTAGGAAACATACAAATTTAATGTGCTTTAACACCTTAAACAGTAATGTATTTGAGCATTTCATTCAAATAATGCTAAATTTGTCTCAATGACGTAAAACTACTGATGTCTATGTCGTTATAGTATAGAATTTATTCGCTTTATTACAACGCTTGATAGAATGTAATTGTTTCTGCAACATTTTGTTTAAATTTGTGTCAAAGTCAAATATTTTTTAAAATAATCGCTTTATTACAACATTGGATAGAATGTCATTGTTTTTGCAGTATTTTGTTTACATTAGTGTCAATGTCGTTTAATTACAGAATTTATTTACTGTAATACAAAATGTTGGATATGATGTTATTGTTTCTGCAGTATTTTGTTTACATTAGTGTCAATGTCGTTTAATTACTGAATTTATTTACTGTAATACAAAATGTTGGATAGGATGTCATTGTTTCTGCAGTATTTTGTTCAAGTCTGTGTTAATGTCGTTTAATTTCTGAACGTAATCGCTTTAATACAATGTTGGATGGAATGTCAATTTTCCAGTAATATATGTTTTCATGCCTGTCAGTGATTCATTTTTATAAGGCTTCACGTCCTTCGAAAGTGATTGAGATCAAACAAAACCACCGTCGATGTTAATGTAGAACTTATTAATACATGCAAGAATTTATATTATTTACGAGCGCATTGTTAAATTGTGTTGTGTTTAAATTTAATATTTAAAGGATTATTTGTTTCAGTGAAAGATTGTAATACATTTCATCAAGTGAGTAAAATATGTTGCGATCTTTAACTGAAACAAACATGATTTCGTTTACCATATGCATAACAAGGATATTAAACGGCATTCAATGGAAATTTCACAGCAAAGCGCGCCAAACGATACGCGAAAGTTACGTCATTGCGGAAAGGACGTTGTTGGAATTGTGTCCGAACCAAGTACAGCTTTAGTTTGATTTCGAAGTGAGAACAAGCTAAAACCTCACAACAGTGTATACTATCTATTGAAATATTAACTGTTTGACGAAAAGTGAAATATCAATGCATTTCACTGATGAATCTCTATAAATCACCGGAATTCATAACTTTATGTACCATAAACCATATTCCTTAATTACCATCTACGAGTACGAGTTATATGCTTTTAATTTGTAGTATACTTTCATTTATACAGTCAATTTTGTTATAATGATGTTGTTTTTTTCGAAGTCCGTCGCAATTATCGATATGTGATAGTTCATTGTCATTGTATACGTTGATATGATTTTCATTAAAATACTTTCCTATCTTGAATGTCTTGTATGTTTCATTTACAAAGATCGATCCATTTTTTTTAGAAAAAAGTAAGTATTTAAAACAGATTCAATGGCTAATTTTGAATTAATGGGCGCTGATTGCCAGTTGCAAAAGATCACATGATCATATAATTAAGTGTCTGATCTTTTTCTTCTTGTATTGCTATAATTGCTTGCTTTAGAAACAATTGTGTTTTTTCTGTCTTTTTAAGTCTGACCATTGAACTAAATCAAATAATAATTATGCTCTGAACAGTGACCTTACAACGATTACCTTTCATCACTGACAAATCCGCTGTTGTCAAAACATGACTGACCGCATACCTTATTAGCGGGGATGGTCAATCTATTCATATTATTCAGTTAAGGATAGGGTACGCCACTGTTCAAGCAATATAATTCAAGTTATTCCTTTAAGGATAACTTTCGTTTTTGGTATCTTTGTAATGCATTTAATTAATGGTGCTCTATAACCATATTGCGAGCAATTGCATGACGTAACATATTATACTGATCTGATTGGCCGCAGTGCGCGCCCTCTACAAAGCACATGGTTATACAGGCCTCTTTGCTCCGACCATCGTATGAGAAAGGTCAGCCTTTTGCAGCTCTATTATTTTTTGTTTTATTTTTCCCACCCTCCCAAAACCCCAAACTTCGTCTACATACAGGCATTTATACTTAATGAATGATACTGGTTTCGATACATGTGTTCTGCTTGCTTCCTATATATATTTTCAGTAAATCCGGAGATTGACTCGAGGTTACGATCCAATCGTTCTGCACATCTCGCTAACCATTAGGCTTTCCACCTCACGCCGAAGTCCAGCTGATGATTTCAATACTAGATGTGCTGCAAACCTATTGTGTTAATTTGTTGTTGTTTTTTAACATTCCATTATTTCGATGTTGGTTTGTGTTGTGTTTTTATTTCACTGGTAAGGCTCTAACGATTAAATAGCAATCATACCTAGCAGCTAAGTATTCAGAGGGAGTAGTATACCGCTTTCTCAGCATATTCGTTGCTCGGCGATTGGCAACTCTCAAATAACATTTAATGGACAATTTGTGGTATTTATATAGATTGGTCGGATCTGATCATAGATATACCGTGACAGAACCGTTGATAATTTACCGACATTTCGTCCGAGCCTTGCCCATTATTTCCCAAACATAAGATAAAGATAATAAAAATGAAATAAATATTGAAAGGGCTATGCTTTTCTTGAATGTAATGATGGGTAATAGAATATCCACTACGTGCTCCCCCTTGTTGCTGCTCTGCCTCTGATCTTAAGTATACCAATAACAAATATTAATTACTTTTTAAACTTGAATTATCAATATCTTAATAGAGATAATAATCTATGTCATCATATTATCATGCTCTTCTCATGTATGTAAATAAAGGCGATTAACTTGAATGTTTGTGCTAATAAACTATTGAATTCAATTGCATTGGATGAGAAGCAGATTTGAAAGTGGTTTTTATCATTGGTGACAATTTGCGAGTTCCAGGCATTTGTTTGTTTTTTTACTTAAAGTGACACTCTTATTCAAAATCAATACATACACATGTATAACAAACATATATTTTAAGGGATACACCCTCAACTACTTACTAAATAATGCATTTATAGAAAATATGAATTACTATTAACAATATTATTACCTTGTATTTATTACCTGCAAACGCAAAAATATTAAATGATTGTTGAATGCTAAAAGATTACTGCGATCTACTCTGGTCTCATAAGGAAACAATACCGTGTTTTCTGCACATTTCTTTTAAATTACACTCGGTATCCTTCATAAGCATTATTGTTTTCGACATTTGTTCATTCTTTTTGGTATATTAAAATAATTGTATTAAATGTGTTAAATCTTATCTGGGAGTAATAGAGCATCTTGAATTGGCAAGTGCTCTTTGAATATCTCTTTGAATAAACTTACCACGTGAATAGTTTACAAGCATTACATTTTCACCATCCTCGGCACCCCAGCGTGTCATAACCGATATGATACCCTTGGCAAATTCAGGGTTCGAATTTAGGCTCGCATACTCGCAAAATGCGAGCGACATTTGCTAATTGCGAGTGACTTTTATTCAAGCTCGCGAAATTCTGCGAGTGGCTTTTTCTAGATGACTAAATGTCAAAACGAAAGTAGAATAAACATAAACTTAACTCCGCTACGTAGCTTGGTGTAAACAGCTTATAAATAGCATGTTTATACTACCAATATGCAAAAGCAGCATGAAGTCGCGCTTGAATAATGATTTTAAAAATAGAACGAATACGGAAAAGGCCGAGCATAATATCGAATCTTGCTGGGATGCTCCGACGCGTGCCGAATACAAAGTAAGTACAAATGACGTAATCACCTAGCTCAGTCATTGGCTAAAATTAGCGCCTTCGCGCACAATATGTAAACCCTATCAACATTTAATATTTCCGCCCAACTGTCAAAGTTAACAATGTCAATGGACAGCTTCGTCATAAAAAAGCGACCAGCCGCATCTGATGAGTCATCAGAAACCCCCAAAAAGAACAAGCCTTCCACCAGTACTAGTAGTGGAATCACTTATGCTAGTTAATACGCCGCTAGTGAAAAAACCGTTCGAAAGTGGATGCTTGAATTAAATATAGAGTTGGAGCTTGCGATCGATAAAGGCATGGTAAACTGCATGACCTGCAAGCTTTGCAAACAATATGCACCCTCATCAATGTCTTCGAATGTAAGAGCCATTCCCAGTTTTGCAAAGTTTATTTAACATAACAACACTTTTAATATTACAATCATTTTCCAACAATCGGCACGAAACAGGTTTTTATTTTCACTATTTATTGTACCAATATTACCCAAAGTCTTACTCCATTTAGACTGTATCAAAGTATTATGACGTTTTGGAAATTCCCACAGTGATAAAATCAAGAGGTTAAATATGAGAACGCTAAGTTGTTTTTGTAAACATTCGGCAGGAACACTGGCACCGGATTTTCAAACTCAAACATTTTTTTTAAAACATCAAAAAAAATCTTATAATTCCTCACTAAAAACTATAATACCGAATATGTGAAAAAATATTGATTTTTTTTTAAATATGCACTTTGTACTGTATATTATGCTATACAGTACAAAGTGCATATTTAAAAAAATATATTTTTCAATATTTTTTCAAATATTCGGTATTATGATTTTTAGTGAGGAATTATAAGATTTTTCGTGATTTAAAAAATAAATGTTTTGAGTTTGAAAATCCGGTGCCAGTGGGCAGGCCTTCTTAATATTACGACTGTTTATAAAATTATCATGAGAAGTGGTCATTTTTTCATGGTCAGAATAAAATAAATCTACATCAAATAATGTAGATTAATTTTGCAGAGGAAATAAAAAAGTTGTCTTTTTTCAGTTTATCACTGGTAATAAAACTGTGAAGAGGGAGTCTATGGTACCATGTCAAGTCGGAAATGCACACGAGAGCGTTGAGTGTTAAGGCTGCATGTGACAAGCAAAAAAGGTGTCAACCTGGAGACCTAGAAAAAGGGTTTGAAAACATAGAAATTAAAAACTCTGATACACTTAACAAACTTTTTAAAACTGCCTATTATGTTGCAGCTGAGGAGAGGCCATTTTCTGATTTCCCTAGTCTGTTGCAACTGCAGGAGAGCAATGGGCTTTCACTGGGGGACACCTATCACAAGTGCCAAATTTTTATTGAAAATATTGGGGGTATTTTCCATGATCAAGTAGTGTCATTACTGGATAAAGCAGATTATTTTAGCATATTTTGTGATGGCTCTACAGACCGGTCTGACTCTGAAAAGGAGGTCATAATGATCAAAGTCTTGGAAGACTTCTATCCGAACTTAAATATTTTAAACTCGAGGAGCCTGAGAATACAAAGGCCAATGGAAATTTAGCAGCTATTGATCATGCCTTTTTTGTGAATGATTTGCAAAACTATAAACAAAAAACCGTAGGATGCTGCTCCGATGGGGCTAGTGTCATGATGGGGGCCAGAAGAGGAGTGATTCAACTAATGAGAGAAGAGGGGAATGCAGAGTGGATCTTGCCTGTGTGGTGTATGGCCCATAGACTTGAACTGGCTGTAAAAGACTATTTCAAGTCAACATATATGGATAATGTTATCGAACTGCTGGAGAGTATTTATTATTTTTATAAGGGATCTGCCAAAAGATTCAAAGAAGCTAAAGATATAGCAGATTTATTAGGAGAACATTTTCTGAAACCTGAAAAGGCCAATGGAACACGATGGGTCGATCACAAACTTAAAGCTGTTAGCAAGCTTCTTAAAAATTGGCACATATAATTTCACAAATGGAAAACTATGCTAAAGATAATACAAATAGGAGCCAAGACAGAGCAAAAGTTAAGGGTTATTTGAATAAATGGCGACAACACAAAATGGTTTTGTACATTGCATTTGTGAAAGATGTTCTGAATGAAGTAAGCAAGGTCAGTTTGTTGTTTCAAAGGGAGGGTATTACTGTTTCTAGTGCTGTCACAAAACTCCAAAGTGCGTCATCAGTGCTGAGAAATATGATTGATAACGAAGGGGATCAGCTTGTTGAAATCAGAAATGAAATTGTTGATGGAAAGCTACGTGGTCACACATTAATCAACATTATTCAAGACCAGTCACTTGCTGCAGATAGGGCCAGAATCGTTCAGTCATTGTTAGATTGTATGAATACCAGATTAGAAAATTTAACAGTAGAACCAATATTTGCTTCATGTTATGCATTTGATCAAAAAAACTGGCCTCTTCCTGAAAACAGAGAAGCGCTTTTGTTGTATGGCAAAGAGGATGTCCGAGTAGTTTTCCAAAAATATGAAGTGATCCTTACTAATGCTGGTTGTGACATTATAGATGCGTTGCGTCAATGGACTGATCTTAAGTTCCACGTTGCAGGCAACCCACGCTATGCAAATCTCCATCCTCTCCCAGTGTGGCAGATGGTCAGCAAGATGGACCAGGATAAGGGTGACTTCAATGACATTCTTAAGATCATTCATCTTACAAGTGTTTTACCATTATATAATGCTTCTTTTGAGAGAGCTTTCTCTACTATGAATATGATAAAATCTGATTGGAGGTGCCGTCTTGACACCGACACATTGGACACACTCATGAAGAACAAAATCGCAGGCGTTCCACTGAAGGAGTTCGATCCTCGACCTGCGGTATACAGGTGGTGGCACACTGGGGAACGCCAAAAAAGACCGACAGTAAAGCCATACGGTGCCAGAAATTAGTTGCCAATATCTTTAAGACTGGTATGGTTGTGTTTATCTATGTTTAAAGGTTACCACTGTTAAACAGGTCCTTCAAACATAATTCGTTTGACATGTTCATAAGGGAATAAAGCAAGTAACAAAATTGCGAGTTGATTTTTCATTTTGCGAGTTGCCTTAAAAAGCACTCGCAAAATTTTGCGAGTGCTCTTCAAAGTTAAATTCGAACCCTGAAATTGGCTATGGAAACTTCATAAATCTTGAATATTCATAAGCATTTTTCGACCAATGAAATGGCCGATATCAAAAAGGAAATAATCTCCTTTGTGTAGAGCTATCGGCATATTTAACAATATCCTACCTAAAACGATTTGTAAGCCGAGATAAGATCAGTAAATTCTCGGCCATTTCCGCACCGCATGAGATGTCTCATGCGACCAATCAAGCGGCTGTATTTCACCTTATTAATTATTCAAAAGTACGAGATTTTTACAGCTGATTTGCCCAGGGTATCATATAGGTTATGATACGCTGGGGTACCGAGGATGATTTTCACCAAATAATTTTGGTCCCAATTTTATTGTTTTTAAGTAAGAGAAACATTGAAAGGATGTTTCGCACTTAATGTAGGCATATAGTTAAGAAGAAACGGCAATTTTAACGCAAAAGAAATCTTTAATACTGCAATATTTCAATCAGTTATTTCTTTTACCTATTGGAGTGCACCAAACACCACAAAAAATAAATCAATAATTTTCAACAAAAAAGTAAAACATTTTGCCTGCAGACATTTTGTCATTTTAACATTTATTTATGTTCCAGTGAAGACATCTAACCATACTACATAATTAAGTGGCCCCATTTTGTACAAAAATTGAAGAACGAGAATTTAATTGAGAAAAATTGAACATTTAAATTTTAAGCCAATGTTCTTAAATAAATCTTATGCAAGCATTATGAAATAAATTAACTTGGGAAAAATCATTTATTTTATTACTTGTTTTCTGATTTTAGGCCGGATTTTGTCATTTGACCAGTTAACTAATTGCATACATGCTCGCGCTAGAAGCAGATATGAGACATGATATGAATAGAATTTGTGTGACATTCGGATCACGGTTGACCCTTGGTAAACACGAGAACAAAATCCGGCCTTAAATCAGAAATGAGTTATTCGGTCACACTTTATTTTGCGTAGAAGGACGCCTATTGTTTATTCAAGTTGATGAATATATACAATTAAACTTAGGAGATTGTTGCAACGACATACGTATTGAAATGTTATTAATTAGATGATCTCTCAAAGAATTGTTCATTCGATTTCTGCCTGCTGTTTAATATGAATGTTACACTATTTACGTTTTTATAAATAATCATTTAAAATTATTTTCTGTTGAAACCGTATATTATAACAAGAGTTGTTGTAGAGACAGCGCGCTCGACTTTTCCGCTGCTTTTCAGTGTAAGGATTAAAAAGTTTTGGCGAAACATGCATGTATCACTGTTAGATTAGATTGCTATGCAATAAATGATGTGCTGAGATATTAACATACATGTGGTTACATGGACAATTTTAACTAGAATTTTTAAGTCTAATAATGAAGGGCCATTATTTGCAAAATACAGTTATCTAACTTGGTTATTCCATTACGTTGGGTGGTTGAATACCATTGTATAAAGTCTCAATGCAATACATCAAGTAGTTGCGGGGATATTATCCTATGTGTGCTAACATACAAGACCTTAACCAGAATAATAAAGGGGCAAAAATATATAATATGAAATAATTTAACCATGCTAGAAATTCTTATCTTGCCCACGCGCGGAGATAAAATGCCCAAATGGAACTCTTAATGGTCACCACATTGTAATTACCTCCCTTGTTGAAGAATGTCGTCTGTAGCATCATGGAAACCTTTCTTGTGGCACTATTGAGAACGCTTATTAATTATTTCTCGCCTCAAATGTCACCATTAAACAGTTTAACGCACATTTCAAGAAATAATGCTCCACTCTCCTTAGAAATATTTAAAGACCGATTTGACTATTAACATAATCTGAATCACAGCATGCGCGCATATCCATGACAACCACGATTTATCGCATATTCATACGCAATTATTTTCACTGAGCACAAAAGAGTTCCAGCAAATTCATTTTTACTTTATTTTGTTTATCTGAGGTGGGAGAAAAAGCATCTCCCATAGCCGCTCATGTAAGTATATAGTAGTATAGCTCTCCATATTCTTCGAATAGTCGAGCTAAAGCTAAATCTGTCATCGAATTTATATGTATATATTTACATGTACTCGGCCAAAAACAATTCTAATGCTTTCCGATCATAAAAGGCGACAGTGTCTGTCCGAGATGGTGAACAATGTACGGATTCAGCAAATATTAATTGGTGTACCATTTCAGTATATAATAACGGCGATAATTGAAGGTCATGCTGTTGATGCTGTTGCAGATAGGCGCCTTTGTACGTAGTTATGACAGCAGTATACAGGTTCCTCTCACATACGAAGTGATATCGGGAATGATATCCAGAATAACCCAGCTGTTTTTGTATTTATCTAAGGAATGAAATGCGTGATTGATGTTATTATCGGGGTATGAACGCAAAAGCCCTGAATTATATAATTCTGGTTTTCCTAAGCTAATCTTCCGGTACAAACAAAATAATACCGTTTTAATATACACACGTTACTTCGGACACAATAGAGTCATTGGACTGTTACCTGAATGCCAATAGCTCAAAATTCACCTTTAATATGTACCGGCATAAGAAAACCCAGTTCCCTTAATACCATTCTATAACCTCCTATCCTATAGAAAACAACAAAATCAATACTTTTTTTGGTATTTTGGAAGTCTCAGTGAAGCGATTTGGGAAACCGTTTATCACATACAGCATGAGTTTGCAACATGAGCAAGGTATTTCTTGGTAACCACATGCCTGACTAAAATGGAGCTTACAGACGTGGTTGACTGGCCGAGGAAAAACTGAGATAAAACCCTCCTTCTGGGGAAAGCTCAGAAACCTCTGCCCGTTTGTCATCCAGATTTACAGGATTTGTCTCGTACCACTAGATGTCGGGCCTCATCACACATAAAGCTCCTTAACAATTAGGGAGAAAATGCATATTAGTTATATGATTCATGTCACGTACTATATCAAAATATACAATTGTCAATTGTCCTTAAACATTTGCTTGTAAAATTTTACAATCAATTGTATCGATGTGAGCGTATCGGCTTCCCAGCGCTGAATACTCGTGCCTATGAACCACTCGTGCATATAAAACGCCACCTGGAGGTTATTCCATTACAAGAGAAAACAATTTTCTTCTAATTCGTTTCACTCAAACGCAGAAAATAATATTTATGTTAATTCCGGGCTATATATATTGGGCTGGTTAAAATGCGTGGAATCCGTAGTCAAGCTCTCCAGGGTCTCAATCAAAGCGGACCTATATTTAGCTTTTGGAAATTTTCCATAGTCAAATATTCAAGCGCCTCATGATTTCGTTCTTATCGCATTAGGATCGACACGAGCTGGTATGATAATGATTTTGGAAATTACACACTTCGTTGCCAGAGGGACAAACTCGCCTGGGGAAGACCCGGAATGAAAATGTAAAAACGGTAAAGTAATGCGATATAAGCTGATTAACAAACAGGAACGCTAACGAAATATAAATAATTCCTTGTTATTTATGCATTGACAATTTGCGTGTGTAAAAATTATTAATTAAGAATACTTAATGTCTCTTAGAGGACAATAGGGCTGAAATCGTGACAGAGCAAGACTTTAGTTGTTGACATATAAATACTTTCTTTGTAAAGTTGTTATGCTTGGCTTTGTCATTGGGCCATGTATATCTCATTGTCATCGTAAAATGTTTTAGCAAACTCCAATGACATTCTTACTCAACTCCATCGTAGCATACTGACCAACCTCTCCATTGGTCTCATTTACATGTAACAAAGTCACTAGTAACATTATGGCATTTGTCCATTGTCAATTGTAACATTATGGCATTGGTCCATCAAACTGTCGTAGTCAACCTAGGACGCTCATTGGTAGCGTAATGGCATTGACTTATGCTCCTGGGAAACTTAATCACATTATTTGTTATGTCATTTTACAAGAATCGATGGTAGTGTAATGGCATTGTTTTATAAGGGTCTCGTTGTCCGTTTACAACTAGCAAACTTGTATTTGCCCATTCAACTCTAATATCATATTAAAACGTATATTGTATGTGGCTTTGGTCCATGAAACAGTCACACGATTTTATTCGTTTTCGCTCCTTACAATAATTGTTGATGGTGGTATCGCAATGAGTCATAAGCACTGCATGGTTAGCGGTGAATGATATTGGTCTATCACTCTAGCATTCGCGGCTACAAATGCACACTCATCGTGGGATTGCAGGTCGGTCATGGGGTAATGGTTGCAGAAACATTCCGTCGTTTTCACGGCTCATTGGTAAAGATGGGGCATTGGTCTGTGGCGAACAACCCGGTGGTTCTTCCCAAACGTCAATTTTACAAGCAGCGTATTCCACTGGAGGATAGGCCGTGTGGAGTATTATGTTCTACTGCATTCATCGCTACTGGACTACATCGAGCAGAAGAAGATCGAGTCAACGATTTGGCTCATCGCTCATTGGTTCATGCACGGCCAATCTGTGCGCACCAATAATGAGGTAGAGGAGGGTATTTTATTGAAATTTAACGTTACATGGTGTGTAAAGTATGATAAAATATTTATCAGCAGTATGTACATTAGCCCCTGATGTAGCTGTTTGACATTTTAAATGAAACTTAGATCGGAAACTAAGCTACACATAAATGTACTTCGATTTTTAATCAATATTTCAATTTATGTTGTTCAAACTATTCATTCATATTTTTTGTGGATGGCATCGTCGTCTCAACAGCCATCCTGGGATCGAGCCACCCTTTTAGGACCTTGTATGACGGTTGAGCATTGAGGCGGACTCAATTGACAACCAGATCCCAAGTTATTATACCTGTGTAAGGTAACTTATTAATTCGTATTGTTAATGGTCGTATTGGAAATACAAAGAAATACTCCTTTTCGTATCATAACGGTACCTCTGTTAATGACTAATCATATTTCAGTAAACGGGACTTTTCATTGTTTAACGATTAAGTACAATATAGTGAATGGAGTGACAAACTCCCGTTTCAATTGTCGTGAATTTGTAAAAATTCCTACCGAATTCATACCGAATGATATGTAAAGAGACCAAATTCGGTCTGGTATTAAAACAGGTGTTTCAGGTTAGTTGAGACAGTTTTCCATACTCCCCAACATTAGTCACTGAGATGCCCGACGGTTAGTCTGACAGCCACACCACTGAGGTACCTAATCGGTCAGAGCGCCCCTAGACCCATACTGCACAACACTGACAAGGGTAGCGATCAAGCACTCAATCAAAACTATTAGTTGGCATATATTTTATATACTATAGTGAAATGTCTGAATCGGAACCATATACAGTGGTAATACATATCCCAGTTAAAGTAAATGGATTCTCATTTATATAACATAAAACTGAAATAAGAATATTGAAACTGAGGCGTAATTCAAAATCCGAATAAGAATAAGTATTCTGATGATATGCTTAATGTCAATTATGTCAATGTAGTATGTGTCAAACTGTTTTTAGCGACTCATCACAACTGAAGTCCAATATGAGACTAGGCTGGCGAAAGCTTTGACAAGGACGATGGTAAGATTATTTTCCCCAGGACTTCCTATTCAATGAAAGATGCATCAACGAAAAGAGACCCAAAACCGGCTATTTGCAAATGCTTATTAAACGTTAAATTATCCCCAACCGAAAGGCAAAGGGGTTAGAGTAGTAGGTGTATGTGTGTTTCGTGTGTGCGTCCGGGCAACTTTGTACAGATATATCTCATCGAGGAGAAGTGCAGTGCACAGAAACCATTAGACTGGGTGCAGTCTTGTTTTAGTTATTGTCCTTTGTTTATTTTTTTCTTCCCTTTTTATCCGAAGCATAACTTGAAAAGTCGTTACGGTATTAACTTTAAACTTCATATAGAGATAGAGCTTATTGACGAAACGTGCAGTGCTCTGGTTGTATTAAGAAATTGCCCTTTGCCCAGGTTTGATGGCAGATGCTTGAAGGCTGAGGGTCATGAACAAATAAGACTGTTAATATAGATAATGTCACAGGACTTGTATTTGATAAATAAAAATAAATGATATTCTTTAAATGTGATTAAATGTGATTGTCAGGAGTCTTGATTGAATATTGAACCAGTTGTTGGAGTAATATAAACTAGAGCTGTCACAGGAGTGACGAATACCCCCAAATGTCGCCTGAACACAGGAATGGCAAACCATTCCTTTGAAAAGAGGCCATAACTCCAAGGTTACTGCACACTGCATCTTCTTTTATCATGCATGTATTGTTTTATTTAAATTTGTTGAGTAATTTAGAAGTCACACTGCTGACAAGAAAAACTAGCTGATCTCTTCTGGAATAAGACATCTAGAGCATTCACGAGCTTTTCTTCTAACACGATCATCATCAAATTTTACAAGTACATATTTGGGCTTGAATGCATCCTTATCCACATGGAAATAAATCCCGGGACTGTCCCTGTAGCCGAATTAACAAGTCCATCTGACAGGTCAATATTTGTAGTAAGCACTAATGTGGCAAATATGCCATACTTAAGCTCTGCTGGTATTCCACTGGCATCTGGTTCAAATGAAGCATGCTGGATTTGTTTTGTTTGTTCATCTTTCCAAGTGTCAATTACTGTTAAGGTAAATATTTGCTCATTTAGTTTTTGAAGGATCTATCGAACTTGACCTGTATCTTCTGATGTTACACCTGTGTACCAAAAAAAATGTTCAAATCTGTCAAGCCTTTCATGAGTTATCGTCCGGAAACCATTTTTCTATTTTTAGTAACAGTGACCTTGACCCAACCAGCCCCAATATCGAATTTGATCTGTATCTTCTGATGTTACACCTGTGTACCAAAAATTGTTCAAATCCGTTTAGCCTTTCATGAGTTATCGTCCGGAAACCATGAAAACCGACCGACCGACCGACAAGCTCACTAACTTGATCTGTATCTTCTGATGTTACACTTGTGTACCAAAAATAGTTCAAATCCGTCTAGCATTTCATGAGTTATCGTCCGGAAACCGTTTTTCTTTTTTTAGTAACAGTGACCTTGACCTTGGCCCCACCAGCCCCAATATCGAACTTGACCTGTATCTTCTGATGTTACACCTGTGTACCAAAGAATTTTCAAATCTGTCAAGCCTTTCATGAGTTATCGTCCGGAAACCGTTTTTCTATTTTTAGTAGCAATGACCTTGACCTTGGCCCCACCAGCCCCAATATCGAACTTGACCTGTATCTTCTGATGTTACACCTGTGTACCAATTTTTTTTTAATCTGTCTAGCCTTTCATGAGTTATCGTCCGGAAACCATGACAACCGACCGACCGACAAGCTCACTAACTTGATCTGTATCTTCTGATGTTACACCTGTTTACCAAAAAATGTTCAAATCCGTCTAGCCTTTCATGAGTTATCGTCCGGAAACCGTTTTTCTTTTTTTAGTAACAGTGACCTTGACCTTGGCCACACCAGCCCCAATATCGAACTTGGCCTGTATCTTCTAATGTTACACCTCGTTTGTGGGGGTATAATTACCATTTCCCTATGCTATGATTCTTATTATTTCTCAACTTTAGCTCCGCCCCTACTGGCATGTGATCATTCTAATCCTGTTCAACTAACCTTTCACGCATGACTTTTCTTAATGTGTCAAGTGCGATAATCTTTGCATTTGCCATTATCGTTTAATGACGTACAGTTGTACCTTTTGTTATTAATTAATATATCTGATATTATTGCAGTTATTACTTGGTGACACAACAGAACCCCTATAATTTTATGTCGGCTTTGAGCTACCGTCGACAATAACATGATACTTTGTGTAAATCTACGTTTGAATACTTTGAATGATGCTAATTAAATGTTGCTATTCATGAAAAACATTTCTTAAAAAAATGATTTTTCATCCCTATAAAGGCAAATGCAATTAAAAATTGTTTTAAGTTACTGTACATAATCCAAGAATGAAATCATGTTTTGGTAGTTTTCTTCTGTTTTTATATTTATAGCTCCATTTCAATACTAGTGATATGTTGACCACATAGTGAAATTAGAAATCAATGCATAGGTTCTTTGCTGACAAGCCTGGTCGGCCTTTTTCGAGGTCGGCCATTTTCGAGTTAATGCTATTGGCCAGTTACACTTAAGTAGGTGTAAAAAACGCGGACGCAATTAGAGATGTTATCAAAAGGTTATGTTTCACTCTGCATGCTTTGTCTCCATATAGAATGATCCTGGTGTCGGAGATCCTACCGAAAGGGCATAACCAATTCTATATGTAGACCGGACAACACATAGCATAAGGGACCGTTTTTTTTTTTTTGATCATTGGAATGCTGTCGAAGTTGCGACAAACTGTCTGATGCGCGAGATGCCAAAGTCCTTTGATTGCCTGCAGACGATCAGTCATTGGGAGTTCTACACGACGTTCGGTGTTGCTCGTCGTGACATATCAAGGGATGGTCTTCACCACAGCTTTGAAGGAACCAGAATGCTGCCCCACAACATCTAAGCTGCGGTTGATGTGACAATGTTGGCAGCGAGGCCAACTAAAGAAGTTGTATCCAAATCCAAGTCCTCCCGAAGTAGTTGTATCGGCGTCGGCAGCTAGTCCACCTCAAGTTGTTGTACCCACGTCCGCAGCGTGTCAACCTGCGACCTGTGGTCGCATCGACTTCTCGTTTCAGCAGTGGTAGGTCATCATTGGCGAATACGTTCAACAAAGAGGGAACTTACATCCGTACAGCTCTGAGAAAACGTGTCTTATACGATACTAATACTAATTCCGTCGGGTAAGAAGGTAAACGGTTGGTCATCGACGGATAAGAAGGTCAGCAGTCCATTGCCGTCATCTGTGTGTTTCAGTACGAATCTGGAAGTAAATATATTCTTAATTCTGATGTGTGCAATTTTAGACGTGGAAAGAGTATAATCAAAGTTAGCAGCAAAAGATGAAGATTATTAGATTACTTACCAAAAACAACCTCGTAAAACTAACAGCTGTAAAGATAATTGAAGAAAATAACATCGTTCTAGTACCTCAAATGGGCATTTTTATGGGTCATGGCACAAGCGGAACAAAATATTCAGTGACCCTTTTTCCGTCAACCTAGTCATGTTATCACATTGTTTCGACAATGATGAACAAGTTCCCTTACTTCATAAAAATTAATGGACCACTCACATATCACTTAACCGACAAACAGTCTTCATCTTACGCATCAATATGATTGGGTATCCTCTTGACATTAAATTTATCTAATTGACAGCTTGGGAAACGATCGACGGAGTGAAAATATATTCCAGATAGGCTAAAAATTCAATTATCTCAAAATTATGGATAAAATGAAAAGGTATCTATATTGTTGTACCTACAGTTCAAAAACAAGAGAACGCAATAGATTGTGAATAATATGCCATTGCAAATGCTTCATATTCCTGTTTTCGACTATTTAACTCGTTGAACATTCATTACCATGCTTCAATAAAGAAGAATGCCTGAATGTCCAATACCGACAAAGACTTATCAGTGGACGGCGATAGAAACAACAAAAACGATTAAAATGGAAAAAAATCGTGTATGTTACTTGTCGGCATGCTTAGTACAGTGTGATAAATGTCCCAAGTGGTACCATTAACACTGCAATTAATATATCACATGTGACATTGAAATCATCTACCCACTCTGTTCAACATAAATTGAACAAAACAATTATCATTCATGTTCAAACATTCATTTTGTTGACACACAAATCTGCCAGATGATGCTGCAGACGTCCGAGCCTTAGTCTTACACAGAACATGAATAATTCATCTATCGGTTTACCGTTTTATGCCTGGATCTGATGGGAGGAGTTTTAGGCTTTTCATATAGTGTGCGCTTCTGACAACCCAAGTATTTTTAACAATCATCACCATGTTCGACAGAAGAGTGTCGTAAGGTGTAACTTTTATATTCAATAAAAGTTTTTAAATATATTGTATCGTATTTTATTATAATACCCTAATCCTCAATTATTACTCCGCCCCGTAAATTATCAGGTTTGGTAACTTGTATATATTGTGTAGTGAAGTTTGTTAGCTATCGGGTAATAGTGTTTATTAGCCTGTAACTAATACGTCAGTGTTTTATATTAACCAATCAACTGATTACTACTTTCACTTTTAAGTCAAAAAATATACACGCACTGTTTTATATTAACCAATCAACTGATTACTACTTTCACTTTGAAGTCAACAAATATACACGCACTATGCCATTTTTATAGTGTGCTTAATAATTCCATTTATGCAGATACTTATTTAGATTACTGCAGGTAATTTATTAAATTACATTATAATAATATGTTCCCTTTGTATTGATGTATTGTGTTATAGGTTTTTGTATGTCGTGAGATCTTTACATTGTACAAATGTATTGTGTAATGATCGCGTCATGTTTACCGGTTATTGTGTGCAAGTATTTGTACATGTTCCATGTTATATTATTTACTATATTATTTATGCATTATTTTAGACGATATAGATGATGTAGATGATATAGATTATTTCTATATTAAAACGATTGGTACGAATCGACGAGAGTTTCTGTTCCCGAATATACCGCCCATTTGAAGGTCAGAGGTGGCCCGGCAAGAAGAGCATTACCACTAAATGTTGGGAAAAACAGTGAAAAACCGATTTTCACCGTTATTGCCTTGAATTTCTTCCGGCTTATACTCGCCACTGATCCGAGTATTATCTGTCTGTGTTGATGATTCATCAGTTGTATAAATTCTGTTTTCTTACAATAGCCATGCTCGCTAGCATTTTCCTGAATGACGTTTTACTCTAACACGATTTGGTGTGTGTGTTTTAAGAACAACGTTGTCAAGATATAGTTATTTCAAAAAAGACGCATCTAATTCCCCCGAAACGGTCATACCATGAGCCATATTCGCTGAAGCAAATTCAAGGTTTTAAACAGTATATTGAATATCATTGCATTGTATATTCAAGGTCAAACATACAACAAATCGATAGATATAAATACAAGTGTATAATGCACCAGTCAATTGTAACCACGTCCCCCAGGGCCGGGGGTATACCGGGGATAGCTAGGGAAATGGGCCGTGTTTTTACCTTTCCGGTGGCTCCGCAGTGCCGGGGTGAATGCGATTGTTTTGTCTTCGCACCAAGTATAACGGGGGTTGGCCTTACCTATGGTCCCTGTGATGCGGGGGCATTTGGCGGTAATTTTAATATCAGTTCGTCCCCGCAGGGTGAGGACTTTGCGCGGGCTTGGCTGGACCGAAAGTCAAAATCCCCGCTAATCCTCAGACATGTGGGGGTGGGCGTGGTTACTCTTGACTGGTGCATAATATGCTGGCTGAATGAAAAACACATTCCAACAATATGCAAACACCCGTGTTTCATCAAATGAAAATAAATATCTATAAAACTTAACGTTCGGCATAGTATACAGCAATTTCAACAGATAGCCAAGTTGTATTGCAGCATTTACACGTAAATACAACAAACAAATAAGTCAAAATGCCATTAGACGGTAACTAGCAAACTCTCACAAGCAAAATGAACATTCATATAGCGCTATGTCATGTGTACAGCGATTTAGTTGCGATTATCACGCAACGAACCATGCAACCGTTGTACCGCAACCGTTGTAACGGACGCAACCGTTGCAACGCAACAGTTCCAATGATAACTGGTTATTTTAAAATAATAGCTCTGTATCATGTATATAGCAATTTCAGCTACGATAATAACGCAACGCACATCGCAACGGTTGTAAAGCAACCGTTGCAAAAAGAACTGGGATTTTTTTAAACAATAAACTGTTGCTTTCAAAAATTGTGTTTGTAGTGCATGTAGGCCATGCTTTATAATATATTATGAGTGAGTCGGAAGATTCACGGCCAAAATGTACATAGACAAAGATATTGCGTTATAACTTTCGAAAACAAAACTTGCAATGTATGCAAGGTATAGTGTTCCTAAAAGTGAATTTTCTTTGCGTATTTTTGTTTTATTCGAGAGGTTAATACAAAAGTGGATACAAAGTTCATGTTTTCAGGCCTAGCTGAATGCTAATTGAAAACCTAAGACTGTGTAACATTGCGCATTAAAATATTTACACCATTAATCGGTAAAAAGCTATATTTTAAATGTTAAATGAAATACAACAAAAAACAAACATTGACTTGATTTGATTTAACGCTTTGCAACCTTGTGTAATTCATAATCGTAGCCATTTTGAATTCCTTAAATCGTTTTTTCAAATGCTCGAGCTTTTAAATACCTGTCAGGAACGTCACTGTATACTTAATGGAATGCTTCGCTCGTATTAATTACTCCCTATTTGTTATCACACTTGGCACATATATTGTGTTTATTGGTCATTGAAGTACAGACTGGTTGAGCGTTCGATTCGAGTGTCAGAGGTTGTACCATTTATGCACAGTCAACTCGCTAATTAAATTCCTGCAATAATGCGAATGCACGATTCAGAGGTATTCTATACAACAATAACTGATGTCGTGACGTCTTAAGTGTGATTGTGGTATTTCGCAGCATAATGAAGATCCTGTTTAAATGCACACGGATCAAGGCCAAAATGAAACTAATCAGAGACATATAACAAGAGATGTATAACAAAACAAACATTCATGGTGAGAAGGGGCACAACTCGACGTGATCCGTGTCACAAGCTAGGTAAACTTACCGATATTATCGACGATTTTGTATACTCCCGGTGCCTTTGTTGGGTACATTTGGTCTTCAACCGCTGTTCACACGCCATTTGACCTTAAACACACACGACAATTACTTCTCTTAGGAGCGTTTTGAATAACCCGATAAAGGTGCTAGGGTTTTTTCACATTACCGTAATGAGTGTAAGTAATGCTTGAAACACAACCTTTGTCAGTTTGATTACTCAACAGAATATATTGTGGTAATAGAGGCGAGCGAAACTTCATAATGCATAAAAAGTTATATTCAACAGTGACTCGGCTATTTCCGTTCTGCCTAATGTATTTCTCAGACATTCGGGCTAACGTCCCTATTTCACCTCATAAAAAGAGTCCGAATATTCTGCAGTCAATTTGTTCAGAGATTTCAATGGAGTAACAAGATCTTTACTCAACGTGTCTGTCTTGCATATTGCCATCATAAATCATTATTTTACGGCTAAACGTCATTCCGTACACTATTAACATGTATTACTACCGTTCCGATGACAGAAACGGGCAGAAATGATAACTTGGCTGAATTGACACGGATTCCCCAAACCTCTGTACCCTGGAGCCGCTAGTGGCGTATGATATGCATAATGGGTTGTCTGGAGCAAAATATGGATCGACCTTTTGATAAAATGATATCAAGTGTGTCCTTTTTCATTTGATACAAATGAGGTGTTGATATGTGAATTGTTCTGTAATATATACCTACCACAGGAGCCGAAAACACTTACTGTGGAGAAAAGAAGGTAGAATGCCTGAAACCTGGACATGTTTTAGAAACAAGAATCTTTATTTAATCGGGAAAAACATTTCTCCCACCTCAAATAAGTAAGTCCAAAAATGTGGCCATGCTGGAAAAAAAATTCTCCAACCTCAGATAAATAGATCCAAAAATTTAACCATGCTAGAAATTTTTATCTTGCCCACGGGCAAAGATAAAACAAGTGCCCGTTTGGAACTCCTTTTTAATGGTCATCGCATTGTTAAACCTCCCTCGTTGAAGACTGTCGTCTGTAGCATCATAAAACCTTGTCTTGTGGCAATATTTTGAATGCTAATTAATTATTTCTCGCTTCAAATGTCACCTTTAAAAAAAATCAACGCACGTTTCAAGAAATAATGCTTCACACTCCTCAAAACTGTTTTAAGACTGATTTAACTATCAACATCTAAATCACTGCGCGCATATCCATGACGAATAGTCACATATCCATACGCATTTATTTTAACTACGCACAAAAGAGTTCCAGCAAAAAATACATTTTAACGAAGTTTTGTTTAACTGAGGTGGGAAAAAAGCAACTGCCATAGCCGCTCATGTAAGATAGGTTCATCCCAACCCTCGCGCAGGGTGTTTTGCGGAGACTCGGTAAATCTCATTTCCGCAAAACACCATACGCTCGGGTCGGGATGAACCTATCTTACACTCTCGGCCATAAAAGATACTTATAATCTTGCCCACGGGCAAAGACAAAACAAGGGACTGTACGGAATTCCTTTTTATTGTCATCACACAATTGCTTCCCTTGTTAAAGATCGTCGACTGTAGCATCATGGAACACTTGTATTGTGGCAATATTTAAAATTCTAATTAATTATCGCTTCAAATGGCACCATAAAAAAGTGTTCACACTCCATTTAAGGACTAATGCTGCACTCTCCTCGGAACTATCTAAAGAACGAATCACTGCGCGCATGTCCATGACAACCACAAATTATGACATATCTGTGAGCATATTTTTTTCACTACGCACAAAAGAGTTCCACCAAAAAATACCTTTTTACTAAATTTTGTTTAACTGAGATGGGAGAAAAAGCATCAACCATAGGCGCTCGTGTGAGATAGGTTCATCCCAACCCTCGCGCAGGATGTTGTGCGGAAACTCGGTAAATCTAAACTGTTTTCACAAAACACCCTATGCTCTGGTTGGGATGAACCTATCTTACGCTCTCGGCCATGGAAAATACTTATAATTTATCTATGCGAATATATAGATTTTACTGCCCCACGTTATAAAACATGGGGAGTTTTGCCGGGGATCGGACTCCTGACAGTTGTGTCGTGTAAGTATGTAATCACGTTTTCACTGGTGGATTTTTAATGAAACGTTTGAAATGGAAGGCGAAAAATTCCGTAAGTGTCTATAAATTTGCAACTTCATAGATACTATCTGCATATTTGGCAGCCACATTTAAAATCTACAATAGTTCTTTCTCTTTGACATTAAATCTGTACTTGCTCTATACATTCGCCAAGTGTCCCCGATGTACGCATAGTAATGCATTTCCCCGTAGTGATTGGACACGATGATACACAATCTAATGATAATAAATCCAACTCTCTATGTACAAACTTCTACAGCAACAATAAGAAAAATACGACGAATCCTGATGCAATGCATCAAAAATGCGGTTGAATAGGTTCAGGTGCGAATCTTTATTTCATCATATCCGAATGAAGGTAAACATGAGTGTAAACGTTATTATATGATTGAAATAAGCGACAATTTCGGACAAATTTGGAAAATGTTTCATACGTTTAAGGGCGGTATTAGGTATGTACTGTGTAGTCGCCTTATGTCTGCCTATTTCAGTATTCCTACCACTACGCAGTTATATAGGGCCGATGGATGCAATATTAATGATAACAAGGGGAGTAACGATACATATGCAAATAAAATTGGCATACTCGAGTTGTCTGTAATTTAACTTACCTTAAGCGCTATACCCTGTGATTCTTTCGTTATGGTTGCGTCAGGTATTCGCGTGAATATGTATCGATTTTCAAGTACCATACTTGACAATTGGAAATAACCGCTGCGTCTAACCGGTGACCAGTCACATTGAAAGGAAGCGAATTTTTATGCCCCCGAAGGTGGGCATATTAAAATCGCACCGTCCGTCCGTCCGTCCGGCTCTGTAACTTTCCCTTGTATGGATAGATTTTAAAATAACTTGGCACATATGTTCCACATACCAAGACGACGTGTGGCGTGCAAGACTCGTGTCCCTACCTAAAAGGTCAAGGTCACACTTAGTGTTTATTCACAATGGAGTGCTGCATATAAGGACATAGAGTATAGGCTGTCGTGTCCGGGCTGTAACTTTCTCTTGTATGAACAGATTTTAAAATAACTTGCCACATGTGTTCCACATACCAAGACGACGTGTCGCGTGCAAGACCCGTGTCCCTACCTCAAAGGTCAAGGTCACACTTAGTGTTTATTTACAATGGAGTGCTGCATATAAGGACATAGAGTATAGGTTGTCGTGTGCGGGCTGTAACTTTCCCTTGTATGGACAGATTTTAAAATAACTTGTTACATTGTTCCACATACGAAGACATGTCGTGTGCAAGACCCATGTCCCTACCTCTAAGGTGAAAGATACACAAGTGTTTATTCACAAGGGAATTCTGAATATAAGGACATAACAGTGTAGGCTGTCAAGTATGGGTGGTATTTTTTTATGTTCAGAGGCAATTTAAAATAACTTGCCATATGTATTTGACACGTAAAGGCAAGATCAACTTTTCATGTACTGACCTTGTTCGTAGGTCAATGTCACATTCGGGGGCATTCGTCACATACTGTGACAGCTCTTGTTTTTTTTAATTTTCGATGAAGCCGCCCGACTATCATTTCCTTATAAAACATGTTTTATATCGGTGTTATATCTATTAATGGACATTGAAATGATTCCTTACAGCATAGTTTAAAAAAAAAAATAAGAAATGTGTTTTACTAAGAATTCACTTTTCTTACAATTTTAAAGTTACTCATAGACACCTGTACATCGGTCATTGTAATAATGTATTCAGGCCCCGTCTAATGAAGTAACCGAGTATGACTTAAGCGTTACAAAGCAGTTTAAGTTGAATATGTAACAATGCTTCGTACATTATATGTGGTCGTTGTTGAGTAAGAGTATTAGTCATAAGTAAGGCGAAAAACAGCGTATTTTTCAGTGATCAAGCATGTCTAATGGCTTGAATATATTTATGATACAATTCGTAGATCCGATTGATTGATTGATTGATTGATACACTCTGTTATAGCCCGCTAAGTTTACTATAAAGCATAAACATTCAGTCATGTGAATTGTACGCTTGACCGTTGTACTATTTTAATTCTTTAAAACTAGAGCAAACCTCGGTCGGGTGTTTGTTTCATGATATAAAGGGTAGGGACAGTGCAAAGAAACGTATTCCTTTTCGACAAAGAACGTCGCAAAATCGAATAGTATTAGATTAAGGCAAATTATAGGACATGTGGTTATACTTATGGTTTTAAAGCCGTATCTACCTCCAGGTGGAATGTTCCCTGATAACGCCTTTTCCCGCCGGATAGCTCCTAAAGCTCTGATCCGTCAGCTGACTTGAGCCGGACCAAGTGCACGGCGCAAACCAATACTGGACAAACCACTGACCCATCCACTGTGAGATGAGATACAAGTGTTGGATCGTTAGTTATCATAGAACAATAGTTGGCGTTTCTATAAAATTTCATAATTATATGAAAATGTTATGTAATTGTGTCAAGTGGACCTGTTTAGTCTTGAGGTATCAACGCATTACTTATAACATCATTCAATGATGAGAGTAAATATCATCATTTACGTATTAGGGTATGACGCTGTTAGGTTGAATGCAGCCAATCGGCGCGGACAGGCCTTAAAATATCATGGACAATACAGATAAGCAAGTGTTAATGTGTAGTGAACAAATATACATTATCATATTTAGTTGGATATATTACAATAAATATATACAGTCAAACCTCGTTCAACGGTCACCTGATTTAAAGGTTTATATATATATGTGTAACGAATGTGTAATTCCATTGATAACAAACGTCCATATATTTGTAAACCCTATTTCTGAACGAATACCATTGCGGGATTAAAGTTCGGCATCACCGGTGGCCAATTTCGCAGCCTCATTTTCACATCGTTGCCCGTGGCAACGGCGACAACTACGAGGACAGCTACTGAAACAAAAACAACCAATACAATGTTTAAGCGAATATTATAACCTAAAATAAGACATACGTTGCTTACGTAACATTCTTACGATTGGTGTAACGAAAATGTTTTCAGAGGGCAACATAATCAAGACACTCACGTATTTTGTTTAAGCTGCATTCTCACAGATTTAATGTATTTTCAACATTTATTTTTATTTTTTGTCTCCAAATGAGCAAATTTTTAGATATCTGTAAACCATATTACCGTTTGAAAGTAAAAAACTTTTATGGCTTAAAGCGTTACTAGCAGTTTCAGAAAAATGCAAACAACATCAAATTTTAAACTTAAATGTAAAAATCTGCGATCTATCTTTGTCAGCAGTCTTGTATGACTGGTTTACATGCATTTTCGCATAAATTGGCTCGTTCCAAGACAAAAAAAAGAAAAAAAAGTTGTTAAAACGTTCAAACTGTGAGAGTTAAGCTTTAACTTTTTTGAACCGCTATAGATTCTATGCATAAAGTTTCAAATGCTCACTAACGTTGCCGTTATCTTATTCAATATTACACGTAGTTGGGTCTACTAATGATGGAACGAGTGACCGGATTGTGTGGCCTATACTGTGTACGAAGACATTTGCATTTGGCCATAACATTAACTCAATTTGCATAATAAATCTTAGTAAAAGATTGGAAAACAGCATTCATGTCCGCAAAACATATTTGCTGGAAAGATAATAATGTAATATAAGCAGGCACTGCAAATATACTTTTTTATAAATGTAAATTAAACACCACTCATTCAAAATTATGGCAGCCATCTTAAGTCTAGGTTGTAGGTTGTTATATAAGACTACTTAGTCAGATAAAAACAACTAATGGATGTTTTGTCTGCTGGTATGAGTGTTCACAGAGTCGATCCTCCAAACCACCACTAAAATGACTAAGGGGTTCCTTTGTTACAGTGAAGTACACGTCGAATTTCACCGGAAATGCCTAAACGGAGTGCAACAAAAGTTTATAATTTATATTATCTTTCACAGATCATGAGCATACTTTTAAAAAAAAGCTATATGGCATTTTAAATACGTTTTACTGGGCTCATTTACTAATAGCAAGTGAAGGAAAATATTCGTGTTGCTCTGTAAAGGTTACCATGACAACACACTCATATTATTTATGCAAATCGATTGGTTTGGGTTGATATCATGTAAAACACTGTGCATGTATATTTAGTCAAATTTGGTTTATACATCGTCTCTTATTGTGAATCAGCTTTTCATACGAGCAAGTAATAGCACTAGACTATTACTTCAATCATAGAAAAGTTTACTGCGCATAATGAAGACAGTTTACAACGCGGGCTTTTTGGTTAAATATAAAATAACTGTGGTTGTAAATGTTAAATATGATGCAATTTAAAAGTATCGATCAAGCAAAGTCCCAGCAAAGATAAAAAAAATCTGGCAAAACGCGCTAGGAAGCTTCGTTAGCGATTTCTGCACGTGCCCTCGGATAGGATCCTACACATGAAAGACACCAAAAAACTGTAGAACCGATAGCGAAAGCTGCGACTTATTGCAAATACAACTAGTTTCCTGACATACAAAATTGTTCTGTTTATATAAATGTACAAAATTTGAACTAGTTTAATATTTCTTTTATTTATTTTTTGCAAAAAGCCATTAAAAGTAAAAATATCGTAATATAATCCCAGTAAGAACGAAGCATGTTTCGAATTACCGATAGAGGATATATGTTGATTTCAGTGTTTGTTGTGTTTTTTTTCTAGTTTATCTTTTTTACGTGTTTCAGTGCAAACATTTTATTAATATTCATTATTAAATTTTATTGATGCATTTGTTTCTAATAATATCATAAAATGCATTTTTTTTCTAGAAATTGAACAGGGCATGAATATAAACAGTGACCAAATTACACTTTCGCCATTTACTAAATGAATATTTGAAAGGTTGAAAATGTAAACCAAGCAAATTAAAAGTTTTCAGGTTTGTATCACACCCCATCTACAAGTGAATATGACTGACCATGTATTTTTAAAACGGATATTAAATCAACTTCACTGTCAGAAATCAGTCATATTCGCCTGTAGACTCGGTAGGTCGATTCCAAGATCGGATGAAGACCATACTTCGCTTATGACAATGACATGATTTGATGAGTGGTTTGGGTATTTTAGTTTATAAGTAAATTGTTGGGCGATTTTTTCCGAGAAGCTCGTGTTGCAAAGACAGACAGTTTGACCAGAAATTAAATAGATGATATTGCATCAAATCTATGTTCGAACATTTGTTTTCGACTAATGTTGTACGAAAGCAAAATGTCGAGCACCCCGTTTTAAATTCCTTTTAAATTTGGATCGCAATTTGTGTTTATTTCTACAAAATATTTAATTAATCATTTATAAAAATAAAATAAAATTTAGAATATAATTTTGACTCTATTTACTGGTTCAATAGTGATGTAGGCAGTTTGACCGAGAGGATTAAAAATATATTACACCTGATGTTAAATGTAGTTCTTAAAGTTCAAATTCACACTCCTTAGTCTGCAGTTTTCACTAAACTGTTACTTCACTAATAAACCTCCATGTTTCATCGAACAGAATGAAAGAAAAACAGTATCCTTTATTTGAGGATAAGGATCAGCTATTTTAAGTATTCAAATAGTTATTCTTTCCATGAACAATGTAAGTTTGATAATATTTTCAAAACTTACTTGATTTAAAAGTATAACAAATATACGAACAAACAAAACATTAAATAACGAAAATGCGCCAACTTACCGCATTTCTGGTCAATGAATTATATCTAGCATACATGCATACGCGCCAATATGTGAAATCCGGCAACATATAAGCCATGTAGCATAAGAATATTTATATGCGTTGATGAAAGCATTCTGAACCGATCAATCACATTTCGCTTTTGATCATATGAGTTGTTATGTACTTGAATGACTAGTTTCGTTCAATTTAAATGAAAACTTGAATAATTGTTAAGATAATGTATGACCGTCACTTAACTTGTTTATATTTGTGCGTCGTTTGGACTGACAGATCAGGTCTACCGTGCCACGCTCGTTTAGACTAGTTTGCATCTTCAAGTTTTTTACCGATGGAAGGGTTTGAAATCGGCGCGTTAATAACCTAATTCCACCATTGTATTCCCATAAAATTTGATATTTGTCTATTTCATATACGTATATACACATGTATAAACAAACAACGTACATATCTCACATGCATCGAATTATACGTTCTAGCAGATGTTTGGGGGTACCGCTTACGAATGATCACTGAAACAAGAGTTCACTGGAGGCTTGTGTTTTTAATGTGGTGTTTGTGTTTATGGTTGTGGCGTAAGTTTGTGTTGGGTGTTTGTATTTGATTTGTATGTGACGTTAATATGTGTGTCTATAGTTCTTTGTCGGTATGTCCCTTGCCTTGTCAGAAAGAATCCGGTAACTTAACAGTAACGATGGGGTATTACTGGGTGTAGGGATGCCTGGCGGGACACATTGACTTGTCGTCGCACACTCGTGTCCGTCCAGCCCACTGTAATAATAACAATTTGACACTTTTGCCTGACACTTTTGCCTGGTTGTAATGACAATTCACTATACAAATTATAAATAATGAGATAAAAAATTCAGTTGAATTTTTCCATTGTAAAGCTTTATTATTGTTATTTTTTTAGATTTAGTTTCAAAATAACAAAAAAATAACAGCTGTTGTAGGACAGCGCACTCGACTATAAAACAGTATACAAAAGATATTTGTTAGACAGTGCGTGTGACTTATGGACATCAGTACTCTCCTCCAAAAGTTGTATTCTTTGTTACAAAATGGTCGCAAGATTTGGTTATCCTTGAAGGAAATGCACACAAATTTTAGATAAATGTGCAATGCATCAAGTGAAACAACAGTATAAAATATGTAACGTGGGATGTCCGTTAACAATTAGGTGAAGTATTCAATTAATTTGGATCAATAATATTTGAGATATAAGTAAAAATAATATCGTTGAAGTTCCGGTTCCGGTTGTAAACCACAATGTCGGCCATTTTCGCCACGAATTCATAAATGTAGTTTTACCATTAAAACGGCAGTTTGGTGAGGTCAAATGTACTTCTGAATACGTCTAAGCCCTTGCTACCATTCATATGAACTTAAAACACGTTTGAAGCCTTAACGGGTAAATTTTGAACTGAAGCCTGATGTGCTTTGTGCAGAGAATTTCATATGCCGTCGAAAAAGAAGGGTCGTGAAGTAATCGTCTCCAGCTAAAAAGCAAATAGTAAAAAAACTTCTTTTTCGGTAAACCTGAATCCTTAGTCCAGATTTTGGCAGCCTTTCATGTCTCGGCTGTAGATTCACAGGTTCGATCGTCCGGATCACCAGAAAAGTTACAAGTATATCAAAACATTATCGATGACCGGGGGTCCCCGTGTTACTGTGCTATACACGCTAAATTCACCGGAAATGTTGGAGTGCAACGAAAGTTTTAAAATTCTCTTTTCTTCCACAGATCATAAACTTCCTAACAAAGCTTTATGGCATTCTATATACGTTTTATTGGGTTCATTTACTTGGTACAGATGAAGGAAAATATTCATTTTGCTCTGTAAACTTTACCATTACTAAAACTCATATTATTTACGCAATCTGGTTGGTTTGGATTGATTTCATGTAAAACACTGTATATTCAGTAAAATTTGGTTCATAAAATTGTGAATCAGCTTTTCATACTAGCATGAAATAGTACTAGACTATAAAATCAATCAAAAGTTCATTTAAATGCGAATACATTTGAAACAACTTTAACTTTGATTGATAGATATTGCTCTTAATGAAGACAGTTTGCAACGCGCGCCTTTTGGGTGAAAGTCAAATAACTGTAGTTTTCAATGTCGATACAATCGAAAAGTATCAATTATAGCAAATCCCGGTACGGATTCAAACACCTGACAAGACACGCAAGCAAAATTCTTTATCGATTTCTGAACGTGCCCTAGGATCGGATGTTACACACGCAGGACATCAAAAACTTTCGAACAGATGGCGAAAGCTGCGACTGACATGCAAAAACAACTAGTTTCCTGACAAGCAAAATTGTTCTGTTCATATAAATTTACAAAATTTGAACAAGCATTATCATAATCATTTTAAAGATCTTGCAGTAAGCAGAACAAACACATCGTAATATTATCCCAGCAAGAACGAAGCATTATCAAAATACCGATATACAGAGGATATTTTTTGAGTTCAGTGTTTGTTTGTTTTATAACATTTACCCTTTTTGTGTTTCAGTGCAAACATTTTATAGTTTTGTATTGTCTTGTGTATGATTGGGTTATCTGACTCCT
This sequence comes from Mya arenaria, assembly GCF_026914265.1. NCBI lineage: Eukaryota > Metazoa > Mollusca > Bivalvia > Myida > Myidae > Mya > Mya arenaria. Next base: position 30,478,481 of record NC_069138.1, on the reverse strand, counting down.
CTGAGATAAGAAAGGTTTAAAAGTAGGCCAAACATCTTTTTATTCAAGTCCACCTGTAAGTATGCTGTGATTGACTTTTGACCTATGTGTTTAGGTTTTTTTCCAGTTATCATAACTTCTTTTGTTGAAGTATTGTTATTTGGCTTGTCTTGTATTTTATAATGGATTTTCCTGTATTTTGAATTCATGAAAGGTAGAGACATACGTGTAGGTTTTTTGTGTTTCATTAGTTTCATGAACCCAGTAAACATCTTTGACATCATCGAAGACATGGCAAGCCTGAAAATGTATATAAGACAAATCATGGTTAAAAGGTGCAGGATCAAAAGAATTATAGGATCTAAAAAATTACTTCTTTCTTAGTAAGTGAAAGACAATGTTCTATGAGACAAATAATCACTGAGACCACAGCTGAAATTTATGGTTTACCGTAAAGGTTTTAACTGTTTATAATAATTAAATCAGTAAGTGTTGAATTGTGTTTTTTGGTAAAACTAGTAGGCCCTTTTACATTATAAGTGATATCATAATTATCACAAAGTAAACCTAACACAGAGCATTTGTCTTTTTTGAGAAGGTCATAATTCATGTTAGTCCATGAATTCAGACGCTTCAGAGTCTTTGATGATTTATGTACTGTGCAAAACAGCATGTAGCAGACTGCTGTTGGTCAATTAAGCAGTTGTAACACCCAACGAATTCGCTGAGAATCACTGAAACTAAATATTTATGGAATTAAATTTAAAAATATTAATCCGCCTTTCACGCTACAATGAACTTGAAGAAGATTTCAAGTGAACATTGGACGCCATTTTGTTAAAATGGAACTGGTGCCAAAAGCAAATCCTTATTCCAGTTTAAAAGCAGGGCAAATAAGTCTGATTAAATCTTGTAAAGGTGAGTTTAATTGAGATGCATGAATTTTATTGTTTTATTTGATTACATAATTTGAAAACATTTCACTAAGAACATTTTTATCGCTCTTCGCGTTCCAAACGAGGTACGGGTTTCCCCCGATTTACGGTGACTTCGTACCAGTAACCTCTACAATATCGTTCCATGAGCATTCGTAACATTAGCCGATGATTCGGCTGCAAAGAATTGCCAAGAATGGTAAGATATGGCAGTGGTTCGATATTGAATTGGTACGAAGTCGCCGACATCCGTTTTCCCACACGCTTCTGACGCAATGTAAATAGTGTTATTTTAACTTTTCATTCACAGACTAGAAATCCGGGATTTCTCATTTGATGTCCTTAGTTAAAATGATTAAGTATCGGTTTACTATGTTTATTTGGGACAATGACAATAGGCTGCTAAACAACCGTTATACTTGGTCATCAGTAGTTGAAATAATTGTTGATGTGATGCCAACGGCAGCGGCCATTTTGAATATTCTGAACGATCTGCATTATGACCCATATCACACAAAAAAAACTTAGAACAGAACTTAGTCTGTATTTTCTAAATCTGTGAGTCACAATGCTGTACTTTTAAAAGGGTTAAACGAATTGGTGAATGAAATAAAAGAACAATAAATGGGCTAGTTGCCACTTCAATAGCATAGTCTGAGGTAACATACATACATGTCTGATTTTTTGTAAATTCTTGTCACCGTGCAGCGCGTTTTTTACCTCTGCGTCATGCGTCCTGGACGCACAGATATTTCCGTGAACGCAGTGTTTCAGGTCTTGTGCGTTCGCGGGACGCATTAAAATTGCTAGAAGACAGTCCTTTCCATACGTGTTTTTCCGATTTATAAACATATGTTTTTACATATGCTCCTATCTTGGTAATTTTGTAACGCACAATGGTATATAACACATTTAATAAGGACTGACAGACACCGAATATTACATAAACAATGAATTTGAATGACAAAAAAGACAATTTTCCTTTTTTGCTTGAACTAAACATAATCTGACACGAAATTGCATTCATTCATTAAGATTAATCTATATACAATAAAAGTAAAAAAAAAACTGTGGCTAAATTGGTGATATCCATCATGTTAACATATTTACATAATTAGCCTCATTAAGGCATTTTGTATCTATAATATAACTTAATTATTTTAATCGTTTCAATTGTTTTCACATATATAAATGTTTTTTTATAAGAAATTGGCGCTTGCTCTATTTGCTGGTACAGTCAACAAATTTAAAATAGTGTCTAGTAAGCTCAGCTGCCTGTTGTGATATTACTGGATTCTTGTTTGATTGGAAACCAGGTTTATACTCTAAAGGCCGAGAATGTTTTAGGGTTCATAGAATTGCGTATAAAACTATGATACAGTGTCAAATAATGTTGGATAAAACCCCATTGTGCACACAATGCTTTATTAAACAGAAACTTATGAAAATGTCCAACAGTTTCACTGACTTGATCACTTCTTTGTATATATTATATAGGCCCTATATTTAGAATATTTGTTCAGTTCTGTTGAGTAAATGCATTTCTTTTATCCTCCTATGGGTTGCAATAGTTTTAGAGGGTGAAGAGAAGCCATTTGTATATAAATACGCGTTGATAAGTTAAAACTTCTAAAACATACTGGGCCTTAAAGAAAGTCACGTGATATGGCAATTTGGTTTTGACTTTTTCCGTGCTAAATACTTTCAGATGTGTTGCATATTTGAAATTGCAATAAATCCATATTTTCATACTGGGGGTAAAACGATGTCAAAAAGATTAAGAGAGGTCATTTGGATATGCATTCACTTAGATACGTTTACATTACTGAAGCATATTGGGCCTTTAAAAGTCTTGAGACTTATTCACACAATTTTGTTCCCACAAGATCTAAAAAAAACTGTTTTTATATTGTATACATTATTTATTATCCATTTACTATATATCAAAGTTTGAGTTGTCCTTCTCATTTCAACTTAAATAGAGCTACAATGCATTTGCGATGAATTACACAAACGCATTTGAAGAACATGTAACAGACAGTAAATAAATATTATCACATAACAATAACGACGAATATTATCAGGAGTAATTGTATTTTATACTAGAAATGAATGGGCAATATTCCATTTAAATATGATGTTAAATCATGGCCAAACATATACTAAATTACTAATACAACATAACCCCAAACAAGTTAAAAAAAAAATGTTGCAGACTGGTAAATATAAAAAAGTGTGTTGTTAAGATTTTAGAGGCAAGTACAATTATTGCTTTCATTAAGACCAATACAACAGAATAATCTAAACAATAATTTCTAAAATTCCTTTAAGTGTGATGATTGAATTTGACAAACATAATGTTTAATAATCAAGACTAACTAAATTTCAATCTATTAAAATTTTCAACAGCCTTGCTTAAATCAGTTGTATTCTAAAAGCGATCTGTTTTAGACATTTGACAGTTAAATCTGCCGATCTCTTAAATACTGTCTGGGAACAAGGATTTCCCTAATTTGTTGCAATTTGTCAGATATAATACTTCGTTTCTACTTGTCATAAGCATTTAACACTCACACTGATTCAATTTTTATTCACAACCAGTCCACGAAGACGGTTCAAGTGGTCCAGCCGAGCACTGATAAATTTTACACCCACACAAAAACACTGGAGTCTCACTCAAACCTGTGGACAAACCTTTCACTCGAACTAATCCGAACCGCTATATGAATACAGAGGGATAACTCAGTATGAGTGAGAGTGGTTGTTCGCAATTCGGTCCAAAGTCTACCTAGTATTTTCGGCAGGCGGATCAAAAGTGTGAATAATAAATCGTTATTGTCAGTGGAGCCAAGTTTCTGTGAAAATTATATGTTTCTTCCTTGGCCGAGAGCGTAAGATAGGTTCATCCCGACCCGAGCGTAGGGTGTCTTGCTGAAACGAGGTTTACCGAGTTTCCGCAAAACACCCTGCGCGAAGGTCGGGGTGAACCTATCTTACACGAGTGGCTATGGTAGATGCCTTTTCTCCCACCTCAGTTAAACGAAATTAAGTAAAAATGTATTTTTTGCTGGAACTCGTTTGTGCGTAGTGAAAATAAATGCGTATGTATATGTGATAATTCGTGGTTGTCATGTATATGCGAGTAGTGATTCAGATTATGTTAATAGTCAAATCGGTCTTTAAATAGTTCTGAGGAGAGTGAAACATTATTTTTAAAATGTACGTGAAGACATTTTTATGGTGGCATTTGAAGCGAGAGAAAAAATAATTAGCATTCTCAATAATGCCACAAGACAAGGTTTCCATGATGCTACAGACGACAGTCTTCAACAAGGGAGGTAATTACAATGTGATTGTTATTAAACAGGAGTTCCATACGGGTACTTGTTTTATCTTTGCCCGTGGGCAAGATAAGGATTTCTAGCATGGTTATTTTTGGATCTACTTATCTGAGTTGGGAGAAAAGGATATCATAGGTCTGAGCTTCAATCTGAAGAAAATCAATTTAAGGTAAGATGCTCATGATATTGAGGTGCATAACAATGAGGCAAGAGTCGATGATATAGGAAACTAATAACACATACTAGTTATTATGCAATAATAATGTAGTAAACACTAATGTTTGGGTGTACAATAGTAGTACAAGATTGATATACAGTGAGGCAGTTTCAATGGAAGATTGCATTTGAACAAAAGAAATACAAGTGGTCATGTTAATCAATAACTCCAGGCTGATTGCGATATCTAAGGGGGAAAAGTATGATTAAATATTTGGTATATATGAGTGTTAATTATTTCCCGTGCATGTAGAAAACAATGTTATTTACATTAATCACAGATAGTACACAATGAGAACACGGGGAATGTTATACAGACTTAATTCATGATGACTGCATGGTATGTTAAGGTAAAAGCTATGACGTTACTATACTCGTTTTACAAATATGTTTTGGCTTTTATCCTGGCATGAGAATAAGATGGTAATGAATTATAAAGATCACTCGTAAATCGGGAGGAAAAAAGTCACATAGATACATGACAGAATGCAAACGAGCAGTAACTCGTCAGTAATGTATATAGTTCATATTCAGTAAAGATTGAGCCAAGTAATGATTATCGAGTAGCAATAACTAGGTACAGGTCAATAGGTGCATACAGATAGTAGTATACTTCAATAACTTAGTTGAGCGACTGGGGCGCAACGTGACGTTTGAGTTCGTTGAGCCAGTCAGTGGATGTACTGCGACGGACCGTCAAATCGTTCTCACTCACGAGTATGTTACCCTAGCGGTTTAAACACTAGTGACTGTGAGTCTGATCGGATTGAGATGCGCTCCATTGTAAGTAAATAATGTATATACCAGCATGATCGGACGATTTAAGCTTAGTTTAGCTCAAATATTGGCTCTAAATGTGGCGAGTTTGGCGATGATGTCCCTTGAACGAGATTGACCTTTTCTTCCACCAGCAACCGCAGATTTAAAGGACGTTTTTCGCCAAGACAATGGCTCCTGTCCTTGTCATCAATGGACAGGTCGACGTCAATACCCTTAACGATGTCAAGAATTTTGACGTCGGTGACCTTACTGGGGTGTTCAAGGATACCAGAGATTCTCAGATAATTTCGCCGTCGCGTCTGTCCCTTTTTTTGGTAATATTCGCAACATTACTTGATCAAGAACGTTGGACACATACAATGTCAATCTGGATTCAAGTGAAGTATTCAGCATTTTTTGAGCATGGTACCAATTTGTCAAGATCGGATTCGCTTAGGCCAATTTTTGTCACCGGTTTAAACGCAATGTTGATGTTGACGTCGTCAGACGCTTCATTAATGAAGGATATGGTTACAAAGGCGCAGCTTTTGTTTTCCTCAAGTCGGATTTGTCAAGTGGAAAGTTTTGCGGTGCAACTCCACGGCCACTAAACGCCACTCCAGTTATATTTGCATGTGGTAGAATGTTCTTACAGAGTGTTAAAGAAACGAAGTGAATTTGCTAGCAAATCTCAAAATATGCATAAGTCCAATTCGAGAGAAAAGCTCCTTTCACCACAATTTGCATAATAGTGAAACGAAATCGCAGCAAACCTAAAGAAAGTGTTCTTACACGGTACTGCATTCTCCAATTTTCGAAAAATTGCCGTTTAATAAAAATATCAAATGAAATATAAATCATACTCGCCTGTGTAAACACAAAGCACAGCTGCACCACGGAAGTGTCGATAGCCCATAATCTTTGCACCACCGTTAAAGATGCACTATTACTCAAAAATAAGATTTAACACATTTAATACAATTGTTTTAATACAATAAAAATGATGAATAAATGTCGAAAAAATAGATCTTGTGGAGGATACCGAGTTTAATATGAAAGAAATGTGCAGAAAACACGATATTGCTACCTTATGAGACCATAGTAGATGGTAGTAAATATTTTCGCATTCACCAATCATTTAATATTTTTGAGTTTTCAGCAATTTAATACACGGTTATAGTATTGTTAATAGTAATTAATATTTTCCATAAAAGCATTATTTAGTAAGATTTTGAGGGTGTATCACTCAAAATTTATGTTTGTTATACATGAGTATGTATTGATTTTGAGTAAGAGTGTCACTTTAAGTGGTGGAACTGGCGTTTAGTAGCCGTGAATTGAACACTTGATCATTTCTCGCTGAGCTTGCAACTACCACGTGTACATTATCATTCATCAGAGGTTTGTTAATGATAAATCTAATCCCTGATTCAATCGTTGCAAACTCGTGTGCGAATCTATAAACATCATCTATTTCCTGATATAAGCATCGACCAATCAAAACGCTCGTTACATTAAACATACTTAACTATTGTGCCCTGACTATCGATACGCTGTTTTTGCTGCTATTTTATTTGTCATTAATTGTGTTAAGTATTGCACTCTCTTTTGATACGAATGTGAGTTTTTTTAGCAACAACCATAATTTAGCGATTTGGCATTAACATACAATACACTCAAGTACTTAAGGACATAATGGGCAAATATTTAAATAAAGCAATAGTTTAGAACTCGAACAAGTTAATAATGAAATAGTGAAATAAAGCTAAGAAATATAATATTAATCTTTAAAAAAATAATATAGGATGCACATATTTCACAACTGTATGTTTGATAATGCAAGTCTGGTTTTAAGGTCAATATTATTTGATTTTTAGTGGGACCTATAACAGATTTTGAGTTTTTTATCGGGGCTATACTTGGAAAGGTGGCGGGGACAATACTGTGTTTTTCGGGGGTGGGAGGAGCTGAGGGGTGGTATATTGACGTTGATACAAAATTAATTGTTCAAACTCACAGTTTTGAAATATATTTTTTAATATTTATAAAATCTAATCAAGTTCCGTTTCTTGAAATCCATATTTGGTATGGAAAAGTAAATAACGGGAGAATTGCCAATTTTTATGCAATCAAGCATTTCACTTATAAAACTCCCTGAGGTTGGTCCAAACAAAAATAGTGATAAACATAATTATCCCGTTGCTTTCCATATCTTATCGCCTGTCATAAACGGTGGGACGATATTACATCATTTGCCCCGCATGGATGACACAGCTGGAGGGGCCATAAACCAAATAAATGTTATAATCAATGTATTACAGGTTTTATCCTTGAACTGTGCGCTTATGTGATTGTTCGTATGACGAGAGACTATGTAGACTAAATCAAAATAAATTTCTGTTTGACAGATATTTACCATATTTACCGTCTCCAAGAGAATCTGTAAATGAAAAACAGCGCAACATTTCTGATTGGCTGATATTTTCGTTGTTTGCACCCTGGATCGGGGCGATTGAAGAAGAGTGCTGTACGCATAGCATCATCGCCCTGTTGTACGAGAATGCCATCTGTATAGATGAAAGCTTTTTCGGCGTGAAAGTTACCCGATTTCCTCGTGCTGCAATGCCTATATCTTTGTCACTATGTTGAGTCAGAATACCGTGACGAGATCAGGCAAAATGCAGGTGAAGTAGTGAATAAAGCACCAAACTAATATTAAAAGATCCTAACCATACAAGAGTTTAATAAAACAATAATCAATTGTTTTTGTATAAATTGCAAGCACTAAAATATCGAAATATTCTTAAAATGTCTGTTCACGTTTAAAACAATCAACCTGCCATGACCGTGTTTGATGAATGTAGGTACTCGATCTCTTCTTCACTGGGCAGACATTCAAAACGTTTAAAAGTAGAGCATTAGGTCACAGCCATTTCGTGCTTACAAAGCACTCAGTACTCTCAATCGATGTTTACCATTTTTGGATTCTCGGTTTTTCGAAGAAAGAAAAGTCGATATGTTGTCGTCAAGCAAGACTACAACCTTGGCATTCAAGATATGCGAAACTTTTGTTCACATCACGCTTGAGACAATGAACACATGTAAACGATTTTTATGACTCTGGCTAATTGTTAAAGGCCTAGCTTAAGCCTTCTATAAGTGACCCATTTTACAAATACACAGGCAATTCGACCCTACTGTGACACCAGTGCAATAAACAGGAGATTCACAGCAAGGGATTTTCATCCCAAACTTTATTTAAACTAAGCCTTAAAAGGTCTAGTTTAATCCCCCCACAAAAAAAACGTGTATTTGTACACAACCTCTGTTAATTGATTTTAATCTTATTGCCTAATTGTCTTATCAGATCTCAAATCCGAGTATCCTGCTGTGCAGTTTCAGGGGTTTCATAATAAAATGGACCCTAAATGGCCCTGAGCCAAGAAACAAATACACAGGAAATTGGCCCCTACTGTGTACCAGTGCAATAAGCAGGAGATCCACAGCAGGGGATTATCATGCCAAACATTCCTTAAACTAGGCCTTTAAGGTGTGCTACTTATTCGACCGAACGAAAGCAGACGAGGGTTGTTTTCGCTCAGAGATGCTCCTCAAAAGCGATTTATGCAAGATTAAGTAATTAGAAAATAACATTTCAGCAAGTGCAATGAAAACAGTTTTATCATTACAGTGAATGAAGAGCTGAAAAGAGCCATCAATCTCACACAATAGTATAAATTGCTTAATAACTGGACCGATAGATGTTTATAGAAAGTGATATGAGCGTATGATTACCGAACTCAAGTGCAAAATATTTTTAGGATATATATTAGAGTTTATTAAGTAATTTCTTCCTGAATAAGTAACCAAATGTAGCAGCCGTGTGCCTGTCAAAAAGACTTGTCAATCAATTCAAGATATGGAGACGTCAATTATACCAGGGTTGACACTGAAATCGCGCCTTTGCATATGCACACAGTAGGCGTGGCTATATGCGCATGCGCAGTTTACTTATTTCCACAAAGTCGTCTTCAGAAATAAGTAACGATTCTTCACAAATAAGAAACAAAACATTTAAAAAATCTAGCAACCTTGATTGACTCACAATGTATGGCGCACACTAAAAGAATCATAAAAGTGGCCTTGAGTGACTCCTCGGTTGTATGTTAGACTTTGATTCCTTGCTCGTATGGAAACATGTGACTGCTTGGATCCTCCCATCCTCGGCGCCCCAGCTTGTCATAACCTATATGATACGCTGGGGTGCCGAGGATGGGATCCTCCCTGTATATAAAGCTACCATTCTTTGACACAGCAAATACTTAATAATACTACACTGCTTCATGATCTAGGAGTGTCAATAACATTTGTCTGGATTCCTAGTCACATAGGTATCTTAGGAAATGAAATGGCTGATAAAATTGCAAAACAAGCATCAAGGCAAGGTTCACGAACAAACATCAAATTAAGCGTCCCTGAAGCATACAGCTGGATAAAGAAACTAACAAAAAACAAATTTGTAAGAGACTTTGAAGTATATAAACTTGAGCACAATTTTGAGTATGGGGAAATTAACACTACAATCAAAACATATAGTACTAATACACTAAAAGATAAAGTATACACACGACTTCGTTTAGGAACCAGTATGCTAGCTGCTGAAAATTATACAAATACTGACTGCTGTATCCAATGTGGAGACAAAGAAACATTCCATCACATTTTCTTTAAATGCCCAACTTATATGGAACAACGAGAAAGCCTGAAAATAGAACTTCTGAAACTAAATATGTCAGTCATCGACAGGTATCATCTGCTGTTTCCCGAACCTGATATAACAGAGAAGGTAAGGGAAGCAGTGTTTGCATACCTGTCGGGAATAAACTACCTAAACAAAATTTAATACCACACAAAACAAAAGGTTATATAAGAAATAGGGTCTAAATAGCACAGCAATTATTAAACAACATATGCAAAACATGTTCATTGTATACGCCGTGTACCTGTTGTTGGGACCCTTTTTGAAAAGGGTGGTAATACAATGACTGTTTTACATCAATAATAAGCACAAAGCATAAATAATAATCTTCAAAAAAAAAAAAAAAAGCATGTTCATTGTATACGCCGTGTACCTGTTGTTGGGGCCCTTATCAAAAGGGTGGTAATACAATGACTGCTTTAACATCCCAAGGAAGCGAAAAACATACATTAATAATAACTTAAGAAATAAAACAAAATAAAATAAAAGGCACGTTCATTGTATACGCCGTGTACCTGTTGTTGGGGCCCTTTTTTAAAAGGGTGGTAATACAATGACTGCTTTAACATCCCAAGGAAGCAAAAAACATACATTAATAATAACTTGAGAAATAAAACAAAATAAAATAAAAAGCACGTTCATTGTATACGCCGTGTACCTGTTGTTGGGGCCCTTATCAAAAGGGTGGTAATACAATGACTGCTTTAACATCCCAAGGAAGCAAAAAACATACATTAATAATAACTTAAGAAATAAAACAAAATAAAATAAAAGGCACGTTCATTGTATACGCCGTGTACCTGTTGTTGGGGCCCTTTTTTAAAAGGGTGGTAATACAATGACTGCTTTAACATCCCAAGGAAGCAAAAAACATACATTAATAATAACTTGATAAATAAAACAAAATAAAATAAAAGGCACGTTCATTGTATACGCCGTGTACCTGTTGTTGGGGCCCTTTTCAAAAGGGTGGTAATACAATGACTGCTTTAACATCCCAAGGAAGCAAAAAACATACATTAATAATAACTTGAGAAATAAAACAAAAAACAAAAAAAAAGCACGTTCATTGTATACGCCGTGTACCTGTTGTTGGGGCCCTTTTTTAAAAGGGTGGTAATACAACGACTGCTTTATCATCCAAAAGAAACAGAAAGCATAAATAATTTTTTTTTTTTTTGCTAAGTAAAATATAAAGCACGTTCATTGTATACGCCGTGTACCTGTTGTTGGGGCCCTTTTCAAAAGGGTGGTAATACAATGACTGCTCAAACATCCTAATGAAGCTTAGAAAATAATTCCCTATAAGTAAAACTTTATCTTAGTGAGGGGCATCACGATCCCCTCCGGCGCCTTGCTTAGAGATACGTTCATTACAAACAACAAATATGGCAGGTTTACCTGACAACTACAAACACATTATATTATATTGAACAAGAATGAGCATAGAGGGAACGAAACGATAACCGGCACGGCACCTTAAGCGACACACACGATAGTGATTCACACGATGAACGAAATACTAAGCTAACAGCCAAATGTATATAGAATATTTATTGTTTTACATATTTTACCTTTTGGAATTACCGAAACATACGAATGGAATTCATGGATTTAAGCAGGTTTTTTGGAACGATGAATACCAAATCGACTATCCATTATTATCAAGTCCGGTAAACAAACATTTCATTCCTGGAGTTATGAGATGAACGCGTATAAATTGGATCTCTACTACTTTTAGTAGCTATAAATTACTGATTTTCAATCTACATTATGGTGACAAACCATTTCTTTTCTTTTCTTCTTTCGTTTTCACATGAAAGGATGAGGTATTAAGGAGTATGATGATAAACATCGATTTAACCATAAATTATTAAATGCAAGTCACCATAACCTAAAACGAAACCAAATTATTTTTCGGGCGAAGTTGGCAAGAAAGAAAACCAATATCGGTATAAACTGTATAAAGACATTTTGAGTTAACAATTCTACCGATTTAAACCGTTACATCCATAGTGCTACTAGAAGTCCATGATGATTTTACATGCTATGGTGATGGTGTTGTAATATAACGCTTCTGGTCCAGGTTTATTGTTAGGAAAAACAGTTTTTGATCCTAGCCCTAATTCATTCATTCACTTAAAGATATTGAAATTTTGAAAATATACATGATTACGACCTATTGATAAAAAAGAGAAGGCACTGGACCAGGGGCTACATACCTGTATATAGAAAGTATACTATGTTTTTTTTGTTTGTTTTTTATCCCGCACATACATATTAAAATGGAAAAAATCGGGCGCAGGCAAAAAAAAAAAAAAAAAAAAAAAAAAAAAAAAAAAAAAAAAAAAAAAAAACCTATATTATTAATCATTATTATTTTAAAAAAAAAAACAACCATAATAACCCTCTCTATATATGTACATGTACATTTAAAAAACATGTAGGCAAAGTAATGTCAACGCACTCTCTGGTCTTGAAGAATTTCCAATAAGTAAATAGTGAGGCAATAGTCGGGCATCGACAACAAAGTGGTCAGTTCATATATATATTAGAAATATTGATACATAGAGTGGGCAAAAAGTCCTGTTCTCACAACACTTTCTTGTCAATGAACTGACCGTGAATCTTGCCCATCCTTCAAAAAAATACCATTCTTACACGTAAATGTTTTTTAAGATACAAGACTGGAGAAATGAAACCATATCCAATATTCAGAGCTGTGGGACCTCCCTAGATGTCATTCATCGTAGGTTTCGCGGCATTTTGGGTAAAAAATTACTTCTTTGACGAATATCCCATCAACCGATGGGGGTAAAACTCCCCTTTTGGCTTCAAAATTCTGTTTAAGTCACACTTGGGGATGTGACGGGGTCAAGCCATAATGCAGCCATTATAGGGCGCGGGCAGACCTTTATAAACTCAACAACAACAACACAGTAACTGCCTTTGAATAACAATAGTATCATAAGGCCCCAGTTTCTCAAAAAAGTCATAAGCGTAACGAACTTAAGTGTTTTATTTCATAAGGCAAAATCACCCACTTAATTATAATTTTATGAAACAAAAATGAGTTAATCTTATTTAATTCAAATATCATCTCCTATAAGCTATAAACCCCTTTGAAAACAGAATACTACACGAATACCCGATCAAAAATAGTGCTTAATCCTGTTATAACGGACATGAATTGTTTGGGAAATTCGGGCCTGATCGGCATTTTAACTAATGCAGGTTCAGCCAAATGATTTGATTGTTTCGATAATTGACATTATTGAGTAATTCTAAATTCACTTCGAGAAAACTGAATGCCACTTAGTACACAACAGACAAAACAGGCAACATTTTTTGGCATAATATCATAGTACTAGTAAACCCATGTTTTCTCCAAGAAAAAAATATGCTTTTTGGGCAGTTAGTCTTCGTTTGCTTTGGTATATCACTTATAAGGAAATATCGTTGTATAACCCAAACCTCTAAAATGGGCATATCTATTTATTAAATAAGTTATATTATCAGCCAACACATACAGGTAAAATAATTACAAGCGCTACAAAAAAAACTGTAACTATCACATGATTCTTCAACAAAAGGAAATGCTTTTAACAATACTGTATAACTGGTAAGGTCGGGTTTACCTTCAATTTTAAATGCAAGTCATTTAGTTCATTTACATAATGAAAGATGTGTCTTTAAATGTCTTAATTTCGCAAGCTATGCATCATATGGTG